>NC_140532.1:59941802-60541802 GCF_057382185.1 Mchenga conophoros | reverse complement strand
AGGTTGTACCAAAAAAGGGCTGGTAATAATAATAATGGATTGCATTTATATAGCGCTTTTCAAGACCCTCAAAGCGCTTTACAATTCCACTATTCATTCCCTCTCACATTCACACACTAGTGGAGGCAAGCTACAGTTGTAGCCACAGCTGCCCTGAGGCAGGCCGACAGAAGCGAGGCTGCCATATCACGCCATCGGGCCCTCTGGCCTCTACTAGTAGGCGGTAGGTGAAGTGTCTTGCCCAAGGACACAACGACCAAGACTGTCCGAGCCGTGGCTTGAACCGGCAACCTTCCAATTACAAGACAAACTGCCAACTCTTGAGCCACGATCTAATGGACAGATGCAAGGTTATCGATGGTTACATCCTCGTGTAATAAAGAAGTTGAATGTTGTATCACACAATGGCTGATCAATTTGTTTCACTAACTCATCTAAATAAGGAATTTTGTAGCAGAAACAGTAATTATAGCAGTTTGTTGTGGGACAGTAATGTCCATATCAACAACTTTTTTCTTGTGGCTCTAAAACTCCATCGTAGCGTAGAGCCTCCCCGTCTTCTCTGTAGCTCAGTTACTTGATCTAAATCCTTGATCAGCTGTGTGCTGAGCTATGGCCCAGTTAGATGTTAATGTGTGTTCTTATGTTGTGTTATAGTGACAGCTGTGTGTACTGCTGCAGGAGCAAGTAAGCAGTTTATTTATCTTTAACTAATTTGAATCAAAGCCCGATCCATGTCTGATACATGTCTTGTCTTCCTGCAGTAGGTGCTGTAGTCACTGCTCCTGCTCTTCTGGGAGCTGCAGGTTTCAACTCAGCTGGAATAGCTGCAGGCTCCTGCGCTGCAGGCATGATGTCGTCTGCTGCAGCTTCTAATGGAGGAGAAGTGACAGCCAGAAGTGTGGTGGCTGTTTTGCAGTCAGCAGGTAAATATATAATTAGATGTTTTATTAGGATTTTAACTTACAACAACATGCAAAAAGAAGAAGTTCATGGCTTTGGGCCTTGGATTCCAGGCCGGAGTTGTGTCCTCAGCCTGTAGTCTGACTTGGACGAAGAAAACTAAATCTTGTGGACCCCATTGCAGTGTGAGTGTGGTGGTTTCTTACTGGTCAATAGTAGACCTTACTACAGTCTTGTACGGGAGTCATTTTGAACCGTACGTAACATTTGACGTTTGTCGACAGGATTTTTATTCAGCATACAAAACTACCTGCCTTAGACTGATCAATATGGCTGATGAACTATCTGAAACCGTTAATATGGTGTGTGTGAATATCAAATAAAGTCTTATGAATCAAATTATGTCAGTCCTTCATGACATGTATCACTTGGTTTTTTTGGAGTGTTTTTTTGGAGTGTTTTTTAATTTTGTCATCCCACATGAAAAATTCCAAAACTGCAGATTTTAGACACTTTAGACCTAAAATGTATATTCATTAGGGGAAAAAAACATTCATTTGTGATAGTAAACGTAAAACAACCTGAAAGACTCCATGTGACAGTCAGAACATTGAGCTTAACAAGTAAGGTCCAGTTATTTGTTTTAACAAACATTTCAAGCACATCCTCTAGTCTATTTGTAGGATTGTTGGCTGTCCACTCAAGAAGTTCAGAATACAAAAAGCAGAATAAGAGATTTTTGACTACCCGACTTCTGTCTGTATTAAGAGTGGCCTTTGGTGTCTTATTTCAGTTGCTGCACATGTCAATTGATTTTGTAACACCAAGACTTTAATATTTGAGACTGCTATTAAGCAGGTCAAAAATGAAATTTCATGCTCATCTGAGGCTACATATATACAAACCCGATTTACTTCACACCACATCATTTTTCATATGTAGGAAAAGGTAAGTTCATCAGATGAAACTTAAAGGATCTTTGGCTCACGTCTTCATCTGGATCAGCGGTCCCCAACCCCCGGTCCGTGAGTCCTTTGGTACCGGGCCACGAGAGTTGAGGCTCAGGTGTGAAATGTCAAGTCAATGAAAGTAGAAAAATGTTTTAATATATATTAATTTTATAGTATTTTGTAAACGTAAACAGGGGTGGCCATTTTTGGCCACGAACAAGCTGAGAGGGAGTTTTTTTGTTTTTCTGTTACTGCACCAAAAAAAAACAAAGATACATAAAACTCATTGATACTTTTACTTATTGCTATGCATCTAACCTCCATCATGGTTAGAAAATAATTCAGTTTGCATGTTTTATTTGGAAAAAAATTGGGGTTTTGTGATTTTTTCCATTTATGAGTTCCTAGGATTATGTGATCTAACTGGTATTTAAAGGGTTAGAATTCTGAATTTGAATGAAATTTTGATTTTCATGAACAGCACTGATGCTAATCTAAAAAATCAAGTAAAAAAAAGTGGAAATTTTTCTTAATATATATGAATTTTATAGCATTTTGTAGTTGTAAACAAGGGGTGGCCATTTTTGGCCACGAACAAGCTGAGAGGGAGTTTTCATGTTTTTGCTCTCTCTGCACAAAAATAACAATGCATTATAATCAATGTTGATGTGAATCAATTACATGACCCATACTCTACTATTAATAATACAAGAAATTTCAGTAGCAACTCAATTATATAAAATTGCAAGATTTGAGGTTGTCTTCCAGCTAGTCGCAGTGGACAAACAAACTGGTGTTTAAAGGGTTAAAAATGTAAAAAGTAATAATTATTTTATATTTATGAAAAGAACTGAAGTTACTTAAAAGCTTTATGCAGATAAAATGGCAAAATAAACATGAAAATAACAGACCTAATCTGTTGGTGGCCACGAACAAGCTGAAAGGGTAGTGATTTTGTACAAAGGCAAGGCAAGGCAAATTTATTTGTATAGCACAATTCAACAACAAGGTGATTCAAAGTGCTTTAGAGAGACATTAGAAACAAAAACAAATAAAAAGTATGATTTAAAATTGATTAAAACAAGCAAACAAACTAACTAACTAAACACACACATTTCACACCTGTTCGCGCGATCTGAACCCTTATCGTAAGGGGAGCTACCAGTCCTTCTGTGGACGAGCTACTTTCTATTTTAAATTCCCTGAATTTAAAATACTCTCTAGACCCAGTCTAGACCCAGCTGGGGAGCTACCCAGAGCTCTAACCCACTTAACAAACAAACAAACAAACAAAGCAGTATGTAAAATCAAAACAGATAAAATCAGAACAGTAGATAAAATCAGTAGTTAATGTAAGTTTTGAAATTTAAGCTTAACTAATTAACAAACAAACAAAACAGTATATAAAATCAAAACAGATAAAATCAGAAATAGATAAGATCAGTAGTTAATGTAAGTTTTGAAATTTAAGCTTAAAAGTGTGGATTTGGTGCTTTATTCAAATGCAGCTGAGAATAGGTGAGTCTTCAACCTGGATTTAAATAAACTGAGTGTTTCAGCTGATCTGAGGCTTTCTGGGAGTTTGTTCCAGATATAAGGAGCATAAAAGCTGAATGCAGCTTCTCCGTGTCTGGTTCTGACTCTAGGAACTGATAAAAGACCGGATCCAGATGACCTGAGGGATCTGGATGGTTCATACTGGGTCAGGAGGTCATTGATGTATTTTGGTCCTAAACCATTCAGAGCTTTATAGGCCAGCATCAGAACTTTAAAGTCTATCCTCTGACGGACAGGCAGCCAGTGTAAAGACCTCAGAGCTGGACTGATGTGGTCCACTTTTTTGGTCTTAGTGAGGACTCGAGCAACAGAGTTCTGAATGAGCTGTAGTTGTCTGACTGATTTTTTAGGTAGACCTGTAAAGATGCTGTTACAGTAATCAAGCCTACTAAAGATGAATGCATGGACTAGTTTTTCCAGGTCCTGTTGAGACATCAGATCTTTTATCCTTGAAATATTCTTGAGGTGATAGTAAGCTGACTTTGTTATTGTCTTAATGTGTTTTTCTAAGTTTAGGTCTGCATCCATCACTACACCCAAATTTCTCGCCTGGTTTGTGGTTTTTAGATGTATAGATTGAAGTTCTCTGGTGACCTGTAATCGTTTTTCTTTGGCGCCAAAGACTATTACCTCAGTTTTGTTTTTGTTTAGTTGGAGAAAATTGTGGCACAACCAGTCATTAATTTCCTCAATGCATTTACCAAGAGCCTGTACAGGGCCTCGGTCTCCTGGTGACATTGTGATATATATTTGTGTGTCATCTGCATAGCTGTGATAGTTTATTTTGTTGTTCTTTATAATCTGTGCCAGTGGGAGCATGTAAATGTTAAACAGAGGGGGTCCCAAGATGGAACCTTGGGGAACTCCACATGTGATACTTGTCTGCTCAGATGTGAAGTTACCTATTGATACAAAGTATTTCCTGTTTTCTAAGTATGTTTTGAACCAGTTTAGTACAGTTCCTGAAAGACCTGCCCAGTTCTCCAGTCGTTTGAGTAATATGTTGTGGTCAACTGTATCAAATGCTGCACTGAGATCCAGTAAAACTAAGACTGGCATTTTTCCACTGTCTGTGTTCAGACATATGTCATTAAACACTTTTGTCAGAGCGGTTTCAGTGCTGTGGTTCTGTCTAAAACCTGACTGGAAGGCATCATAGCAGTTATTCTGTTTTAAGAAGTAACTGAGCTGTTGAGAAACTGCTTTTTCAATGATCTTACTTAAAAATGGGAGATTTGAGATCGGCCTGTAGTTTTTCATTTGTGTCTTGTCAAGATTGTCCTTTTTCAGTATAGGTTTGATTACAGCAGTTTTTAGTGGTTCTGGAAACACAACTGACATTAAGGAAAAGTCGACGATCTGTAACAGGTCTGACTCTAAAGTCTTTGAGACCTTTTTGAAAAAACTTGTTGGCAGGACATCTAAACAGCAAGAGGAGGAGTTCAGTTGACCTAAGATGTCCTCCAGGTCTTTGCTGTTAATCGGGTGAAACTCTTTGATGGTGTTTAAACAGTTTTTCAGTGGACACAGTACATATCCTGGATCTGCTGTTGATGTACCAACTGCTTGTCTAATCTTTTGGATTTTGTCTGTGAAGAATTTGGCAAAGTCATTGCAGGCCATGGTTGAATGAAGTTCAGCTGCCACTGGCACAGGAGGGTTTGTTAGCCTGTCAACTGTAGAAAATAAGACCCGAGCATTATGGCTGTTTTTAGTGATGATGTCAGAGAAGTAGGACCTTCTTGCACTCCTCAGTTGTAAATTATAATTGTGAAGTTTCTCTTTATAGATGTCATAGTGAACCTGGAGGTTTGTTTTTCTCCATCTGCGCTCAGCTTTCCTACACTCTCTTTTTTCATTTTTCACTAGTGTGGAGTTTCTCCATGGAGACTTTTTCCTTCCAGAGATAACCTTCACCTTAATGGGGGCAATAGTATCCATTACATTTAACAGTTTTGCCTTAAAGCTATTGACGAGCTCATTGACTGAACCTTTGGACAGGTCAGGTGTTAATGGGAAGACCTGGTTAAAGATCTCACTACTGTCTTCAGTTATACACCGTTTTGTGATCACTGCTGTTGATATATTTGTGTGGGCTGAGATTTTACTTTCAAAGAAAACACAGTAATGATCAGATAAGCCCACATCAGACACAGCAATGTTTGAAATGCTCAGGCTTGGAGATCAGTAGGTCAAGAGTGTGTCCTCTATTATGTGTGGCCTCTGTTACATGCTGAGTCAGCCCAAAGTTGCCCAGAGTGTTACTCAGGTCTTTAGTCCCTTTGTCCTGAGGGTTGTCCACATGGATGTTAAAATCCCCAACAATAATTACACAGTCGAAATCAACACAGATCACAGACAGCAGTTCACTGAGGTCATTAATGAATCATTTCAATGTAAGCAGCTGTCTCCTGGAAGTTTTCAGTCTTTTGAATATGTGGCTTTACAGCTGAAGGCCCCATCCAAAGTTGTGTTTGTTAATGTTTACAGGCCTCCCAAATGCTGCACAGACTTTTTTAAATAAGACAGCATCCCCTCCTCCTCTCCTGCTTACCCTGGCCTCAATGATACAACTGTAGTTAGGAAGCCAGAAGATTGCATGACGTCGTCATTGAAAATAAGCGCAAACATTCCCACTGATTTTTCTTTCAACATATGATAAGGGGAGAGCGCGAACGCAGTCCCCACTACCAGAAATTATGTAGTCGAGATTCCCACATTTGGGGAATTCGCAAGCTGTCAGCAAAGCCAGAGTGCAATGGCTGAGCCTCGGCCTGAGAGAACCACCTTCGTGATCATGGTATCTCTCCTACCAGGTAAGTATGAATTTTTAAGCTCACGTATGGGGCAGTCTTTCACACACAAACCCTGCACACTCACGGTGCTCACAATCTCAAAATCAACACAAACACAGCCTGTAGGAAGCTGGGACTACACACTATTTATATATACACATGAAGCAGTTTCCAACAGAGCCCCATAAGGTTATTTAGCTTTACAAATACCGGGAGAATTTCCCATCATGCATTGCTGTATCTGCGCAACAAGAGCTAGCTGAAAGATAACTTTTTTCATCCATTTAACCTCCTTAAATCCACCAACAAACCACCAGAAGTTCAGCTAACTCAAAGGTAAAGCACGCTGCTAAACGAGTTTGTCTGATACTCGGGAAAAAGAGGATAAACGCAAAAGTTTTCTAGTTGAAGCACAGTCACTTCCGGTCTTTTCGTTAACTGCTGCTAGGCAACCAACAGTTTCCCGCTACGGTCTCGGAGTATGAACAGTGTTGCTCACGAAAACACGTCTGTGAACATGTCCGTGTGCAACAAACAACCAGAAAACAATCCAAATAAAAACACTAAAAATTTACTCATTAACAACGACTGAATTCACTCAGAGCAACTTTTTGCTTTGGCGGGAGTTTATTACCTGCTAAAGATGGCAGGAAGTCTCAAATCACGCGGGTCCGGCGCACATACACGTCTGGATGGTACAGCATAACCAGGTTAAGACATCTCTAAAAAAATATATTTTTGAGTGTTTTTCAGTGTTTTTAATTATTTGTTTTAATTTTGTTTATTTTCCATTGTTCACTGTGGCCTGATAAACATTTTATCAAAATATATTTCATAAGGCCATCGCTAAATATTTACAAGAAATCAGGCATTATACAGTGTGTAAACTTCAGTGTGATTTGGATGCTCAGCAGAAAATGTAGCCAGATATCAGCTGGGTTTAGATACATTTCAGATAAGAAAACCTTTGTTAGTCCCAGAGTTGGGAAATTCAAATTGTTACTGCAGCAGAGTACACAAGGCAGGAACAAATGAACACACACAGTATACCTAACAGCAATAATGCTATGCAAAAATAGAAGAAATATAGACTAAGAAATAGATAAGTACTTATATATGTAAGTCTATTTATCTATATCCATAGCCATCTATCTATATATATCTACATACATACATATACTTATATATGATGGCCAGAGTCTTTGGTGACATGTATTTATTGTTTCATGGCTGCAGGCGAAGCTGCGTGAGATTAACATGTCAGCAGTGTGATTTATGGAGGGGCTCGGTGAGGACCGGTTTGGCAAGGTGTACAAGGGCCACCTATATGGCACAGTACCTGGTGAGCAGACCCAAGTGGTGGCCATAAAAACTTTAAAGGACAAGGTAGATTCTGCTCTTTGTGAGGAATTTCACCATGAAGCTATGGTCCGTTTCCATCTGCAGCACCCAAACATTGTTTGTTTGCTTGGCGTGGTCATTTCATAGTGCAGTGGTTGGGTGTTAATAGGTATTAACAGGTATTGCACACTGATATGCAAAGACCCCAGTGTGTGAATATGTGGTGTACATTCATTGCTGTTGTGCAGTGTACAGTCTGACAGCAGCTGGAGGGAAAGGCCTCCACAATGTCCACTTGGAACACGGCCTGTCACTGAAGGGTGACCTGTATGGGGTGGGAGCTGTTATCTGACAGGGATAACTACCTCCACTGGGTCAAGAGGACATCTCAGAACAGAGCTAGTTTTCTTGATGAACCTGTTCAGTTTCTTCCTATCCCCAGCAGACCACACCATAAAACATGGACAATACCACCACAGCGTCTGAGGTCTTCAGGAGCTCTCCCTGCTCCCTTCCAAAAGACTTCTCTGTTGCAAATACAACCGTCTTTATCCTTTTGTGTAGATGGACACTCTGTTGTTACTCCAGATCCGTTTATTAATCAGATCACTTATATGAGTCAGCTATCTTAATGCCCATTCTCTGGATGTTCACTGGTGTAGGTGGAGTCCACTACCTGCTCCTTGGTTTTCGGAGTGTTGATCTGGAAGTGGTTCTGCTGGCACCAGTTGACAAAGTCCTCAGTCAGTTCTCTGTATTCCCTGTTGTCCTGTTGTACACATCGAGGAGATGCTCTCATTGCCCACCCATTATTTTAAAATAGAGATAGCCTACATAGTTCATACATATGAGAGACCATTATGAGCCAATTAGGAGAAAGCATTAAATGAGCTGTGGGCCACTGCTGGCACTGTCATCACATTGGAGGGTCACTTTAGTGTTCAAGTAGTATAAAAACGTTTGTCTTTAAACAAGAAAAAACTCACTAATATTTCAGAAAATGTAGTGTTTTGTTTTAATTTTCAAATATTGTATAACAAGGCAAAACTGCAAATGTGAATGCAAATTCTTTTTCCTCAATCTTAATTAACTAAAACCTTTCATTGAATAAAAAAAGAATTGGCACTCAGACATGTGGCAGCACTTTGCTATAATTTTTGTTTTATTTAACAAAATAAAAATGCAGACATAAGTGTACATTTATGTCTACTAGTGAAAATTGTTTTCTTTACAAATAACTCTCACTGAACTAACACAGCCAATCCCTCAACATGGTTTTACTCTCTGCTCATATTGCCTTCATATTAAATAATTTTTTGCTTTTTATAGAAGTTATTTTCACATTGCACTCAACAACAAAATCCCCCGTAACAAAAAGTAACTTCAAGGACCAAAATGCACAATATTTCCTCACGTCAACAGTACGGGTGGCAAGTAGGGGTGATGTGGGCCTCACGCAAGTCGGCCCCGGGCCGTGTGTTTCAGACCGCTGATTCACCTACTGTCACTATAGTGAAATTACTGTTTTTGTTTTGAAAGGTTACTAGTGGATGCTGGCAACCATCTTGGAAGAGAACAATACAATCTGTTGTAAGGCCTTCACTGGAAAATTGTGTATTTAGAATATAATACCAACATGTCATTTGAAGATAACATAGTATTTCAGTGACCAAATAGTATTTGGGTAAAAGTCACTGAATAGTGTTGGAATAAAGTGTGAAATTTGTGAAGAATTAAAATATCCAGGAGCTCAAATTGGATATTTTGTTTCAATCATATTTTATCAACACAAATTGCACAGGTTTATTGAATATGAATAACTTCACCTCAGTTGTTTAAGCTCCTGCCAAAGCAAAACATCTGTGTGCAACCAGTGTCCACTATTGAATTAAGTAAACCCAACATGTTCTTTTTTAGTGCATAATCACATTTAGTGAAATAAACTATTAAACCAGAATTACATATTAGGATTTAGCCAAGTGTTAGGATGTAATGCAGAGTAGTATTTCTAGTAGGCTTTTTTTGATATGCCTGTTTTCATTTTATTTTCTAAATTTTAAAGAAGGCTTTAGAAAGGTCAAAATAAATCTTCTGTAAGGGAGTATCAGCTATTCTAGTAGAATTTATTTTACCAATGCAAGGGTGCATTAGTACCTTGTAATACAACATATCTATTTCATAAAGGGCGAACACAAATGTCCAAAGAGACTTCCTGGCAGCTGCCATTTTAAGTATAACCTCTGGTACGGGCACGTTCAGTTTGCAGCAGCTATACAACAGTGGCCTCTAGAGGTGTTTACACACTATGACCAAATCAGACAATGCAGCACAACACGCAGGTTGCCCCAATGAATTGATTAGGCTGGTAGCAGTGACTTGTTAACTTATCATTTGTCAAGCATATCTCCCATGAATGATATGAAATAATTTAGAGACATAACATTGACATCACAAAGTAGAAGCTGCAATCAGTTTTTAGGAAAGTGAGTTTAATAAGAGTAGGTGAAATAATGCAGTAATTTTTTTAGATTTTATAATCCCTTTATAAATCATGTTGGCTACTGCCTATTTAGCAGTGCAACAAGAGCATTAGACAAACAAACAAATAAATAAACAGTCAGCAAAAACAAAAAAGTTAGTACCCAGGGATAAAAATGTTGAGTATGAAAGGGAAACCTAATGGACAGATGTGATGCCTGAACAGTGGTGGCTTTAAGTGATGTATCAACTTAAACATGCATCCACAGTTTATGTTACATAAGTACGATGATCGGTGGTGACGGCTGGCGCCACTTTGGAAGCAGAGACTGTTGGTTTGAAAGCCTTTAGTGTCTCCTTGTGGCGGGACTCTTATACTGTACTGTGAGATGTCGAGCAGTGACCCCCCCCTGTCACTCTGGCTCCTACCTCAAAGCACACTGTGCGCTGTCGATCTTACGTGCTGCACAATAATATTCAATATTTAGTATTTACTGTTATATTCACATAGATCATCGCGATGATGTTATTTATTATATTGCTCTCTTTTTTTTTGCTCGTTTTCTCTTTTTTCTTTCCTGACAGGTGATCCAGGTGATTGATATATGTATTTTTTTGTCTGTTTGTTTTTCTTTTTTGTCCTTTATCACGTTCCTCTTCCCCGCTGTTTTTCTTTCCCTCTTTCTTTCTCCATTTTCTTTCCCGCAGTCAAATCTGTCCCATGTTTAGCAAGTGAAAATAAAACAAAATAAACAACAAAAGCAAAGGTGAATCAAATAGATCATTAAGGCAAGGCTGGGATGGTCCATTTGGTAAAGTAAATCTGTTGGGCATCTTTCTTTGTCTTTACACAATAATTCTGATGGCAAAAGAACCAAACGGGACACGCAAAAAAAAGAAAAGAAGATGTCGAGCAGTGTCAGTAGTATGCTAGAAAGTGATACATTAAAATTTCTGGGGTCACCATGAAGAGCTTACTTCCTTTCTTGCTCAGTGTGTAAAATGTGGTACTTAATGGATTGAAAAGAAAAATGATGGCACCCTTGTAGTTCACACAGGTGGTGATGATTCAGGGTTTTAATTTGTAAGGTTTGAATTTTGAGCCATCATAAATTTTAAACCAGGAAAGTATAATATTTAACATATGATAAGTCAAAGCTAATATAGCTGCTCATATATAGCTACTTATAATTTGAAGAGCTGCCTACACCAATGAGTAGACTTCCCAGAATGGAAACAGCACTCTTTGTGTGGTTTGAGAAAACAGTCAAGTTGTTAAGAACTCTGACTGAGAAGAATCCGCCTGTGTACAGCAGCAGGCTGCCTTCCTAGAATTTGGATATCCCCCGTGCGCTCGTCTCTGCATTATGTGCATTACCTCTCTTGGAAAATTAAAACCACAGCAGCTTTTTATAGTTTTCTTCATTCACTATCAGCTTACACCAAAAGTCTACTCTGAAGAAGATTATTCAAAACATGCAACACAGTCACCAATCCCAGCAAATCCACCCCTAAGTCAGACTGTACAATACAGAAAATAAAAGAGCTACAGCTCAGACTCTACAGGCTTCAGTTAGCATGTTAAATGTGAAAGCTCAGTTAGAAAAAGACTGAACAAAAACGGCCTGAGTTTAGCAATTAACCAAAGTGACAAACATTGCTCTAAATAATACTCCCCTAATCCAAGTAGTCACCCAAACCTGGACGTGGATTTAGAGGCCTGAGGGCCATCTCACACATTTATTCAGAATAAAACAAGTTTCAATTAAAAAAATCAAAATCTTGTGGACGTATGCCTTTTACATGTTGGTAAAATGTTTAGGATGAGATGGAGATGTAACACTCATGCACCCTGAAAATTATGAAGGTCTAAACATGTATCAAAGGGACTCACTGAACATCAGTGGATTTCTATGGGGCAAACGTACTTAAACTAGCCACTGTGACCATTGAGGCAGAGCAGAATGAATGATACTGATGGGAACTATGAGGGTTTGTAGTTAAATTCCTGCTCTTACACACTGTAAAATCGAATTAGTTAGAACTCAAAATAATTGAGGAAACTCGTTGCCTCAAAAAAATTGAGTAAAGCTTAGCTAAAAATGACTAAATTAGGACAACTTATTTATTTTGAGTACTCTGTACAAGCTCATTTGTTCCCAGAACTCAAGAAAATTGGATCAAGTTTACGTAAGTTGACCAAGTTAGGGCAACTTACTCATTTTGAGTACACTGTACAGCCTTGTTAGTTCCCAGAACTCAAAAAAATTAAGGAAACTCATTGCCTCAAAAAAACTAAGTAAAGCTTACTTAAGATGCCTGTTAGGACAACTTATACAGTGCAAGTCTGCAGTATTAAGAATAACTTGATATTTCTGACTGTACAGTGCTAATTGTTTACTTACTGACAAACATTTCAAGTTCAACTAAATGAAAAAACAATTTGTGGTAACCTGAATATGATTAAAAATAATTAACAACACTTTTTGTAAGGATGTTAAAATCAGACCAACTTTTATTTTCAAACACAACAAAGTATAACAGCCAACATACTGGACACTGTTCTGCTGAACAACAAACAATTATATTGCCATCACTGTTATAATCTTACAATGAAACAAAGTCGCAGATGTAGTTATTCTAAAAATAAGTTTAGGCCTACCACAAGTTTGTTTTGTACTTACATTACTTATATAATCAAAATAAAAATATGTGTTGTTCTGTCACAAGTGCAGTCTCTAATTTAAACAACACATTTGTTTTGCATTCCAACACATGAGCTGGAATGTTGTAATGTTTTAAGGATGGCTTGTTTCCAGTCCAGGCATTACTGCCTGAATGACTATCATGGATCGAGGTGATCCAAATGTAGGTGCAGAAGAAAGTCTTTAACTTCCCTTAAGTACAGTGGCAGTGGATGTGGGTTGGAGATGCAGTGAGCTTGAACCTGCAGGCGACCATCTTCACTGACCACACCATCTGTGACGGAGGACTCATCTCTCCTGGTGTCCTGCAAGCAAACAATCATATTTTTTGGAACATGAACTTAATTGCTTTCTTAAAACATTTTTTTCTGCATTTGGTATAAAACAGACTCCAATTTGGACAATCTCAGGCTCCTTCCCCACCGGAGAGGTGACATTCAATGTCCCAATTGTCAGTCTGGATAGCCCTGACCCCCACCCGACACACAATAATGTCATGAAAGCATCATTTTAAAAAGGGCTATGCAAACATGGCCAATAACTTTCATTCTAATGATGTGCAAAATGATTTGGGCACAAAACAAATTTTGCTGTTAGAAAACTTGCAGACTTCACTATATTCAGTGTAGACCCTCTAAACTAAGTTTGGGGGATGTGATCTTTCAAGAAATGCAGACCAAACTGTTGTTGTTTGTTTACTTACACAGCATGTCTTGTAGAATTAACTGGAGTCACCAGCAACAGCCTAGTGCAGTCATATCTCAAGTCTAATAACAGAAGACAGGAAAAGATCAGTAAAGAAACAACTTCCCCAAACCAAAAAACAAATAAAACAATAAGTAAAACAGGCTGATCTAAAGTATGATTAAAGTTCAGCCTGATTAATATAAATGTCACTGACAGTTGCTAATATATTGGAAAACCAAAATACTTACCACTGAGTTGATGTCTTTCTGTCCAACAGCAGGAGTGCTGGTCCCGAGCCTCAAAGACAGTAAGAAGCAAGCAGAGGGAGAAAAAACAGAACATTTTTCAGAAACCGATTTGATCCTTAATGGCTGTGCAATCATTGTAACATAGAGTTTGCTTATGTTGTTAAATAAAGGCTAGATTTGACATTAATAGATGCCACAGATGTTCAAGGTGCCACAAAGCATGAAAAAATGGACATCTCAGAAAACGTCGGGGCATTTTTGCAAATATGTGATGTCTTGATAAATCGAGCAGATATTTGAACTTTCGACAGCTACATTCTCGCCTGAAAATATCTTAAAAGTTGATTTTGTGACCCAGAAAAAGCAATAAGCCGCGCTCCTCCGCCATTGGCGAGCTTACAAGTACGCACAGGCTCCGACAACCATGGCCGACATATGCGATCCTCCTTTCCCCTAGATTACCCTTTCTGGGTCACAAAATAACCTTTTAAGATATTTTCAGTGGAGAATGTAGCTGTGTAATGCTCAAATATCTACTTGATTTATCAAAATATCACATATTTGCAAAAGTGCTTCCACGTTTTCGGAGAGCTCTGTTATCCACCAGCGCGATAGCTGACCGGGAGGTCAAGGCTTGATAAGAGTCCGCGAGCACAGCTAACTCTTGGCTTATTGTTTTCACACCCCCGAAGAATTTTGTCTGGGCTCTTATCTCACTTTTTTATTTCAAACAATCAACAGAAAATTTCACAGACATATTTTTATATAAGGTTTTTAAGGCTGTGGTGTTAATTTTTAAGTAACATGAGCCCAGCCGCAGCAGCAACGCTAGGCTAACACTAACTAGCTAGCACGATTATAAACCTGGTGCTAAACTAAGAGAAGCCACAAAATCAGTTTGAATAAGAGTAAACATTTACTCACCAAGTCAGTGTATCAGGTAAAGATCCACAGCAATGACAACAATAATCCCTTGAGCTGACGCTTTTCTAGGTTTGCTCAACATATTCCATAAAAAATGCTGGCACCATGAACATGCGGACTGATCCGTGCTAGGGAGGAGGACGGTAGTGACGTGGCATTTTCAAAACACATCTTTCATCCTTCCACACTGAGAAGAAAAACTTCCATCTTACTTAGTTTTTCTAAGTTAAGACAACTCAAATAAATTGAGTTTATCAGCATTTCTGTAGCGGACAGAACCACCTGCTTTAATCTACCATGATGCTCTGTGTTATGTTGTCATGGCAATATGAAGTCAAATAAATACAAATTCATAAACTGCACATTTGAAGGAGGACAAGAAGACAGGCAACTGGAAGAGCTTTTGAAGCAGGAAAACTTTTCTGGATTACTCTTAATTTAACTGGAAATTTTGCGAATACAAGTCAAGGAGGAAACAAGGAGGCAGGTTGGATTATATTTGAGGACAGGACGCATGAAGGAGAAGCATGAGGAGAGAGAAAACAGCAGAGCGATGGTGCAGAGCTAATCGTGAGTCAAGTCGAAGAAGCAAGCATCAAAACTGTGAGTAAACATAACACATAAAGACTTAAAAATTACTGTGCTGATTAAGGAAACATTAAATTTGGTTAGTTTGGGGTCTGCAGCTTCAGGTTTGTGGGTTCAGTTGGTCTCAAAATTGAGGAAAGACAAAAAAATTTCTTTTGAAAGGTTGTTGGAGGATTTTTACTGTAAGAAATATCTGGGTGTGCAACTGCTTTTATTTAAAAAAAAATTTAATTTTATTTAGTCACATTGGAAAGGGAAAATTGGAGGATCGGGACAATAATGTGGCCAGATTTACTGTTTCCTTAATCAGAACAATAATTTTGATCTGAACTAGAAATTTTGAAATGGGTTATTTTCTTTCTTCTCTACTGATCACTGTGTTAAAGGTTGAGTTACTTGTCAGTCTACATTTATGTTAAAGGTAATTTTAAAAAATGCAGTTTATTCGTAATTTTGTAGAAAAAGGCTCCGCACCTATGAAAAAAAGAAAATGGGTATCCACACCCCCAAAATTCCTGTAGATCAGAGTAGCTAAGCCCTGGTTAACTGCAATTATATAACAGAAGATGAAAAATATTGGAATGATTGAAAGAAACAAAGATTGCTTTAGGGTTTGAAGATTTGACTTTCTTATTGAAATAGACGAAAACTAATCCATGTGTGACACTGAGAAAAAAACTGAAAGCTTAAAAGATCTGGAGGTCTGACTACTGTTATTCAAATGTGCAAAATTGTTTTAATGACATTAGAAAGAAAAATGGGATGTTTAAAAAGGTAATATATAAAGATGATTTTTATATTACTTGAAAAAATGATGTTGTTTAGCGCTTTTGTACTTAGAAAAATGCTGGGTCACTAGTAAGCTGAGATTTAATGTGATAAACTGAGGAAAGGTAATATAATCTACACACTCGCTATTATTGTTGCAATCCATACACCACTTAATATTTAATCAATCGTCATTCATAATTGGTGATCTATGCAAGTTTTAAGGAATAATATTTGAATTGAGGTTGAATGATGCTCTGCCTCTGTGGTCAAGTACAGACATAGGCCTTAAGCAACCATGAGCCACTGATAAGTGTGGCAGATTAGGAAACATGCATACAGTTCATTAGTTAGACTCCTATGAACCACAAATAGGAGAAAATGAGCACGCAATAAAGTGGACTTGTTAGGGAGAGATTGCCATCAGAGTTAAAACACTCCAACGCAATTTTGATGACAGAAACAGCTAAAAAATGAGCGTTTTGTTTACACTGATGACAAAATCCTGATCAGATACAGACAGACACATGCATACAACACACACTACTGCTCAAAAGTTTGTGGTCAGATTCAAACATTCTTGTCTTAATTTTAAAATTATATTTGCTATAACATAAAATTAGGCAAAGTTTATCAGAAATGTTTTCACAGATGTGTGTTTAATGAATCATTTATGTTAAATCACCCATGATGCATTAGGAAATGTCTACACACTTATACATGGGCCCATTTTTAGTAGCCATCACTCCTGTGTGGACCGATCACATGGTTATAAACCAGGTGAAAATTGACTTCAAACCTTTGAGCTGTAGTATAGCTTGATTGCAATGATAGTGTATAGTTATCTATTACAGAAGAATATATAGAAGTCTGAGGACAGGGAGACACTGTAAAAAAGTTATGAGCTGTCTTGCTGCAGAGAAAGTGGAGTCTGTCATCCTTGAAAAGCTCCCAAGATAGGCAGCTGGCAGGTTGAATGATGCTCTGCCTCTGTGGTCAAGTACAGACATAGGCCTTAAGCAACCATGAGCCACTGATAAGTGTGACAGATTAGGAAACATGCATACAGTTCATTAGTTAGACTCCTATGAGCCACTAATAGGAGAAAATGAGCACGCAATAAAGTGGACTTGTTAGGGAGAGATTGCCACCAGAGTTAAAACACTCCAACTCAATTTTGATGATAGAACCAGCTAAAAAATGAGCGTCTTGTTGAAACTGATGACAAAATCCTGATCAGATACAGACAGACACATGCATACAACACACACTACTGCTCAAAAGTTTGTGGTCAGATTCAAACATTCTTGTCTTAATTTTAAAATTATATTTGCTATAACATAAAATTAGGCAAAGTTTATCAGAAATGTTTTCACAGATGTGTGTTTAATGAATCATTTATGTTAAATCACCCATGATGCATTAGGAAATGTCTACACACTTATACATGGGCCCATTTTTAGTAACCATCACTGCTGTGTGGACAGATCACATGGTTATAAACCAGCTGAAAACTGACTTCAAACGTTTGAGCTGTAGTGTAGATTGCAATGATAGTGTATAGTTATCTATTACAGAAGAATATATAGAAGTCTGAGGACAGGGAGACACTGTAAAAAAGTTATGAGCTGTCTTGCTGCAGAGAAAGTGGAGTCTGTCATCCTTGAAAAGCTCCCAAGATAGGCAGCTGGCAGGTTGAATGATGCTCTGCCTCTGTGGTCAAGTACAGACATAGGCCTTAAGCAACCATGAGCCACTGATAAGTGTGACAGATTAGGAAACATGCATACAGTTCATTAGTTAGACTCCTATGAACCACTAATAGGAGAAAATGAGCACGCAATAAAGTGGACTTGTTAGGGAGAGATTGCCATCAGTGTTAAAACACTCCAACTCAATTTTGATGACAGAAACAGCTAAAAAATGAGCGTTTTGTTGACACTGATGACAAAATCCTGATCAGATACAGACAGACACATGCATACAACACACACTACTGCTCAAAGGTTTGTGGTCAGATTCAAACTGTCGTCTTTTTAATTAATAATTTACATTTACTTTTAACATAATATTACATGAAAATGATCAGAAATGTTTTCACAGATGTGTGTTTAATGAATCATTTATGTTAAATCACCCATGATGCATTAGGAAATGTCTACACACATATACATGGGCCCATTTTTAGTAACCATCACTGCTGTGTGGACAGATCACATGGTTATAAACCAGGTGAAAACTGACTTCAAACCTTTGAGCTGTAGTGTAGATTGCAATGATAGTGTATAGTTATCTATTACAGAAGAATATATAGAAGTCTGAGGACAGGGAGACACTGTAAAAAAGTTATGAGCTGTCTTGCTGCAGAGAAAGTGGAGTCTGTCATCCTTGAAAAGCTCCCAAGATAGGCAGCTGGCAGGTTGAATGATGCTCTGCCTCTGTGGTCAAGTACAGACATAGGCCTTAAGCAACCATGAGCCACTGATAAGTGTGAGAAATTAGTGCACTTAATGCAGCGGTCCCCAACCCCCGGGCCTCGGAAAGGTGCCGGTCCGCGAGAGTTGAGGCTCAGTTGTGAAATGTATGGTTTTCAGGGTTTTTATCGGTATTCAGAGTTATTTTGTTATCGTTTTTATCGTTAACTCGGTGTCCCTGGGTCTTTTCAAGTGTGTCATAAATAAATCTTCTTTTTTTCCGGTACCGGTACTAGTTTTATTTTGTTGTATTTATCCGCGACACCTTAAAGGCCGGTCCATGAAAATATTGTCCGGCATAAACCGGTCCGTGGAAATATTGTCGGGCATAAACCGGTCCGTGAAAATATTGTCCGGCATAAACCGGTCCGTGGCGCAAAAAAGGTTGAGGACCACTGACTTAATGCATGTTTCCTAATTATATACGTATGAGCCACTAATAGGAGAAAATGAGCACGCAATAAAGTGGACTTGTTAGGGAGAGATTGCCACCAGAGTTAAAACACTCCAACTCAATTTTGATGATAGAACCAGCTAAAAAAATGAGCGTTTTGTTGACACTGATGACAAAATCCTGATCAGATACAGACAGACACATGCATACAGCACACACTACTGCTCAAAAGTTTGTGGTCAGATTCAAACATTCTTGTCTTAATTTTAAAATTATATTTGCTATAACATAAAATTAGGCAAAGTTTATCAGAAATGTTTTCACAGATGTGTGTTTAATGAATCATTTATGTTAAATCACCCATGATGCATTAGGAAATGTCTACACACTTATACATGGGCCCATTTTTAGTAGCCATCACTGCTGTGTGGACAGATCACATGGTTATAAACCAGGTGAAAATTGACTTCAAACCTTTGAGCTGTAGTGTAGATTGCAATGATAGTGTATAGTTATCTATTACAGAAGAACATATACAAGTCTGAGGACAGGGAGACACTGTAAAAAAGTTATGAGCTGTCTTGCTGCAGAGAAAGTGGAGTCTGTCATCCTTGAAAAGCTCCCAAGATAGGCAGCTGGCAGGTTGAATGATGCTCTGCCTCTGTGGTCAAGTACAGACATAGGCCTTAAGCAACCATGAGCCACTGATAAGTGTGACAGATTAGGAAACATGCATACAGTTCATTAGTTAGACTCCTATGAACCACTAATAGGAGAAAATGAGCACGCAATAAAGTGGACTTGTTAGGGAGAGATTGCCATCAGTGTTAAAACACTCCAACTCAATTTTGATGACAGAAACAGCTAAAAAATGAGCATTTTGTTGACACTGATGACAAAATCCTGATCAGATACAGACAGACACATGCATACAACACACACTACTGCTCAAAGGTTTGTGGTCAGATTCAAACTGTCGTCTTTTTAATTAATAATTTACATTTACTTTTAACATAATATTACATGAAAATGATCAGAAATGTTTTCACAGATGTGTGTTTAATGAATCATTTATGTTAAATCACCCATGATGCATTAGGAAATGTCTACACACATATACATGGGCCCATTTTTAGTAACCATCACTGCTGTGTGGACAGATCACATGGTTATAAACCAGGTGAAAATTGACTTCAAACCTTTGAGCTGTAGTGTAGATTGCAATGATAGTGTATAGTTATCTATTACAGAAGAATATATAGAAGTCTGAGGACAGGGAGACACTGTAAAAAAGTTATGAGCTGTCTTGCTGCAGAGAAAGTGGAGTCTGTCATCCTTGAAAAGCTCCCAAGATAGGCAGCTGGCAGGTTGAATGATGCTCTGCCTCTGTGGTCAAGTACAGACATAGGCCTTAAGCAACCATGAGCCACTGATAAGTGTGAGAAATTAGTGCACTTAATGCAGCGGTCCCCAACCCCCGGGCCTCGGAAAGGTGCCGGTCCGTGAGTCGTTTGGTACCGGGCCGCGAGAGTTGAGGCTCAGTTGTGAAATGTATGGTTTTCAGGGTTTTTATCGGTATTCAGAGTTATTTTGTTATCATTTTTATCGTTAACTCGGTGTCCCTGGGTCTGTTCAAGTGTGTCATAAATAAATCTTCTTTTTTTCGGTACCGGTACTAGTTTTATTTTGTTGTATTTATCCGCGACACCTTAAAGGCCGGTCCGTGAAAATATTGTCGGGCATAAACCGGTCCGTGGCGCAAAAAAGGTTGAGGACCACTGACTTAATGCATGTTTCCTAATTATATACGTATGAGCAACTAATAGGAGAAAATGAGCACGCAATAAAGTGGACTTGTTAGGGAGAGATTGCCACCAGAGTTAAAACACTCCAACTCAATTTTGATGATAGAACCAGCTAAAAAATGAGCGTTTTGTTGACACTGATGACAAAATCCTGATCAGATACAGACAGACACATGCATACAACACACACTACTGCTCAAAAGTTTGTGGTCAGATTCAAACTGTCGTCTTTTTAATTAATAATTTACATTTACTTTTAACATAATATTACATGAAAATGATCAGAAATGTTTTCACAGATGTGTGTTAAATGAATCATTTATGTTAAATCACCCATGATGCATTAGGAAATGTCTACACACTTATACATGGGCCCATTTTTAGTAACCATCACTGCTGTGTGGACAGATCACATGGTTATAAACCAGGTGAAAATTGACTTCAAACCTTTGAGCTGTAGTGTAGATTGCAATGATAGTGTATAGTTATCTATTACAGAAGAATATATAGAAGTCTGAGGACAGGGAGACACTGTAAAAAAGTTATGAGCTGTCTTGCTGCAGAGAAAGTGGAGTCTGTCATCCTTGAAAAGCTCCCAAGATAGGCAGCTGGCAGGTTGAATGATGCTCTGCCTCTGTGGTCAAGTACAGACATAGGCCTTAAGCAACCATGAGCCACTGATAAGTGTGAGAAATTAGTGCACTTAATGCAGCGGTCCCCAACCCCCGGGCCTCGGAAAGGTGCCGGTCCGCGAGAGTTGAGGCTCAGTTGTGAAATGTATGGTTTTCAGGGTTTTTATCGGTATTCAGAGTTATTTTGTTATCGTTTTTATCGTTAACTCGGTGTCCCTGGGTCTTTTCAAGTGTGTCATAAATAAATCTTCTTTTTTTCCGGTACCGGTACTAGTTTTATTTTGTTGTATTTATCCGCGACACCTTAAAGGCCGGTCCATGAAAATATTGTCCGGCATAAACCGGTCCGTGGCGCAAAAAAGGTTGAGGACCACTGACTTAATGCATGTTTCCTAATTATATACGTATGAGCCACTAATAGGAGAAAATGAGCACGCAATAAAGTGGACTTGTTAGGGAGAGATTGCCACCAGAGTTAAAACACTCCAACTCAATTTTGATGATAGAACCAGCTAAAAAAATGAGCGTTTTGTTGACACTGATGACAAAATCCTGATCAGATACAGACAGACACATGCATACAACACACACTACTGCTCAAAAGTTTGTGGTCAGTTTCAAACATTCTTGTCTTAATTTTAAAATTATATTTGTTATAACATAAAATTAGGCAAAGTTTATCAGAAATGTTTTCACAGATGTGTGTTTAATGAATCATTTATGTTAAATCACCCATGATGCATTAGGAAATGTCTACACACTTATACATGGGCCCATTTTTAGTAGCCATCACTGCTGTGTGGACAGATCACATGGTTATAAACCAGGTGAAAATTGACTTCAAACGTTTGAGCTGTAGCTTGATTGCAATGATAGTGTATAGTTATCTATTACAGAAGAACATATACAAGTCTGAGGACAGGGAGACACTGTAAAAAAGTTATGAGCTGTCTTGCTGCAGAGAAAGTGGAGTCTGTCATCCTTGAAAAGCTCCCAAGATAGGCAGCTGGCAGGTTGAATGATGCTCTGCCTCTGTGGTCAAGTACAGACATAGGCCTTAAGCAACCATGAGCCACTGATAAGTGTGACAGATTAGGAAACATGCATACAGTTCATTAGTTAGACTCCTATGAACCACTAATAGGAGAAAATGAGCACGCAATAAAGTGGACTTGTTAGGGAGAGATTGCCATCAGTGTTAAAACACTCCAACTCAATTTTGATGACAGAAACAGCTAAAAAATGAGCATTTTGTTGACACTGATGACAAAATCCTGATCAGATACAGACAGACACATGCATACAACACACACTACTGCTCAAAGGTTTGTGGTCAGATTCAAACTGTCGTCTTTTTAATTAATAATTTACATTTACTTTTAACATAATATTACATGAAAATGATCAGAAATGTTTTCACAGATGTGTGTTTAATGAATCATTTATGTTAAATCACCCATGATGCATTAGGAAATGTCTACACACTTATACATGGGCCCATTTTTAGTAGCCATCACTGCTGTGTGGACAGATCACATGGTTATAAACCAGGTGAAAATTGACTTCAAACGTTTGAGCTGTAGTGTAGATTGCAATGATAGTGTATAGTTATCTATTACAGAAGAACATATACAAGTCTGAGGACAGGGAGACACTGTAAAAAAGTTATGAGCTGTCTTGCTGCAGAGAAAGTGGAGTCTGTCATCCTTGAAAAGCTCCCAAGATAGGCAGCTGGCAGGTTGAATGATGCTCTGCCTCTGTGGTCAAGTACAGACATAGGCCTTAAGCAACCATGAGCCACTGATAAGTGTGACAGATTAGGAAACATGCATACAGTTCATTAGTTAGACTCCTATGAACCACTAATAGGAGAAAATGAGCACGCAATAAAGTGGACTTGTTAGGGAGAGATTGCCATCAGTGTTAAAACACTCCAACTCAATTTTGATGACAGAAACAGCTAAAAAAATGAGCGTTTTGTTGACACTGATGACAAAATCCTGATCAGATACAGACAGACACATGCATACAACACACACTACTGCTCAAAGGTTTGTGGTCAGATTCAAACTGTCGTCTTTTTAATTAATAATTTACATTTACTTTTAACATAATATTACATGAAAATGATCAGAAATGTTTTCACAGATGTGTGTTTAATGAATCATTTATGGTAAATCACCCATGATGCATTAGGAAATGTCTACACACATATACATGGGCCCATTTTTAGTAACCATCACTGCTGTGTGGACAGATCACATGGTTATAAACCAGGTGAAAACTGACTTCAAACCTTTGAGCTGTAGTGTAGATTGCAATGATAGTGTATAGTTATCTATTACAGAAGAATATATAGAAGTCTGAGGACAGGGAGACACTGTAAAAAAGTTATGAGCTGTCTTGCTGCAGAGAAAGTGGAGTCTGTCATCCTTGAAAAGCTCCCAAGATAGGCAGCTGGCAGGTTGAATGATGCTCTGCCTCTGTGGTCAAGTACAGACATAGGCCTTAAGCAACCATGAGCCACTGATAAGTGTGAGAAATTAGTGCACTTAATGCAGCGGTCCCCAACCCCCGGGCCTCGGAAAGGTGCCGGGCCGCGAGAGTTGAGGCTCAGGTGTGAAATGTATGGTTTTCAGGGTTTTTATCGGTATTCAGCGTTATTTTGTTATCGTTTTTATCGTTAACTCGGTGTCCCTGGGTCTTTTCAAGTGTGTTATAAATAAATCTTCTTTTTTTCCGGTACCGGTACTAGTTTTATTTTGTTGTATTTATCCGCGACACCTTAAAGGCCGGTCCGTGAAAATATTGTTGGGCATAAACCGGTCCGTGGCGCAAAAAAGGTTGAGGACCACTGACTTAATGCATGTTTCCTAATTATATACGTATGAGCAACTAATAGGAGAAAATGAGCACGCAATAAAGTGGACTTGTTAGGGAGAGATTGCCATCAGAGTTAAAACACTCCAACTCAATTTTTGATGACAGAAACAGCTAAAAAAATGAGCGTTTTGTTGAAACTGATGACAAAATCCTGATCAGATACAGACAGACACATGCATACAACACACACTACTGCTCAAAAGTTTGTGGTCAGTTTCAAACAGTTGTCTTTTAATTAATAATTTACATTTACTTTTAACATAATATTACATGAAAATGATCATAAATGTTTTCACAGATGTGTGTTTAATTAATCATTGAAGTTAAATCACCCATGATGCATTAGGAAATGTCAACACACTTATACGTGCGCCAAATTTTAGAAACAATCACTCCTGTGTGGACCGATCACATGGTTATAAACCAGGTGAAAATTGACTTCAAACCTTTGAGCTGTAGTGTAGATTGCAATGATAGTGTATAGTTATCTATTACAGAAGAATATATAGAAGTCTGAGGACAGGGAGACACTGTAAAAAAGTTATGAGCTGTCTTGCTGCAGAGAAAGTGGAGTCTGTCATCCTTGAAAAGCTCCCAAGATAGGCAGCTGGCAGGTTGAATGATGCTCTGCCTCTGTGGTCAAGTACAGACATAGGCCTTAAGCAACCATGAGCCACTGATAAGTGTGAGAAATTAGTGCACTTAATGCAGCGGTCCCCAATCCCCGGGCCTCGGATCGGTGCCGGTCCGTGAGTCGTTTGGTGCCGGGCCGCGAGAGTTGAGGCTCAGGTGTGAAATGTATGGTTTTCAGGGTTTTTATCGGTTTTCAGCGTTATTTTGTTATCGTTTTTATCGTTAACTCGGTGTCCCTGGGTCTTTTCAAGTGTGTCATAAATAAATCTTCTTTTTTTCCGGTACCGGTACTAGTTTTATTTTGTTGTATTTATCCGCGACACCTTAAAGGCCGGTCCGTGAAAATATTGTCGGGCATAAACCGGTCCGTGGCGCAAAAAAGGTTGAGGACCACTGACTTAATGCATGTTTCCTAATTATATACGTATGAGCCACTAAAAGGAGAAAATGAGCACGCAATAAAGTGGACTTGTTAGGGAGAGATTGCCATCAGAGTTAAAACACTCCAACTCAGTTTTGATGATAGAACCAGCTAAAAAATGAGCGTTTTGTTGACACTGATGACAAAATCCTGATCAGATACAGACAGACACATGCATACAACACACACTACTGCTCAAAAGTTTGTGGTCAGTTTCAAACATTCTTGTTTTAATTTTAAAATTATATTTGCTATAACATAAAATTAGGCAAAGTTTATCAGAAATGTTTTCACAGATGTGTGTTTAATGAATCATTTATGTTAAATCACCCATGATGCATTAGGAAATGTCTACACACTTATACATGGGCCCATTTTTAGTAGCCATCACTGCTGTGTGGACAGATCACATGGTTATAAACCAGGTGAAAATTGACTTCAAACGTTTGAGCTGTAGTGTAGATTGCAATGATAGTGTATAGTTATCTATTACAGAAGAACATATACAAGTCTGAGGACAGGGAGACACTGTAAAAAAGTTATGAGCTGTCTTGCTGCAGAGAAAGTGGAGTCTGTCATCCTTGAAAAGCTCCCAAGATAGGCAGCTGGCAGGTTGAATGATGCTCTGCCTCTGTGGTCAAGTACAGACATAGGCCTTAAGCAACCATGAGCCACTGATAAGTGTGACAGATTAGGAAACATGCATACAGTTCATTAGTTAGACTCCTATGAACCACTAATAGGAGAAAATGAGCACGCAATAAAGTGGACTTGTTAGGGAGAGATTGCCATCAGTGTTAAAACACTCCAACTCAATTTTGATGACAGAAACAGCTAAAAAATGAGCATTTTGTTGACACTGATGACAAAATCCTGATCAGATACAGACAGACACATGCATACAACACACACTACTGCTCAAAGGTTTGTGGTCAGATTCAAACTGTCGTCTTTTTAATTAATAATTTACATTTACTTTTAACATAATATTACATGAAAATGATCAGAAATGTTTTCACAGATGTGTGTTTAATGAATCATTTATGTTAAATCACCCATGATGCATTAGGAAATGTCTACACACATATACATGGGCCCATTTTTAGTAACCATCACTGCTGTGTGGACAGATCACATGGTTATAAACCAGGTGAAAATTGACTTCAAACCTTTGAGCTGTAGTGTAGATTGCAATGATAGTGTATAGTTATCTATTACAGAAGAATATATAGAAGTCTGAGGACAGGGAGACACTGTAAAAAAGTTATGAGCTGTCTTGCTGCAGAGAAAGTGGAGTCTGTCATCCTTGAAAAGCTCCCAAGATAGGCAGCTGGCAGGTTGAATGATGCTCTGCCTCTGTGGTCAAGTACAGACATAGGCCTTAAGCAACCATGAGCCACTGATAAGTGTGAGAAATTAGTGCACTTAATGCAGCGGTCCCCAACCCCCGGGCCTCGGAAAGGTGCCGGTCCGCGAGAGTTGAGGCTCAGTTG
This sequence comes from Mchenga conophoros, assembly GCF_057382185.1. Lineage (NCBI taxonomy): Eukaryota > Metazoa > Chordata > Actinopteri > Cichliformes > Cichlidae > Mchenga > Mchenga conophoros. The sequence continues at coordinate 60,515,123 of NC_140532.1, read as the reverse complement.
TGAAATGTATGGTTTTCAGGGTTTTTATCGGTATTCAGAGTTATTTTGTTATCGTTTTTATCGTTAACTCGGTGTCCCTGGGTCTTTTCAAGTGTGTCATAAATAAATCTTCTTTTTTTCCGGTACCGGTACTAGTTTTATTTTGTTGTATTTATCCGCGACACCTTAAAGGCCGGTCCGTGAAAATATTGTCGGGCATAAACCGGTCCGTGGCGCAAAAAAGGTTGAGGACCACTGACTTAATGCATGTTTCCTAATTATATACGTATGAGCCACTAATAGGAGAAAATGAGCACGCAATAAAGTGGACTTGTTAGGGAGAGATTGCCATCAGAGTTAAAACACTCCAACTCAATTTTGATGATAGAACCAGCTAAAAAATGAGCGTTTTGTTGACACTGATGACAAAATCCTGATCAGATACAGACAGACACATGCATACAACACACACTACTGCTCAAAAGTTTGTGGTCAGATTCAAACATTCTTGTCTTAATTTTAAAATTATATTTGCTATAACATAAAATTAGGCAATGTTTATCAGAAATGTTTTCACAGATGTGTGTTTAATGAATCATTTATGTTAAATCACCCATGATGCATTAGGAAATGTCTACACACTTATACATGGGCCCATTTTTAGTAGCCATCACTGCTGTGTGGACAGATCACATGGTTATAAACCAGGTGAAAATTGACTTCAAACGTTTGAGCTGTAGTGTAGATTGCAATGATAGTGTATAGTTATCTATTACAGAAGAACATATACAAGTCTGAGGACAGGGAGACACTGTAAAAAAGTTATGAGCTGTCTTGCTGCAGAGAAAGTGGAGTCTGTCATCCTTGAAAAGCTCCCAAGATAGGCAGCTGGCAGGTTGAATGATGCTCTGCCTCTGTGGTCAAGTACAGACATAGGCCTTAAGCAACCATGAGCCACTGATAAGTGTGACAGATTAGGAAACATGCATACAGTTCATTAGTTAGACTCCTATGAACCACTAATAGGAGAAAATGAGCACGCAATAAAGTGGACTTGTTAGGGAGAGATTGCCATCAGTGTTAAAACACTCCAACTCAATTTTGATGACAGAAACAGCTAAAAAATGAGCGTTTTGTTGACACTGATGACAAAATCCTGATCAGATACAGACAGACACATGCATACAACACACACTACTGCTCAAAGGTTTGTGGTCAGATTCAAACTGTCGTCTTTTTAATTAATAATTTACATTTACTTTTAACATAATATTACATGAAAATGATCAGAAATGTTTTCACAGATGTGTGTTTAATGAATCATTTATGTTAAATCACCCATGATGCATTAGGAAATGTCTACACACATATACATGGGCCCATTTTTAGTAACCATCACTGCTGTGTGGACAGATCACATGGTTATAAACCAGGTGAAAACTGACTTCAAACCTTTGAGCTGTAGTGTAGATTGCAATGATAGTGTATAGTTATCTATTACAGAAGAACATATACAAGTCTGAGGACAGGGAGACACTGTAAAAAAGTTATGAGCTGTCTTGCTGCAGAGAAAGTGGAGTCTGTCATCCTTGAAAAGCTCCCAAGATAGGCAGCTGGCAGGTTGAATGATGCTCTGCCTCTGTGGTCAAGTACAGACATAGGCCTTAAGCAACCATGAGCCACTGATAAGTGTGAGAAATTAGTGCACTTAATGCAGCGGTCCCCAACCCCCGGGCCTCGGAAAGGTGCCGGTCCGCGAGAGTTGAGGCTCAGTTGTGAAATGTATGGTTTTCACGGTTTTTATCGGTATTCAGCGTTATTTTGTTATCGTTTTTATCGTTAACTCGGTGTCCCTGGGTCTTTTCAAGTGTGTCATAAATAAATCTTCTTTTTTTCCGGTACCGGTACTAGTTTTATTTTGTTGTATTTATCCGCGACACCTTAAAGGCCGGTCCATGAAAATATTGTCGGGCATAAACCGGTCCGTGGCGCAAAAAAGGTTGAGGACCACTGACTTAATGCATGTTTCCTAATTATATACGTATGGGCCACTAAAAGGAGAAAATGAGCACGCAATAAAGTGGACTTGTTAGGGAGAGATTGCCATCAGAGTTAAAACACTCCAACTCAATTTTGATGATAGAAACAGCTAAAAAATGAGCGTCTTGTTGAAACTGATGACAAAATCCTGATCAGATACAGACAGACACATGCATACAACACACACTACTGCTCAAAAGTTTGTGGTCAGAATCAAACATTCTTGTTTTAATTTTAAAATTATATTTGCTATAACATAAAATTAGGCAAAGTTTATCAGAAATGTTTTCACAGATGTGTGTTTAATGAATCATTTATGTTAAATCACCCATGATGCATTAGGAAATGTCTACACACTTATACATGGGCCCATTTTTTGTAGCCATCACTGCTGTGTGGACAGATCACATGGTTATAAACCAGGTGAAAATTGACTTCAAACGTTTGAGCTGTAGTGTGGATTGCAATGATAGTGTATAGTTATCTATTACAGAAGAACATATACAAGTCTGAGGACAGGGAGACGCTGTAAAAAAGTTATGAGCTGTCTTGCTGCAGAGAAAGTGGAGTCTGTCATCCTTGAAAAGCTCCCAAGATAGGCAGCTGGCAGGTTGAATGATGCTCTGCCTCTTTGGTCAAGTACAGACATAGGCCTTAAGCAACCATGAGCCACTGATAAGTGTGAGAAATTAGTGCACTTAATGCAGCGGTCCCCAACCCCCGGGCCTCGGAAAGGTGCCGGTCCGTGAGTCGTTTGGTGCCGGTCCGCGAGAGTTGAGGCTCAGGTGTGAAATGTATGGTTTTCAGGATTTTTATCGGTTTTCAGCGTTATTTTGTTATCGTTTTTATCGTTAACTCGGTGTCCCTGGGTCTTTTCAAGTGTGTCATAAATAAATCTTCTTTTTTTCCGGTACCGGTACTAGTTTTATTTTGTTGTATTTATCCGCGACACCTTAAAGGCCGGTCCGTGAAAATATTGTTGGGCATAAACCGGTCCGTGGCGCAAAAAAGGTTGAGGACCACTGACTTAATGCATGTTTCCTAATTATATACGTATGAGCAACTAATAGGAGAAAATGAGCACGCAATAAAGTGGACTTGTTAGGGAGAGATTGCCATCAGAGTTAAAACACTCCAACTCAATTTTGATGATAGAAACAGCTAAAAAATGAGCGTCTTGTTGAAACTGATGACAAAATCCTGATCAGATACAGACAGACACATGCATACAACACACACTACTGCTCAAAAGTTTGTGGTCAGTTTCAAACAGTTGTCTTTTAATTAATAATTTACATTTACTTTTAACATAATATTACATGAAAATGATCATAAATGTTTTCACAGATGTTTGTTTAATTAATCATTGAAGTTAAATCACCCATGATGCATTAGGAAATGTCAACACACTTATACGTGCGCCAAATTTTAGAAACAATCACTCCTGTGTGGACAGATCACATGGTTATAAACCAGGTGAAAATTGACTTCAAACGTTTGAGCTGTAGTGTAGATTGCAATGATAGTGTATAGTTATGTATTACAGAAGAATATATAGAAGTCTGAGGACAGGGAGACACTGTAAAAAAGTTATGAGCTGTCTTGCTGCAGAGAAAGTGGAGTCTGTCATCCTTGAAAAGCTCCCAAGATAGGCAGCTGGCAGGTTGAATGATGCTCTGCCTCTGTGGTCAAGTACAGACATAGGCCTTAAGCAACCATGAGCCACTGATAAGTGTGAGAAATTAGTGCACTTAATGCAGCGGTCCCCAACCCCCGGGCCTCGGACCGCTGCCGGTCCGTGAGTCGTTTGGTACCGGGCCGCGAGAGTTGAGGCTCAGGTGTGAAATGTATGGTTTTCAGGGTTTTTATCGGTTTTCAGCGTTATTTTGTTATCGTTTTTATTGTTAACTCGGTGTCCCTGGGTCTTTTCAAGTGTGTTATGAATAAATCTTCTTTTTTTCGGTACCGGTACTAGTTTTATTTTGTTGTATTTATCCGCGACACCTTAAAGGCCGGTCTGTGAAAATATTGTCGGGCATAAACCGGTCCGTGGCGCGAAAAAGGTTGAGGACCGCTGACTTAATGCATGTTTCCTAATTATATACGTATGAGCCACTAATAGGAGAAAATGAGCACGCAATAAAGTGGACTTGTTAGGGAGAGATTGCCATCAGAGTTAAAACACTCCAACTCAATTTTGATGATAGAAACAGCTAAAAAATGAGCGTTTTGTTGAAACTGATGACAAAATCCTGATCAGATACAGACAGACACATGCATACAACACACACTACTGCTCAAAAGTTTGTGGTCAGATTCAAACATTCTTGTTTTAATTTTTAAATTATATTTGCTATAACATAAAATTAGGCAAAGTTTATCAGAAATGTTTTCACAGATGTGTGTTTAATGAATCATTTATGTTAAATCACCCATGATGTATTAGGAAATATCTACACACTTATACATGGGCCCATTTGTAGTAACGATCACTGCTGTATGGACTGATCACATGGTTATATACCTGCAACACATCTGACAAGTGCAAACAGAAAATGGAATGATCCATCACAAACTTCAACAATTTGCTCTTTTTAATCCACACAATGATTTTGGTTTGTGCTGATATCTTTGGAAAAAGATTTCTTCACTGACAAGTTGGGATCTAACATCACAAACTGACATCTGGTGATACGATGTACCAAATAAAAATGGGCCTCAGTAGATGTCATGGTTCCCTTGCTCTCTTTTGCTGGCCTGCTTCTTTCTCTCTCCTCTTTCGGTGTATGCCTGTGTTGTTGTCCGTGTGCTTGTCTTTTTTAGGGGATGCTCCTCCATCTTCCCGTCCCTCAGTCACTTGTGAACAATCAGCTGATTACTCGCCTGTTCCTCGCGAGGTCTTCATGCTGGCTTCTAAACAACCAGATCATTGCAGTACCAAGGTAACGTATTATGCCACAGTCATGTCACATTTTCCATCAGTTCTTGCCTTTGAATTGAATAGAATAGAATAGAATAGAATAGAATAGAATAGAATAGAATAGAATAGAATTCAACTTTATTGTCATTGCACATGCACAGGTACAGGGCAACGAAATGCAGTTTGCATCCATCCAGAAGTGCTTTAGTGATATAGATATATTACAATATATATTAGCAATAATATAGATATGTGAGTATATTACAGAAATGGGTCTATTATGGTATGTTATAATGTACACGGTATGAAGTAGGTTGTGAATATTCTATAACTATAAGTATGTACAGGCTGTAGTGAGTACAAGCTATGTACAGGATATGAACAGGATATAAATATGAAAAACTATACAGAATATGAAATAAATAACTTTACAGAATCTGGGATATACAGCTATACAGAAATGGGAACTATGCAAGTTGTAAACAGTTGTAGGATTAAAAATTATCGAATGTACAGAATGATTATTTACACAGAGCTATACAGTAGTGCAGTTAAGATAAGTGAGGGTGTAGATAGTTTCTACAGAGGCTGTATAAAGTGCTAGTGGTTGTGAGTGGTGGTTCAGTCCATGTTATTATTGTGTTTGAGGGTACAGTTGTCCATTGTGGGTGTGTGTATGTTCAGTCCATGAGTTTAACGTGGGTCAGATGTCAGGAGGCAGAGTTCAGGAGTCTGACAGCTGTGGGGAAGAAGCTGTTCCGGTACCTGGTGGTCTTAGTCCGGAGGCTCCTGTGGCGCCTCCCAGAGGGCAGGAGGGTGAAGAGTCCATGTGATGGGTGACTGGGGTCTTTGATGATTTTCCCAGCCCTTTTCAGACACCGCTTCCTGTAGATGTCTTTTATGGCAGGAAGTGGTGCTCCGGCGATGCGCTGGGCAGTTTTCACGACCCTCTGCAACGCCTTCCGGTCCGAGGCAGAGCAGTTCCCGTACCAGACTGTTATACAGTTGGTCAGGATGCTCTCGATGGTGCAGCGATAGAAGTTCACCAGGATGTCTGAGGACAGGTGGTTCTTCCTCAGAGTCCTCAAGAAGAAGAGGCGCTGGTGAGCCTTCTTGACCAGCTTGGAGCAGTTGGTCGTCCAGGTGAGATCCTCGGAGATGTGGACTCCCAGGAACTTGAAGCTGCTCACACGCTCCACAGCCGTCCCCTTAATGTGGATGGGTGGATGTGGGTCAGCATTCCTCCTGTAGTCCACGATGAGCTCCTTGGTCTTCTCGGTGTTAAGCAGCAGGTTGTTTCTGTCGCACCACTCAGCCAGACGATCCACCTCCTCCCTGTAGGCGGCCTCATCGTTGTCACTGATGAGGCCAATCACCGTGGTGTCATCTGCAAACTTAATGATGGTGTTGGAACCATCAGCAGGTCTGCAGTCGTGGGTGAAGAGGGAGTAGAGGAAAGGGCTCATCACACAGCCTTGTGGTACACCGGTGTTCATTGTGATGGTAGATGAGCAGCGGTTATCCAGCCGGACATGTTGGGGGCGGTTGGTCAGGAAGTCCAGTAACCATTTGCAGATGAGGGAACTGATACCCAGGTCTGTCAGTTTCCTGATGAGTTGTGAGTGGTGGATTGTATTGAATGCTGAACTGAAGTCTATAAACAGCATTCTGGCGTAGGTGTTGTTGTTGTCCAGGTGTGAGAGGACAGAGTGCATTGCGATGGAGACTGCATCCTCTGTGCTCCTGTTCCGGCGGTATGCGAATTGGTGGGGGTCCAGGGTGGGGGGGAGACAGGATTTGAAGTGTGCTAGGACCAGTCGCTCTAAGCACTTAGTGATGATGGGGGTGAGTGCTACTGGGCGGTAATCATTGAGGCAAGATGGGTTGCTCACTCTTTGTTTCTGTGCAGACGTTTCAGTGTTACGGATCTCCATGACCTTCTGTGACAGTGTCTGAGTGTGCCTCCAGACAACCTTCCCTACCTCTGCCCCGTCTCCTGGAGCCCACAGTGTTTATCCTGTATTGATAACTATCTGCAAATATACCTGTAAGACTTTACCACAGTGTCTCATCATCATTCTGTTGTTTTCATAACAGTACACTGTAGAAATAATGGACTGTGTAATAGGTATTGAGGTCATAGTGAATGTAGTTTATTAGTGTGTGTCGTAGTATGATTTTGTTGTTTATAGGATTTAAGATTAGAAAATAGAAAATAGTCCTGGGATGGGAACAAAGAACTGGGGTGCAGGGAAGTGGGGCAATTAACCCCAAACACAGGACAGTAGCAAGATTTACTGAGGGTGAGGGGCAGACAATTGCCAATGTACATTACCTTAAAAGGAGATGGGGGTCAGGGTGTCAGCACCCCAGGCCACTTTACCAGTGTTTTTCCATTGTGGGGGATTTACTGTAGAAATTGGAGACCAGAGACTATAACTGTAGCTGTTGTGTGAAACTCTTCAGATCAGCCTTTAGAGTAGGACTGCACAGGATGCAGTGTGCTGATCTCCAGATGCATCTGTAAGGAAAATGGGTAATAAAAGGATTGTGTGAAATTTGGAAACATCTCTGCGTGATCTCTACCGAGACAAAAAGAATTGGAGAGTCTCAACAACACTAAGTAGATATTCCACTAAATCTCATTTGTGATTTATGATAAATGTTACCGTTAATTATTTATATTTCTTTACGCTTCTGATTAATTTAGTAAAACTTCTAAACGATTTTTACTGTTGTCAGAAAATAAGACATTTCTAATTCTCTACAGACTTTTGAGCTGTAGTATAGATTGCAATAATAGTGTATGGTTATTGTTGATAGCAGATGAAATAGCAGTATCAGGACAGATACGAGAGAAACGCTCTCGTATTTTAACATTAAACTCATAACTTTCCTTTTTGATGGTTTGCATTTGGCCTCTCAGGGCCACTGCAGTACAGCCCCCCCCCCCCCCCCCCCCCCCCATTTTTTTATTTATTTAACCCAACAACATAGTTGGTTAAATTATACAAAAAAAAAAAATCATATGTGCCCATAAAAGAGGTCAAAATAACAGAACTCTACTCAAAGTTAGCAACAACCAATACTGATACCTCAAACAAACTGACCTCACTAAAGACAACGGGGGAAACTTAAATAGTGGCTGATCAGCCCACAAAAATCACAAAAAGGGGTAAAACACACAAAAACCTAACTGAGACCAAAACCAGTTATTTATTATCCTGTAAATTAAACCTTATATTTAAAGAAAGACCAATGTGAATGCAGTGTTGTGTGTAAGCCTCTACACTGATATTACCACTGTGTGGCTGTAACTGCAGCCATCACACCGCCTGACCACGTTAAGGTGGTAATCTCTCAGGGGGAAAACAGAAAAACAAAACAACAAAAAATAAAATAAAATAATGCTCATCAGATTCTAACAATTCAAAACATGACATTTACCTTAACTGGATGACCTATATAATAAATATATTCTAACCCAACAATAGTACTTCACACTATTGCCAATATTAACAAAACCAAAAAGGGTAAGCCAAGTTATTTAAAAAAAAGACAATTCACAAAGTCTTGAAAAATAGAAATAAAGAATAAAAATCCTCAATCCACTCTATAACAACAGTCTCCTGCTTCCCTGCAGATCAACACGTTCTCACTCCTAACTCGTCATATGTGCGACGCCCATACAGCATGTATCACTTCTCAGTTATTTATTGCACTTCTTGCTCGTCAGTGAGGCACTTTTAGTGCTTTATCTATTTTTGTGTGGGGACTTGTTATAAATCAGTCTTCAACCTTTAATCTCTCTCTGAAAATGACTGGGATTAAATGCAGTGTAATAAACTTTCCTGAACGTGTGTCTTGTCATGATCTCCAGTGCTGCCATTTCATAGGATCTCCTGTCCAGGGCTTCTCAGACGTTGGTTGTTTTTATAACTCCTCTCACCTTCTGCTCTTGTGTCTGCTGTGATAAGCCTTTTATACTCACCCATTTTATTTCCATTTCTGTTTCTCACTATTTTTCTTAACAACATTAAACCAGAATCAAGGTATGACTCAAGTATGTGAGGAAATTCTACACTAATTGGTACCTGCGGTCTTTCTTATGTTACATACCACACCCCAAAGAAAGGGCACACATAATGCAGACACATTTTCAGTGACCCAAATAACATTCAAACACGCTCCGTATCATAACCTCCTTTTTGTTTGTGTTTATTTTAAGCAGTTGATTTAACATAAGGATTAAAATAGAAAGAACAATCCTTGAAATAACACATGTGTGTGAAATACATAATACAAAACATAAAATAAATAAATATGTCAAACCTCCTGAGATCCAGCCTCACAATCACTTGTTCTATGACGACTAAAGGAAGTTTATTTACTTCACAGACCCAGTGACGCCCATTCAGTTTCATTATCCAGGAAATAACAGCTGATGCTCACTTCTGTTTAAGACACAGTCCAATCTTAGGTTTCTCATCCTGAGTGGAACAATGGGTCTATGTGAGTACAGCTGCCTTTTTCAGATCATCTCTACATTATATGAGTTGATGATTCTAGCATTACAGAAAATGTCTTAATATTTCCAGACTCAGCTGTGGTGAGATCTTTAGTTTTCTTTCTTGTGTTTCAGTGACAGCCTTAGCCATCACAGCCGGGCATTTAACAAACCTATTTGCTTATTTATTTATTTTTATTTTATCTCTAAAACTCATAGGTAAATACATATCAATACATGTATTCATTGTGAAGCATCCTGATGATCAGTAACCAAGTGTTTCTTCCTGAAACAATTACATGTAACTGTGCTGCAGTCAGGATAATACGATGTAGTATGAGGGCAAAGTTAAGAAAGGTATTATCGATCATTTTGAGAATAAAGTCAAAATGTGGAGATTACAGCTGTCTCAAGGCAAGCTGCCATGGTTGCTACTGTATATCATCTGAGTTGGTGAAATCGTACTTCAGAATTGGTTTTAGCAAGAAGGAAACATGAGCTAAAATAACCAGAACACAACTTTAAAATGCTTTTCACCAGGAGTTTTAGCTCATAAACACAGTGTGGTGATAAGTATTAGGTTGTACCAAAAAAAGGGCTAGTAATAATGGATTGCATTTATATAGCACTTTTTTTTACAGTTGTAGCCACAGCTGCCCTGAGGCAGGCCGACAGAAGCGAGGCTGCCATATCACGCCATCGGGCCCTCTGGCCTCCACTAGTAGGCGGTAGGTGAAGTGTCTTGCCCAAGGACACAACGACCAAGACTGTCCGAGCCGCAGCTTGAACCGGCAACCTTCCAATTACAAGACAAACTGCCAAGTCTTGAGCCACGATCTAATGGACAGATGCAAGGTTATCGATGGTTACATCCTCGTGCAATAAAGAGGTTGAATGTTGTATCACACAATGGCTGATCAATTTGTTTCACTAACTCATCTAAATAAGGAATTTTGTAGCAGAAACAGTAATTATAGCAGTTTGTTGTGGAACAGTAATGTCCATATCAACAACTTTTTTCTTGTGGCTCTAAAACTCCATCGTAGCGTAGAGCCTCCCCGTCTTCTCTGTAGCTCAGTTACTTGATCTAAATCCTTGATCAGCTGTGTGCTGAGCTATGGCCCAGTTAGATGTTAATGTGTGTTCTTATGTTGTGTTATAGTGACAGCTGTGTGTACTGCTGCAGGAGCAAGTAAGCTAATTTGAATCAAAGCCCAATCCATGTCTGATACATGTCTTGTCTTCCTGCAGTAGGTGCTGTAGTCACTGCTCCTGCTCTTCTGGGAGTTGCAGGTTTCAATTCAGCTGGAATAGCTGCAGGCTCCTGCGCTGCAGGCATGATGTCGTCTGCTGCAGCTTCTAATGGAGGAGAAGTGACAGCCGGAAGTGTGGTGGCTGTTTTGCAGTCAGCAGGTAAATAAATAATTAGACGTTTTATTAGGATTTTAACTTACAACAACATGCAAAAAGAAGAAGTTCATGGCTTTGGGCCTTGGATTCCAGGCCGGAGTTGTGTCCTCAGCCTGTAGTCTGACTTGGAGGAAGAAAACTAAATCTTGTGGACCCCATTGCAGTGTGAGTGTGGTAGTTTCTTACTGGTCAATAGTAGACCTTACTACGTTCTTGTACGGGAGTCATTGTGAACCATACGTAACATTTGACGTTTGTCGACAGGATTTTTGACCAGCATACAAAACCACCTGCCTTAGACTGATCAATATGGCTGATGAACTATCTGAAACCGTTAATATGGTGTCACCATTTTTTATTGGTGCACCCTGTGTACCAGAATTTTGTGGCTTAACACGAATTACGAAGACCGGGAGAGCCAGATTAGTGCAATGCTCCATGCTCAAAAGTGGTCTATAGAACAGCAGTGTGATTTTGTGCTGAGTGCATTAGGAGAACCACAACGTGAAATTCTTATTTTGGAGCAAGTGGAGCGGGATACGCCAGATAAGATCTTTCTTCAACTTAAAGAACTGTACGGGGACAAAACAGCTGTGGGTACCTTGCGTGCCATGTTTTATGACTGCAGACAAAGGCCAGAAGAGCCTATTAGAAAGTTCACTTTACATTTAAGGGAGATCTGTAATTTATTACTTTGGTTTGATTTTTCAGTTTTAACGATGGATAAGCTTGGTGTTAGTCCTTTCCATCAAGTTTGCTTTGTTAAAGCTGTTTTCTGCTTACAGTATGTGAATATCAAATAAAGTCTTATGAATCAAATTATGTCAGTCCTTCATCACATGTATCACTTGTTTTTTTGGAGTGTTTTTTTTTCTTTGTTTTTTAATTTTGTTATCCACATGAAAAATTCCAAAACTGCAGATTTTAGACACTTTAGACCTAAAATGTATATTCATTAGGGGAAAAAACATTCATTTGTGATAGTAAACGTAAAACAACCTGAAAGACTCCATGTGACAGTCAGAACATTGAGCTTAACAACTAAGGTCCAGTTATTTGTTTTAACAAACATTTCAGGCACATCCTCTAGTCTATTTGTAGGATTGTTGGCTGTCCACTCAAGAAGTTCAGAATACAAAAAGCAGAATAAGAGATTTTTGACTACCTGACTTCTGTCTGTATTAAGAGTGGCCTTTGATGCCCCTGGGTGGGTCCGGGATGGGCGTGAGGTTCTGGGGGCGCTCCGTCTCTGGGCTGGGGCCCGGGCCGGGCCTCGGGGGCTTGGGTCCTGGTTGGTGTGTTGCCGGGGTTGTGGGCGGGTGGGTGCATGGGGGCCCAGCCCTGGAGCAGGGTGCCGCCGGTGCGTCGAGCCACCTGGGGGGCTCTTCAACTGGTGGGGGAGATAGTCACATCTTGCAGGAGCTTTCCTCTCTTCAGGAACTCTCTCTGCAGGAGGGGGAGATACAGGAGAGGTGGAGGAAGATCTCAGCCTGGGCGTTTATTGTCTTATGTAGTCTGGAAGATGAGTGGATGGTGGGGTGGGTGCAGTTTTCTCTGTGGTGGGGTTGGGTGGACTGTCCCGGGCTCTGTGGGGCCGGGAGGCGCTGCTGCACTGGGCCCCGGTCTGGATGGGCCTGGGCCCCCTTTCCCTGGCGGGTCGCGGAGTGTGGGAGTGCCTACTGGGGTCAGATAGATTTCGTTAAATATTTACAAGAAATCAGGCATTATACAGTGTAAACTTCAGTCCAGTGTGATTTGGATGCTCAGCAGAAAATGTAGCCAGATATCAGCTGGGTTTAGATACAGTTCAGATAAGTTGGGAAATTCAAATTGTTACTGCAGCAGAGTACACAAGGCAGGAACAAATGAACACATGCAGCATACCTAACAGCAATAATGCTTTGCAAAAATAGAAGAAATATAGACTATGCAGGTACAATGAATAGATATGTACTTATATATGTAAATCACTCTATCTATCTATCTATCTATCTACACATACACACACACACGTACACACACACACACACAAATACACACACATACATATACAGACATACATATATACACATATATGATGTAATTATACAGATTACTAGTAGAAGAAGAATGAAACATAGTGCAGTGTTTGGGTGTTAATAGTAGCAGGTATTTAGTATTGCACACTGATATATGTAAAGACCCCAGTGTGTTCATATGTGGTGTACATTCACTGCTGTTGTGCAGTGTACAGTCTGACAGCAGCAGCAGCCTGTCACTGAAGGGACTGCTCAGTGTTGTCAGGGTGACCTGTATGGGATGAATCGAAGATGGGGTATTTTAATCGAGTATATAGGGAAATGTGAACTCCTCTGACAATCTGAGTAATTGGATAACGCACTGTTATTGAAATTTCCAACTTCTGAGCCACAGAAAGACATAACAGGCTTCATTAGGTTACCTTCCACTTGTTGACAGCAACTAAATAAAACCAACATATCCACATAATAACACCTTAAAGCAGGGGTGTCAATCTTAAATGAGCTGTGGGCCACTGCTGGTACTGTCATGTCATTGGAGGGCCACTTTAGTGTTCAAGTAGTACAAAAACAAAAAAACAGGAAAACACCCACAAATCTTTCAGAAAATGTAGTGTTTTGTTTGTTTGTTTTAAGTTTCAAATATTGTATAACAAAACTGCAAATGTGAATGCAAAAAACTTCTCACTCTTAACTAACTGAAACCTTTTTATTGAACTAACAAATAAAAAGGAAAGATACTCTCTTTCTGGCCAGACACGTGGAAGCATTTCTACAATAGTTTTGTCCATATTTAACAAAATAAAAATGCAGACATAAGTGAACACATTAGTTTTTGACTGCTAGTGAAAATTGTTTTCTTTACATATAACTCTCTCACTGAACTAATACAGCCAATCCCTCAACATGTTTTTACTCTCTGCTCATATTGCCCTCATTTTAAAACATTTTTGCTTTTTAAACAACTTATTTTCAATTTCCACAAAATCCCCCGTAACAAAAACTAACTTCAAGGGCCAAATTGCATTTCCTTTCTTCACGTCAACAGTAAGGGTGGCAAGTAGGGGTGACGTGGGCCGCAGGTGGCCCCTGAGCCGTGAGTTTGAGACCCCTGGTTTACCTACTGTCACTGCAGTGATATTAGCGTTTTTGTTTTGAAAGGTTACTAGGGGATGCTGGCAACAATCTTGGAAGAGAACAATACAATCTGTTATAAGGCTTTCACTGGAAAATATTTGGAATGTAATACCAACATGTAATTTGAAGATAACATGTAGTTAAAGAAGCTTGCAAAGAAAAGCATCTGGACTTCTTTAAGTTACTTGAAGACGTAACTTAAAGAAGTTGCAAGCTCCTTTGACTATGATGACCTGGATGACTGAGAACCTTCACAGACAAGATAACATATAGTATTTCAGTGACCAAATAGTATTTGGGTAAAAGTTACTGAATAGTGTTGGAATAAAGTGTGAAAATTGTGAAGGATTAAAATATCCAGGAGCTCAAATTACTTCACCAAAACATGTTTCAATCATATTTTATCAACACAAATTGCACAGGTTTATTGAATATGAATAACTTGTGTTAATTCACCTCAATAGTTTAAGTTCGTGCCAAAGCAAAACATCTGTGTGCAACCCGTGTCCACTATTGAATTATCTAAACCAACATGTTTTTTTTCAGTGCATAATCACATTTAGTGAAATAAACTATTAAACCATAATTACATATTAGGATTTAGCCAAGTGTTAGGATGTAATGCAGAGTAGTATTTCTAGTAGGCTTTTTTTGATATGCCTGTTTTCATTTTATTTTCTAATTTTTAAAGAAGGCTTTAGAAAGGTCAAAATAAATCTTCTGTAAGGGAGTATCAGCTATTCTAGTAGAATTTATTTTACCAATGCAAGGGTGCATTAGTACCTTGTAATACAACATATCTATTTCATAAAGGGCGAACACAAATGTCCAAAGAGACTTCCTGGCAGCTGCCATTTTAAGTATAACCTCTGGTACGGGCACGTTCAGTTTGCAGCAGCTATACAACAGTGGCCTCTAGAGGTGTTTACACACTATGACCAAATCAGACAATGCAACACAACACGCAGGTCGCCCCAATGAATTGATTAGGCTGGTAGCAGTGACTTGTTAACTTATCATTTATCAAGCATATCTCCCATGAATGATATGAAATAATTTAGAGACATAACATTGACATCACAAAGTAGAAGCTGCAATCAGTTTTTAGGAAAGTGAGTTTAATAAGAGTAGGTGAAATAATGCAGTAATTTCTTAGATTTTATAATCCCTTTATAAATCATGTTGGCTACAGCCTATTTAGCAGTGCAACAAGAGCATCAGACAAACAAACAAATAAATAAACAGTCAGCAAAAACAAAAAAGTTATTACCCAGGGATAAAAATGTTGAGTATGAAAGGGAAACCTAATGGACAGATGTGATGCCTGAACAGTGGTGGCTTTAAGTGATGTATCAACTTAAACATGCATCCACAGTCTATGTTACATAAGTACGATGATCAGTGGTGACGGCTGGCGCCACTTTGGAAGCAGAAACTGTTGGTTTGAAAGCCTTTTGTGTCTCCTTGTGGCGGGACTCTTATACTGTACTGTGAGATGTCGAGCAGTGACCCCCCCCCCGTCACTCTGGCTCCTACCTCAAAGCACACTGTGCGCTGTCGATCTTACGTGCTGCACAATAATATTCAATATTTAGTATTTACTGTTATATTCACATAGATCATCGCGATGATGTTATTTATTATATTGCTCTCTTTTTTTTTGCTCGTTTTCTCTTTTTTCTTTCCTGACAGGTGATCCAGGTGATTGATATATGTATTTTTTTGTCTGTTTGTTTTTCTTTTTTGTCCTTTATCACGTTCCTCTTCCCCGCTGTTTTTCTTTCCTCTTTCTTTCTCCATTTTCTTTCCCGCAGTCAAATCTGTCCCATGTTTAGCAAGTGAAAATAAAACAAAATAAACAATAAAAGCAAAGGTGAATCAAATAGATCATTAAGGCAAGGCTGGGATGGTCCATTTGGTAAAGTAAATCTGTTGGGCATCTTTCTTTGTCTTTACACAATAATTCTGATGGCAAAAGAACCAAACGGGACACGCAAAAAAAAGAAAAGAAGATGTCGAGCAGTGTCAGTAGTATGCTAGAAAGTGATACATTAAAATTTCTGGGGTCACCATGAAGAGCTCACTTCCTTTCTTGCTCAGTGTGTAAAATGTGGTACTTAATGGATTGAAAAGAAAAATGATGGCACCCTTGTAGTTCACACAGGTGGTGATGATTCAGGGTTTTAATTTGTAAGGTTTGAATTTTGAGCCATCATAAATTTTAAACCAGGAAAGTATAATATTTAACATATGATAAGTCAAAGCTAATATAGCTGCTCATATATAGCTACTTATAATTTGAAGAACTACCTACACCAATGAGTAGACTTCCCAGAATGGAAACAGCACTCTGTGTGTGGTTGGAGAAAACAGTCAAGTTGTTAAGAACTCTGACTGAGAAGAATCCGCCTGTGTACAGCAGCAGGCTGCCTTCCTAGAATTTGGATATCCCCCGTGCGCTCGTCTCTGCATTATGTGCATTACCTCTCTTGGAAAATTAAAACCACAGCAGCTTTTTATAGCTTTTTTCATTCACTATCAGCTTACACCAAAAGTCTACTCTGAAGAAGATTATTCAAAACATGCAACGCAGTCACCAATCCCAGCAAATCCACCCCTAAGTCAGACTGTACAATACAGAAAATAAAAGAGCTACAGCTCAGACTCTACAGGCTTCAGTTAGCATGTTAAATGTGAAAGCTCAGTTAGAAAAAGACTGAACAAAAACGGCCTGAGTTTAGCAATTAACCAAAGTGACAAACATTGCTCTAAATAATACTCCCCTAATCCAAGTAGTCACCCAAACCTGGACGTGGATTTAGAGGCCCGAGGGCCATCTCACACATTTATTCAGAATAAAACAAGTTTCAATTAAAAAAATCAAAATCTTGTGGACGTATGCCTTTTACATGTTGGTAAAATGTTTAGGATGAGATGGAGATGTAACACTCATGCACCCTGAAAATTATGAAGGTCTAAACATGTATCAAAGGGACTCACTGAACATCAGTGGATTTCTATGGTGCAAACGTACTTAAACTAGCCACTGTGACCATTGAGGCAGAGCAGAATGAATGATACTGACGGGAACTATGAGAGTTTGTAGTTAAATTCCTGCTCTTACACACTGTAAAATCTAATTAGTTAGAACTCAAAAAAATTGAGGAAACTCGTTGCCTCAAAAAAATTGAGTAAAGCTTAGCTAAAAATGACTAAATTAGGACAACTTATTTATTTTGAGTACTCTGTACAAGCTCATTTGTTCCCAGAACTCAAGAAAATTGGATCAAGTTTACGTAAGTTGACCAAGTTAGGGCAACTTACTCATTTTGAGTACACTGTAAAGCCTTGTTAGTTCCCAGAACTCAAAAAAATTAAGGAAACTCATTGCCTCAAAAAAACTAAGTAAAGCTTACTTAAGATGCCTGTTAGGACAACTTATACAGTGCAAGTCTGCAGTATTAAGAATAACTTGATATTTCTGACTGTACAGTGCTAATTGTTTACTTACTGACAAACATTTCAAGTTCAACTAAATGAAAAAACAATTTGTGGTAACCTGAATATGATTAAAAATAATTAACAACACTTTTTGTCATGATGTTAAAATCAGACCAACTTTTATTTTCAAACACAACAAAGTATAACAGCCAACATACTGGACACTGTTCTGCTGAACAACAAACAATTATATTGCCATCACTGTTATAATCTTACAATGAAACAAAGTCGCAGATGTAATTATTCTGAAAATAAGTTTAGGCCTACCACAACTTTGTTTTGTACTTACATTACTTATATAATCAAAATAAAAATATGTGTTGTTCTGTCACAAGTGCAGTCTCTAATTTAAACAACACATTTGTTTTGCATTCCAACACATGAGCTGGAATGTTGTAATGTTTTAAGGATGGCTTGTTTCCAGTCCAGGCATTACTGCCTGAATGACTATCATGGATCGAGGTGATCCAAATGTAGGTGCAGAAGAAAGTCTTTAACTTCCCTTAAGTACAGTGGCAGTGGATGTGGGTTGGAGATGCAGTGAGCTTGAACCTGCAGGCGACCATCTTCACTGACCACACCATCTGTGACGGAGGACTCATCTCTCCTGGTGTCCTACAAGCAAACAATCATATTTTTTGGAACATGAACTTAATTGCTTTCTTAAAACATTTTTTTCTGCATTTGGTATAAAACAGACTCCAATTTAGACAATCTCAGGCTCCTTCCCCACCGGAGAGGTGACATTCAATGTCCCAATTGTCAGTCTGGATAGCCCTGACCCCCACCCGACACACAATAATGTCATGAAAGCATCATTTTAAAAAGGGCTATGCAAACATGGCCAATAACTTTCATTCTAATGATGTGCAAAATGATTTGGGCACAAAACAAATTTTGCTGTTAGAAAACTTGCAGACTTCACTATATTCAGTGTAGACCCTCTAAACTAAGTTTGGAGGATGTGATCTTTCAAGAAATGCAGACCAAACTGTTGTTGTTTGTTTACTTACACAGCATGTCTTGTAGAATTAACTGGAGTCACCAGCAACAGCCTAGTGCAGTCATATCTCAAGTCTAATAACAGAAGACAGGAAAAGATCAGTAAAGAAACAACTTCCCCAAACCAAAAAACAAATAAAACAATAAGTAAAACAGGCTGATCTAAAGTATGATTAAAGTTCAGCCTGAATAATATAAATGTCACTGACAGTTGCTAATATATTGGAAAACCAAAATACTTACCACTGAGTTGATGTCTTTCTGTCCAACAGCAGGAGTGCTGGTCCCGAGCCTCAAAGACAGTATGAAGCAAGCAGAGGGAGAAAAAACAGAACATATTTCAGAAACCGGTTTGATCCTTAATGGCTGTGCAATCATTGTAACATAGAGTTTGCTTATGTTGTTAAATAAAGGCTAGATTTGACATTAATAGATGCCACAGATGTTCAAGGTGCCACAAAGCATGAAAAAAATGGACGTCTCGGAAAACGTCGGGGCATTTTTGCAAATATGTGATGTCTTGATAAATCGAGCAGATATTTGAACTTTCGACAGCTACATTCTCGCCTGAAAATATCTTAAAAGTTGATTTTGTGACCCAGAAAAAGCAATAAGCCGCGCTCCTCCGCCATTGGCGAGCTTACAAGTACGCACAGGCTCCGACAACCATGGCCGACATATGCGATCCTCCTTTCCCCTAGATTACCCTTTCTGGGTCACAAAATAACCTTTTAAGATATTTTCAGTGGAGAATGTAGCTGTGTAATGCTCAAATATCTACTTGATTTATCAAAATATCACATATTTGCAAAAGTGCTTCCACGTTTTCGGAGAGCTCTGTTATCCACCAGCGCGATAGCTGACCGGGAGGTCAAGGCTTGATAAGAGTCCGCAAGCACAGCTAACTCTTGGCTTATTGTTTTCACACCCCCGAAGAATTTTGTCTGGGCTCTTATCTCACTTTTTTATTTCAAACAATCAACAGAAAATTTCACAGACATATTTTTATATAAGGTTTTTAAGGCTGTGGTGTTAATTTTTAAGTAACATGAGCCCAGCCGCAGCAGCAACGCTAGGCTAACACTAACTAGCTAGCACGATTATAAACCTGGTGCTAAACTAAGAGAAGCCACAAAATCAGTTTGAATAAGAGTAAACATTTACTCACCAAGTCAGTGTATCAGGTAAAGATCCACAGCAATGACAACAATAATCCCTTGAGCTGACGCTTTTCTAGGTTTGCTCAACATATTCCATAAAAAATGCTGGCACCATGAACATGCGGACTGATCCGTGCTAGGGAGGAGGACGGTAGTGACGTGGCATTTTCAAAACACATCTTTCATCCTTCCACACTGAGAAGAAAAACTTCCATCTTACTTAGTTTTTCTAAGTTAAGACAACTCAAATAAATTGAGTTTATCAGCATTTCTGTAGCGGACAGAACCACCTGCTTTAATCTACCATGATGCTCTGTGTTATGTTGTCATGGCAATATGAAGTCAAATAAATACAAATTCATAAACTGCACATTTGAAGGAGGACAAGAAGACAGGCAACTGGAAGAGCTTTTGAAGCAGGAAAACTTTTCTGGATTACTCTTAATTTAACTGGAAATTTTGCGAATACAAGTCAAGGAGGAAACAAGGAGGCAGGTTGGATTATATTTGAGGACAGGACGCATGAAGGAGAAGCATGAGGAGAGAGAAAACAGCAGAGCGATGGTGCAGAGCTAATCGTGAGTCAAGTCGAAGAAGCAAGCATCAAAACTGTGAGTAAACATAACACATAAAGACTTAAAAACTACTGTGCTGATTAAGGAAACATTAAATTTGGTTAGTTTGGGGTCTGCAGCTTCAGGTTTGTGGGTTCAGTTGGTCTCAAAATTGAGGAAAGACAAAAAAATTTCTTTTGAAAGGTTGTTGGAGGATTTTTACTGTAAGAAATATCTGGGTGTGCAACTGCTTTTATTTAAAAAAAAGTTGAATTTTATTTAGTCACATTGGAAAGGGAAAATTGGAGGATCGGGACAATAATGTGGCCAGATTTACTGTTTCCTTAATCAGAACAATAATTTTGATCTGAACTAGAAATTTTGAAATGGGTTATTTTCTTTCTTCTCTACTGATCACTGTGTTAAAGGTTGAGTTACTTGTCAGTCTACATTTATGTTAAAGGTAATTTTAAAAAATGCAGTTTATTCGTAATTTTGTAGAAAAAGGCTCCGCACCTGTGAAAAAAAGAAAATGGGTATCCACATCCCCAAAATTCCTGTAGATCAGAGTAGCTAAGCCCTGGTTAACTGCAATTATATAACAGAAGATGAAAAATATTGGAATGATTGAAAGAAACAAAGATTGCTTTAGGGTTTGAAGATTTGACTTTCTTATTGAAATAGACGAAAACTAATCCATGTGTGACACTGAGAAAAAAACTGAAAGCTTAAAAGATCTGGAGGTCTGACTACTGTTATTCAAATGTGCAAAATTGTTTTAATGACATTAGAAAGAAAAATGGGATGTTTAAAAAGGTAATATATAAAGATGATTTTTATATTACTTGAAAAAATGATGTTGTTTAGCGCTTTTGTACTTAGAAAAATGCTGGGTCACTAGTAAGCTGAGATTTAATGTGATAAACTGAGGAAAGGTAATATAATCTACACACTCGCTATTATTGTTGCAATCCATACACCACTTAATATTTAATCAATCGTCATTCATAATTGGTGATCTATGCAAGTTTTAAGGAATAATATTTGAATTGAGGTTGAATGATGCTCTGCCTCTGTGGTCAAGTACAGACATAGGCCTTAAGCAACCATGAGCCACTGATAAGTGTGGCAGATTAGGAAACATGCATACAGTTCATTAGTTAGACTCCTATGAACCACAAATAGGAGAAAATGAGCACGCAATAAAGTGGACTTGTTAGGGAGAGATTGCCATCAGAGTTAAAACACTCCAACGCAATTTTGATGACAGAAACAGCTAAAAAATGAGCGTTTTGTTGACACTGATGACAAAATCCTGATCAGATACAGACAGACACATGCATACAACACACACTACTGCTCAAAAGTTTGTGGTCAGATTCAAACATTCTTGTCTTAATTTTAAAATTATATTTGCTATAACATAAAATTAGGCAAAGTTTATCAGAAATGTTTTCACAGATGTGTGTTTAATGAATCATTTATGTTAAATCACCCATGATGCATTAGGAAATGTCTACACACTTATACATGGGCCCATTTTTAGTAGCCATCACTCCTGTGTGGACCGATCACATGGTTATAAACCAGGTGAAAATTGACTTCAAACCTTTGAGCTGTAGTATAGCTTGATTGCAATGATAGTGTATAGTTATCTATTACAGAAGAATATATAGAAGTCTGAGGACAGGGAGACACTGTAAAAAAGTTATGAGCTGTCTTGCTGCAGAGAAAGTGGAGTCTGTCATCCTTGAAAAGCTCCCAAGATAGGCAGCTGGCAGGTTGAATGATGCTCTGCCTCTGTGGTCAAGTACAGACATAGGCCTTAAGCAACCATGAGCCACTGATAAGTGTGACAGATTAGGAAACATGCATACAGTTCATTAGTTAGACTCCTATGAGCCACTAATAGGAGAAAATGAGCACGCAATAAAGTGGACTTGTTAGGGAGAGATTGCCATCAGAGTTAAAACACTCCAACTCAATTTTGATGACAGAAACAGCTAAAAAATGAGCGTTTTGTTGACACTGATGACAAAATCCTGATCAGATACAGACAGACACATGCATACAACACACACTACTGCTCAAAGGTTTGTGGTCAGATTCAAACTGTCGTCTTTTTAATTAATAATTTACATTTACTTTTAACATAATATTACATGAAAATGATCAGAAATGTTTTCACAGATGTGTGTTTAATGAATCATTTATGTTAAATCACCCATGATGCATTAGGAAATGTCTACACACATATACATGGGCCCATTTTTAGTAACCATCACTGCTGTGTGGACAGATCACATGGTTATAAACAGGTGAAAATTGACTTCAAACCTTTGAGCTGTAGTGTAGATTGCAATGATAGTGTATAGTTATCTATTACAGAAGAATATATAGAAGTCTGAGGACAGGGAGACACTGTAAAAAAGTTATGAGCTGTCTTGCTGCAGAGAAAGTGGAGTCTGTCATCCTTGAAAAGCTCCCAAGATAGGCAGCTGGCAGGTTGAATGATGCTCTGCCTCTGTGGTCAAGTACAGACATAGGCCTTAAGCAACCATGAGCCACTGATAAGTGTGAGAAATTAGTGCACTTAATGCAGCGGTCCCCAACCCCCGGGCCTCGGAAAGGTGCCGGTCCGTGAGTCGTTTGGTACCGGGCCGCGAGAGTTGAGGCTCAGGTGTGAAATGTATGGTTTTCAGGGTTTTTATCGGTATTCAGCGTTATTTTGTTATCGTTTTTATCGTTAACTCGGTGTCCCTGGGTCTGTTCAAGTGTGTCATAAATAAATCTTCTTTTTTTCGGTACCGGTACTAGTTTTATTTTGTTGTATTTATCCGCGACACCTTAAAGGCCGGTCCGTGAAAATATTTTTGGGCATAAACCGGTCCGTGGCGCAAAAAAGGTTGAGGACCACTGACTTAATGCATGTTTCCTAATTATATACGTATGAGCAACTAATAGGAGAAAATGAGCACGCAATAAAGTGGACTTGTTAGGGAGAGATTGCCATCAGAGTTAAAACACTCCAACTCAATTTTGATGATAGAACCAGCTAAAAAATTAGCGTTTTGTTGACACTGATGACAAAATCCTGATCAGATACAGACAGACACATGCATACAACACACACTACTGCTCAAAAGTTTGTGGTCAGATTCAAACATTCTTGTTTTAATTTTTAAATTATATTTGCTATAACATAAAATTAGGCAAAGTTTATCAGAAATGTTTTCACAGATGTGTGTTTAATGAATCATTTATGTTAAATCACCCATGATGCATTAGGAAATGTCTACACACTTATACATGGGCCCATTTTTAGTAGCCATCACTGCTGTGTGGACAGATCACATGGTTATAAACCAGGTGAAAATTGACTTCAAACCTTTGAGCTGTAGTGTAGATTGCAATGATAGTGTATAGTTATCTATTACAGAAGAATATATAGAAGTATGAGGACAGGGAGACACTGTAAAAAAGTTATGAGCTGTCTTGCTGCAGAGAAAGTGGAGTCTGTCATCCTTGAAAAGCTCCCAAGATAGGCAGCTGGCAGGTTGAATGATGCTCTGCCTCTGTGGTCAAGTACAGACATAGGCCTTAAGCAACCATGAGCCACTGATAAGTGTGAGAAATTAGTGCACTTAATGCAGCGGTCCCCAACCCCCGGGCCTCGGAAAGGTGCCGGTCCGCGAGAGTTGAGGCTCAGTTGTGAAATGTATGGTTTTCAGGGTTTTTATCGGTATTCAGAGTTATTTTGTTATCGTTTTTATCGTTAACTCGGTGTCCCTGGGTCTTTTCAAGTGTGTCATAAATAAATCTTCTTTTTTTCCGGTACCGGTACTAGTTTTATTTTGTTGTATTTATCCGCGACACCTTAAAGGCCGGTCCATGAAAATATTGTCGGGCATAAACCGGTCCGTGGCGCAAAAAAGGTTGAGGACCACTGACTTAATGCATGTTTCCTAATTATATACGTATGAGCCACTAATAGGAGAAAATGAGCACGCAATAAAGTGGACTTGTTAGGGAGAGATTGCCACCAGAGTTAAAACACTCCAACTCAATTTTGATGATAGAACCAGCTAAAAAAATGAGCGTTTTGTTGACACTGATGACAAAATCCTGATCAGATACAGACAGACACATGCATACAACACACACTACTGCTCAAAAGTTTGTGGTCAGATTCAAACTGTCGTCTTTTTAATTAATAATTTACATTTACTTTTAACATAATATTACATGAAAATGATCAGAAATGTTTTCACAGATGTGTGTTAAATGAATCATTTATGTTAAATCACCCATGATGCATTAGGAAATGTCTACACACTTATACATGGGCCCATTTTTAGTAACCATCACTGCTGTGTGGACAGATCACATGGTTATAAACCAGGTGAAAATTGACTTCAAACCTTTGAGCTGTAGTGTAGATTGCAATGATAGTGTATAGTTATCTATTACAGAAGAATATATAGAAGTCTGAGGACAGGGAGACACTGTAAAAAAGTTATGAGCTGTCTTGCTGCAGAGAAAGTGGAGTCTGTCATCCTTGAAAAGCTCCCAAGATAGGCAGCTGGCAGGTTGAATGATGCTCTGCCTCTGTGGTCAAGTACAGACATAGGCCTTAAGCAACCATGAGCCACTGATAAGTGTGACAGATTAGGAAACATGCATACAGTTCATTAGTTAGACTCCTATGAACCACTAATAGGAGAAAATGAGCACGCAATAAAGTGGACTTGTTAGGGAGAGATTGCCATCAGAGTTAAAACACTCCAACTCAATTTTTGATGATAGAAACAGCTAAAAAATGAGCGTTTTGTTGACACTGATGACAAAATCCTGATCAGATACAGACAGACACATGCATACAACACACACTACTGCTCAAAAGTTTGTGGTCAGATTCAAACTGTCGTCTTTTTAATTAATAATTTACATTTACTTTTAACATAATATTACATGAAAATGATCAGAAATGTTTTCACAGATGTGTGTTAAATGAATCATTTATGTTAAATCACCCATGATGCATTAGGAAATGTCTACACACTTATACATGGGCCCATTTTTAGTAACCATCACTGCTGTGTGGACAGATCACATGGTTATAAACCAGGTGAAAATTGACTTCAAACCTTTGAGCTGTAGTGTAGATTGCAATGATAGTGTATAGTTATCTATTACAGAAGAATATATAGAAGTCTGAGGACAGGGAGACACTGTAAAAAAGTTATGAGCTGTCTTGCTGCAGAGAAAGTGGAGTCTGTCATCCTTGAAAAGCTCCCAAGATAGGCAGCTGGCAGGTTGAATGATGCTCTGCCTCTGTGGTCAAGTACAGACATAGGCCTTAAGCAACCATGAGCCACTGATAAGTGTGACAGATTAGGAAACATGCATACAGTTCATTAGTTAGACTCCTATGAACCACTAATAGGAGAAAATGAGCACGCAATAAAGTGGACTTGTTAGGGAGAGATTGCCATCAGTGTTAAAACACTCCAACTCAATTTTGATGACAGAAACAGCTAAAAAATGAGCATTTTGTTGACACTGATGACAAAATCCTGATCAGATACAGACAGACACATGCATACAACACACACTACTGCTCAAAGGTTTGTGGTCAGATTCAAACTGTCGTCTTTTTAATTAATAATTTACATTTACTTTTAACATAATATTACATGAAAATGATCAGAAATGTTTTCACAGATGTGTGTTTAATGAATCATTTATGTTAAATCACCCATGATGCATTAGGAAATGTCTACACACATATACATGGGCCCATTTTTAGTAACCATCACTGCTGTGTGGACAGATCACATGGTTATAAACCAGGTGAAAATTGACTTCAAACCTTTGAGCTGTAGTGTAGATTGCAATGATAGTGTATAGTTATCTATTACAGAAGAATATATAGAAGTCTGAGGACAGGGAGACACTGTAAAAAAGTTATGAGCTGTCTTGCTGCAGAGAAAGTGGAGTCTGTCATCCTTGAAAAGCTCCCAAGATAGGCAGCTGGCAGGTTGAATGATGCTCTGCCTCTGTGGTCAAGTACAGACATAGGCCTTAAGCAACCATGAGCCACTGATAAGTGTGAGAAATTAGTGCACTTAATGCAGCGGTCCCCAACCCCCGGGCCTCGGAAAGGTGCCGGTCCGCGAGAGTTGAGGCTCAGTTGTGAAATGTATGGTTTTCAGGGTTTTTATCGGTATTCAGAGTTATTTTGTTATCGTTTTTATCGTTAACTCGGTGTCCCTGGGTCTTTTCAAGTGTGTCATAAATAAATCTTCTTTTTTTCCGGTACCGGTACTAGTTTTATTTTGTTGTATTTATCCGCGACACCTTAAAGGCCGGTCCATGAAAATATTGTCGGGCATAAACCGGTCCGTGGCGCAAAAAAGGTTGAGGACCACTGACTTAATGCATGTTTCCTAATTATATACGTATGAGCCACTAATAGGAGAAAATGAGCACGCAATAAAGTGGACTTGTTAGGGAGAGATTGCCACCAGAGTTAAAACACTCCAACTCAATTTTGATGATAGAACCAGCTAAAAAAATGAGCGTTTTGTTGACACTGATGACAAAATCCTGATCAGATACAGACAGACACATGCATACAACACACACTACTGCTCAAAAGTTTGTGGTCAGATTCAAACATTCTTGTCTTAATTTTAAAATTATATTTGTTATAACATAAAATTAGGCAAAGTTTATCAGAAATGTTTTCACAGATGTGTGTTTAATGAATCATTTATGTTAAATCACCCATGATGCATTAGGAAATGTCTACACACTTATACATGGGCCCATTTTTAGTAGCCATCACTCCTGTGTGGACCGATCACATGGTTATAAACCAGGTGAAAATTGACTTCAAACCTTTGAGCTGTAGTATAGCTTGATTGCAATGATAGTG
Organism: Mchenga conophoros; assembly: GCF_057382185.1. Taxonomy (NCBI): domain Eukaryota; kingdom Metazoa; phylum Chordata; class Actinopteri; order Cichliformes; family Cichlidae; genus Mchenga; species Mchenga conophoros. The sequence goes on along the minus strand of NC_140532.1, from coordinate 60,487,955 downwards.
TATAGTTATCTATTACAGAAGAATATATAGAAGTCTGAGGACAGGGAGACACTGTAAAAAAGTTATGAGCTGTCTTGCTGCAGAGAAAGTGGAGTCTGTCATCCTTGAAAAGCTCCCAAGATAGGCAGCTGGCAGGTTGAATGATGCTCTGCCTCTGTGGTCAAGTACAGACATAGGCCTTAAGCAACCATGAGCCACTGATAAGTGTGACAGATTAGGAAACATGCATACAGTTCATTAGTTAGACTCCTATGAGCCACTAATAGGAGAAAATGAGCACGCAATAAAGTGGACTTGTTAGGGAGAGATTGCCATCAGTGTTAAAACACTCCAACTCAATTTTGATGACAGAAACAGCTAAAAAATGAGCGTTTTGTTGACACTGATGACAAAATCCTGATCAGATACAGACAGACACATGCATACAACACACACTACTGCTCAAAGGTTTGTGGTCAGATTCAAACTGTCGTCTTTTTAATTAATAATTTACATTTACTTTTAACATAATATTACATGAAAATGATCAGAAATGTTTTCACAGATGTGTGTTTAATGAATCATTTATGTTAAATCACCCATGATGCATTAGGAAATGTCTACACACATATACATGGGCCCATTTTTAGTAACCATCACTGCTGTGTGGACAGATCACATGGTTATAAACCAGGTGAAAATTGACTTCAAACCTTTGAGCTGTAGTGTAGATTGCAATGATAGTGTATAGTTATCTATTACAGAAGAATATATAGAAGTCTGAGGACAGGGAGACACTGTAAAAAAGTTATGAGCTGTCTTGCTGCAGAGAAAGTGGAGTCTGTCATCCTTGAAAAGCTCCCAAGATAGGCAGCTGGCAGGTTGAATGATGCTCTGCCTCTGTGGTCAAGTACAGACATAGGCCTTAAGCAACCATGAGCCACTGATAAGTGTGAGAAATTAGTGCACTTAATGCAGCGGTCCCCAACCCCCGGGCCTCGGAAAGGTGCCGGTCCGTGAGTCGTTTGGTACAGGGCCGCGAGAGTTGAGGCTCAGGTGTGAAATGTATGGTTTTCAGGGTTTTTATCGGTATTCAGCGTTATTTTGTTATCGTTTTTATCGTTAACTCGGTGTCCCTGGGTCTGTTCAAGTGTGTCATAAATAAATCTTCTTTTTTTCGGTACCGGTACTAGTTTTATTTTGTTGTATTTATCCGCGACACCTTAAAGGCCGGTCCGTGAAAATATTGTCGGGCATAAACCGGTCCGTGGCGCAAAAAAGGTTGAGGACCACTGACTTAATGCATGTTTCCTAATTATATACGTATGAGCAACTAATAGGAGAAAATGAGCACGCAATAAAGTGGACTTGTTAGGGAGAGATTGCCACCAGAGTTAAAACACTCCAACTCAATTTTGATGATAGAACCAGCTAAAAAATTAGCGTTTTGTTGACACTGATGACAAAATCCTGATCAGATACAGACAGACACATGCATACAACACACACTACTGCTCAAAAGTTTGTGGTCAGATTCAAACATTCTTGTTTTAATTTTTAAATTATATTTGCTATAACATAAAATTAGGCAAAGTTTATCAGAAATGTTTTCACAGATGTGTGTTTAATGAATCATTTATGTTAAATCACCCATGATGCATTAGGAAATGTCTACACACTTATACATGGGCCCATTTTTAGTAGCCATCACTGCTGTGTGGACAGATCACATGGTTATAAACCAGGTGAAAATTGACTTCAAACCTTTGAGCTGTAGTGTAGATTGCAATGATAGTGTATAGTTATCTATTACAGAAGAATATATAGAAGTCTGAGGACAGGGAGACACTGTAAAAAAGTTATGAGCTGTCTTGCTGCAGAGAAAGTGGAGTCTGTCATCCTTGAAAAGCTCCCAAGATAGGCAGCTGGCAGGTTGAATGATGCTCTGCCTCTGTGGTCAAGTACAGACATAGGCCTTAAGCAACCATGAGCCACTGATAAGTGTGAGAAATTAGTGCACTTAATGCAGCGGTCCCCAACCCCCGGGCCTCGGAAAGGTGCCGGTCCGCGAGAGTTGAGGCTCAGTTGTGAAATGTATGGTTTTCAGGGTTTTTATCGGTATTCAGAGTTATTTTGTTATCGTTTTTATCGTTAACTCGGTGTCCCTGGGTCTTTTCAAGTGTGTCATAAATAAATCTTCTTTTTTTTGGTACCGGTACTAGTTTTATTTTGTTGTATTTATCCGCGACACCTTAAAGGCCGGTCCATGAAAATATTGTCGGGCATAAACCGGTCCGTGGCGCAAAAAAGGTTGAGGACCACTGACTTAATGCATGTTTCCTAATTATATACGTATGAGCCACTAATAGGAGAAAATGAGCACGCAATAAAGTGGACTTGTTAGGGAGAGATTGCCACCAGAGTTAAAACACTCCAACTCAATTTTGATGATAGAACCAGCTAAAAAAATGAGCGTTTTGTTGACACTGATGACAAAATCCTGATCAGATACAGACAGACACATGCATACAACACACACTACTGCTCAAAAGTTTGTGGTCAGATTCAAACTGTCGTCTTTTTAATTAATAATTTACATTTACTTTTAACATAATATTACATGAAAATGATCAGAAATGTTTTCACAGATGTGTGTTAAATGAATCATTTATGTTAAATCACCCATGATGCATTAGGAAATGTCTACACACTTATACATGGGCCCATTTTTAGTAACCATCACTGCTGTGTGGACAGATCACATGGTTATAAACCAGGTGAAAATTGACTTCAAACCTTTGAGCTGTAGTGTAGATTGCAATGATAGTGTATAGTTATCTATTACAGAAGAATATATAGAAGTCTGAGGACAGGGAGACACTGTAAAAAAGTTATGAGCTGTCTTGCTGCAGAGAAAGTGGAGTCTGTCATCCTTGAAAAGCTCCCAAGATAGGCAGCTGGCAGGTTGAATGATGCTCTGCCTCTGTGGTCAAGTACAGACATAGGCCTTAAGCAACCATGAGCCACTGATAAGTGTGACAGATTAGGAAACATGCATACAGTTCATTAGTTAGACTCCTATGAACCACTAATAGGAGAAAATGAGCACGCAATAAAGTGGACTTGTTAGGGAGAGATTGCCATCAGTGTTAAAACACTCCAACTCAATTTTGATGACAGAAACAGCTAAAAAATGAGCATTTTGTTGACACTGATGACAAAATCCTGATCAGATACAGACAGACACATGCATACAACACACACTACTGCTCAAAGGTTTGTGGTCAGATTCAAACTGTCGTCTTTTTAATTAATAATTTACATTTACTTTTAACATAATATTACATGAAAATGATCAGAAATGTTTTCACAGATGTGTGTTTAATGAATCATTTATGTTAAATCACCCATGATGCATTAGGAAATGTCTACACACTTATACATGGGCCCATTTTTAGTAACCATCACTGCTGTGTGGACAGATCACATGGTTATAAACCAGGTGAAAATTGACTTCAAACCTTTGAGCTGTAGTGTAGATTGCAATGATAGTGTATAGTTATCTATTACAGAAGAATATATAGAAGTCTGAGGACAGGGAGACACTGTAAAAAAGTTATGAGCTGTCTTGCTGCAGAGAAAGTGGAGTCTGTCATCCTTGAAAAGCTCCCAAGATAGGCAGCTGGCAGGTTGAATGATGCTCTGCCTCTGTGGTCAAGTACAGACATAGGCCTTAAGCAACCATGAGCCACTGATAAGTGTGAGAAATTAGTGCACTTAATGCAGCGGTCCCCAACCCCCGGGCCTCGGAAAGGTGCCGGTCCGCGAGAGTTGAGGCTCAGTTGTGAAATGTATGGTTTTCAGGGTTTTTATCGGTATTCAGAGTTATTTTGTTATCGTTTTTATCGTTAACTCGGTGTCCCTGGGTCTTTTCAAGTGTGTCATAAATAAATCTTCTTTTTTTCCGGTACCGGTACTAGTTTTATTTTGTTGTATTTATCCGCGACACCTTAAAGGCCGGTCCATGAAAATATTGTCGGGCATAAACCGGTCCGTGGCGCAAAAAAGGTTGAGGACCACTGACTTAATGCATGTTTCCTAATTATATACGTATGAGCCACTAATAGGAGAAAATGAGCACGCAATAAAGTGGACTTGTTAGGGAGAGATTGCCACCAGAGTTAAAACACTCCAACTCAATTTTGATGATAGAACCAGCTAAAAAAATGAGCGTTTTGTTGACACTGATGACAAAATCCTGATCAGATACAGACAGACACATGCATACAACACACACTACTGCTCAAAAGTTTGTGGTCAGATTCAAACATTCTTGTCTTAATTTTAAAATTATATTTGTTATAACATAAAATTAGGCAAAGTTTATCAGAAATGTTTTCACAGATGTGTGTTTAATGAATCATTTATGTTAAATCACCCATGGTGCATTAGGAAATGTCTACACACTTATACATGGGCCCATTTTTAGTAACCATCACTGCTGTGTGGACAGATCACATGGTTATAAACCAGGTGAAAATTGACTTCAAACGTTTGAGCTGTAGTGTAGATTGCAATGATAGTGTATAGTTATCTATTACAGAAGAACATATACAAGTCTGAGGACAGGGAGACACTGTAAAAAAGTTATGAGCTGTCTTGCTGCAGAGAAAGTGGAGTCTGTCATCCTTGAAAAGCTCCCAAGATAGGCAGCTGGCAGGTTGAATGATGCTCTGCCTCTGTGGTCAAGTACAGACATAGGCCTTAAGCAACCATGAGCCACTGATAAGTGTGACAGATTAGGAAACATGCATACAGTTCATTAGTTAGACTCCTATGAACCACTAATAGGAGAAAATGAGCACGCAATAAAGTGGACTTGTTAGGGAGAGATTGCCATCAGTGTTAAAACACTCCAACTCAATTTTGATGACAGAAACAGCTAAAAAATGAGCATTTTGTTGACACTGATGACAAAATCCTGATCAGATACAGACAGACACATGCATACAACACACACTACTGCTCAAAGGTTTATGGTCAGATTCAAACTGTCGTCTTTTTAATTAATAATTTACATTTACTTTTAACATAATATTACATGAAAATGATCAGAAATGTTTTCACAGATGTGTGTTTAATGAATCATTTATGTTAAATCACCCATGATGCATTAGGAAATGTCTACACACATATACATGGGCCCATTTTTAGTAACCATCACTGCTGTGTGGACAGATCACATGGTTATAAACCAGGTGAAAATTGACTTCAAACCTTTGAGCTGTAGTGTAGATTGCAATGATAGTGTATAGTTATCTATTACAGAAGAATATATAGAAGTCTGAGGACAGGGAGACACTGTAAAAAAGTTATGAGCTGTCTTGCTGCAGAGAAAGTGGAGTCTGTCATCCTTGAAAAGCTCCCAAGATAGGCAGCTGGCAGGTTGAATGATGCTCTGCCTCTGTGGTCAAGTACAGACATAGGCCTTAAGCAACCATGAGCCACTGATAAGTGTGAGAAATTAGTGCACTTAATGCAGCGGTCCCCAACCCCCGGGCCTCGGAAAGGTGCCGGTCCGTGAGTCGTTTGGTGTCGGGCCGCGAGAGTTGAGGCTCAGGTGTGAAATGTATGGTTTTCAGGGTTTTTATCGGTTTTCAGCGTTATTTTGTTATCGTTTTTATCGTTAACTCGGTGTCCCTGGGTCTTATCAAGTGTGTTATGAATAAATCTTCTTTTTTTCCGGTACCGGTACTAGTTTTATTTTGTTGTATTTATCCGCGACACCTTAAAGGCCGGTCCATGAAAATATTGTCGGGCATAAACCGGTCCGTGGCGCAAAAAAGGTTGAGGACTACTGACTTAATGCATGTTTCCTAATTATATACGTATGGGCCACTAAAAGGAGAAAATGAGCACGCAATAAAGTGGACTTGTTAGGGAGAGATTGCCACCAGAGTTAAAACACTCCAACTCAATTTTGATGATAGAAACAGCTAAAAAATGAGCGTTTTGTTGACACTGATGACAAAATCCTGATCAGATACAGACAGACACATGCATACAACACACACTACTGCTCAAAAGTTTGTGGTCAGATTCAAACATTCTTGTTTTAATTTTAAAATTATATTTGCTATAACATAAAATTAGGCAAAGTTTATCAGAAATGTTTTCACAGATGTGTGTTTAATGAATCATTTATGTTAAATCACCCATGATGCATTAGGAAATGTCTACACACTTATACATGGGCCCATTTTTAGTAACCATCACTGCTGTGTGGACAGATCACATGGTTATAAACCAGGTGAAAATTGACTTCAAACGTTTGAGCTGTAGTATAGCTTGATTGCAATGATAGTGTATAGTTATCTATTACAGAAGAATATATAGAAGTCTGAGGACAGGGAGACACTGTAAAAAAGTTATGAGCTGTCTTGCTGCAGAGAAAGTGGAGTCTGTCATCCTTGAAAAGCTCCCAAGATAGGCAGCTGGCAGGTTGAATGATGCTCTGCCTCTGTGGTCAAGTACAGACATAGGCCTTAAGCAACCATGAGCCACTGATAAGTGTGACAGATTAGGAAACATGCATACAGTTCATTAGTTAGACTCCTATGAACCACTAATAGGAGAAAATGAGCACGCAATAAAGTGGACTTGTTAGGGAGAGATTGCCATCAGTGTTAAAACACTCCAACTCAATTTTTGATGACAGACACAGCTAAAAAATGAGCGTTTTGTTGACACTGATGACAAAATCCTGATCAGATACAGACAGACACATGCATACAGCACACACTACTGCTCAAAGGTTTGTGGTCAGATTCAAACTGTCGTCTTTTTAATTAATAATTTACATTTACTTTTAACATAATATTACATGAAAATGATCAGAAATGTTTTCACAGATGTGTGTTTAATGAATCATTGAAGTTAAATCACCCATGATGCATTAGGAAATGTCAACACACTTATACGTGCGCCAAATTTTAGAAACAATCCCTCCTGTGTGGACAGATCACATGGTTATAAACCAGGTGAAAACTGACTTCAAACGTTTGAGCTGTAGTGTAGATTGCAATGATAGCGTATAGTTATCTATTACAGAAGAACATATAGAAGTATGAGGACATGGAGACACTGTAAAAAAGTTATGAGCTGTCTTGCTGCAGAGAAAGTGGAGTCTGTCATCCTTGAAAAGCTCCCAAGATAGGCAGCTGGCAGGTTGAATGATGCTCTGCCTCTGTGGTCAAGTACAGACATAGGCCTTAAGCAACCATGAGCCACTGATAAGTGTGAGAAATTAGTGCACTTAATGCAGCGGTCCCCAACCCCCGGGCCTCGGAAAGGTGCCGGTCCGCGAGAGTTGAGGCTCAGTTGTGAAATGTATGGTTTTCAGGGTTTTTATCGGTATTCAGAGTTATTTTGTTATCGTTTTTATCGTTAACTCGGTGTCCCTGGGTCTTTTCAAGTGTGTCATAAATAAATCTTCTTTTTTTTGGTACCGGTACTAGTTTTATTTTGTTGTATTTATCCACGACACCTTAAAGGCCGGTCTGTGAAAATATTTTTGGGCATAAACCGGTCCGTGGCGCAAAAAAGGTTGAGGACTACTGACTTAATGCATGTTTCCTAATTATATACGTATGGGCCACTAATAGGAGAAAATGAGCATGCAATAAAGTGGACTTGTTAGGGAGAGATTGCCACCAGAGTTAAAACACTCCAACTCAATTTTGATGACAGAAACAGCTAAAAAATTAGCGTTTTATTGACACTGATGACAAAATCCTGATCAGATACAGACAGACACATGCATACAACACACACTACTGCTCAAAAGTTTGTGGTCAGATTCAAACATTCTTGTCTTAATTTTAAAATTATATTTGCTATAACATAAAATTAGGCAAAGTTTATCAGAAATGTTTTCACAGATGTGTGTTTAATGAATCATTTATGTTAAATCACCCATGATGCATTAGGAAATGTCTACACACTTATACATGGGCCCATTTTTAGTAACCATCACTCCTGTGTGGACAGATCACATGGTTATAAACCAGCTGAAAACTGACTTCAAACCTTTGAGCTGTAGTGTAGATTGCAATGATAGTGTATAGTTATCTATTACAGAAGAATATATAGAAGTATGAGGACAGGGAGACACTGTAAAAAAGTTATGAGCTGTCTTGCTGCAGAGAAAGTGGAGTCTGTCATCCTTGAAAAGCTCCCAAGATAGGCAGCTGGCAGGTTGAATGATGCTCTGCCTCTGTGGTCAAGTACAGACATAGGCCTTAAGCAACTATGAGCCACTGATAAGTGTGACAGATTAGGAAACATGCATACAGTTCATTAGTTAGACTCCCATGAACCACTAATAGGAGAAAATGAGCACGCAATAAAGTGGACTTGTTAGGGAGAGATTGCCATCAGTGTTAAAACACTCCAACTCAATTTTGATGATAGAAACAGCTAAAAAATGAGCGTTTTGTTGACACTGATGACAAAATCCTGATCAGATACAGACAGACACATGCATACAACACACACTACTGCTCAAAAGTTTGTGGTCAGATTCAAACTGTCGTCTTTTTAATTAATAATTTACATTTACTTTTAACATAATATTACATGAAAATGATCAGAAATGTTTTCACAGATGTGTGTTAAATGAATCATTTATGTTAAATCACCCATGATGCATTAGGAAATGTCTACACACTTATACATGGGCCCATTTTTAGTAACCATCACTCCTGTGTGGACAGATCACATGGTTATAAACCAGGTGAAAATTGACTTCAAACCTTTGAGCTGTAGTGTAGATTGCAATGATAGTGTATAGTTATCTATTACAGAAGAATATATAGAAGTCTGAGGACAGGGAGACACTGTAAAAAAGTTATGAGCTGTCTTGCTGCAGAGAAAGTGGAGTCTGTCATCCTTGAAAAGCTCCCAAGATAGGCAGCTGGCAGGTTGAATGATGCTCTGCCTCTGTGGTCAAGTACAGACATAGGCCTTAAGCAACCATGAGCCACTGATAAGTGTGAGAAATTAGTGCACTTAATGCAGCGGTCCCCAACCCCCGGGCCTCGGATCGGTGCCGGTCCGTGAGTCGTTTGGTGCCGGGCCGCGAGAGTTGAGGCTCAGGTGTGAAATGTATGGTTTTCAGGGTTTTTATCGGTTTTCAGCGTTATTTTGTTATCGTTTTTATCGTTAACTCGGTGTCCCTGGGTCTTTTCAAGTGTGTTATGAATAAATCTTCTTTTTTTCGGTACCGGTACTAGTTTTATTTTATTGTATTTATCCGCGACACCTTAAAGGCCGGTCCGTGAAAATATTTTTGGGCATAAACCGGTCCGTGGCGCAAAAAAGGTTGAGGACTACTGACTTAATGCATGTTTCCTAATTATATACGTATGAGCAACTAATAGGAGAAAATGAGCACGCAATAAAGTGGACTTGTTAGGGAGAGATTGCCATCAGAGTTAAAACACTCCAACTCAATTTTGATGATAGAACCAGCTAAAAAATGAGCGTTTTGTTGACACTGATGACAAAATCCTGATCAGATACAGACAGACACATGCATACAACACACACTACTGCTCAAAAGTTTGTGGTCAGATTCAAACATTCTTGTTTTAATTTTAAAATTATATTTGCTATAACATAAAATTAGGCAAAGTTTATCAGAAATGTTTTCACAGATGTGTGTTTAATGAATCATTTATGTTAAATCACCCATGATGCATTAGGAAATGTCTACACACTTATACATGGGCCCATTTTTAGTAACCATCACTCCTGTGTGGACAGATCACATGGTTATAAACCAGGTGAAAATTGACTTCAAACGTTTGAGCTGTAGTGTAGATTGCAATGATAGTGTATAGTTATCTATTACAGAAGAACATATACAAGTCTGAGGACAGGGAGACACTGTAAAAAAGTTATGAGCTGTCTTGCTGCAGAGAAAGTGGAGTCTGTCATCCTTGAAAAGCTCCCAAGATGGCAGCTGGCAGGTTGAATGATGCTCTGCCTCTGTGGTCAAGCACAGACATAGGCCTTAAGCAACCATGAGCCACTGATAAGCGTGACAGATTAGGAAACATGCATACAGTTCATTAGTTAGACTCCTATGAACCACTAATAGGAGAAAATGAGCACGCAATAAAGTGGACTTGTTAGGGAGAGATTGCCATCAGTGTTAAAACACTCCAACTCAATTTTTGATGACAGAAACAGCTAAAAAATGAGCGTTTTGTTGACACTGATGACAAAATCCTGATCAGATACAGACAGACACATGCATACAACACACACTACTGCTCAAAGGTTTGTGGTCAGATTCAAACTGTCGTCTTTTTAATTAATAATTTACATTTACTTTTAACATAATATTACATGAAAATGATCAGAAATGTTTTCACAGATGTGTGTTTAATGAATCATTTATGTTAAATCACCCATGATGCATTAGGAAATGTCTACACACATATACATGGGCCCATTTTTAGTAGCCATCACTGCTGTGTGGACAGATCACATGGTTATAAACCAGGTGAAAATTGACTTCAAACGTTTGAGCTGTAGTGTAGATTGCAATGATAGTGTATAGTTATCTATTACAGAAGAACATATACAAGTCTGAGGACAGGGAGACACTGTAAAAAAGTTATGAGCTGTCTTGCTGCAGAGAAAGTGGAGTCTGTCATCCTTGAAAAGCTCCCAAGATGGCAGCTGGCAGGTTGAATGATGCTCTGCCTCTGTGGTCAAGCACAGACATAGGCCTTAAGCAACCATGAGCCACTGATAAGTGTGAGAAATTAGTGCACTTAATGCAGCGGTCCCCAACCCCCGGGCCTCGGAAAGGTGCCGGTCCGCGAGAGTTGAGGCTCAGGTGTGAAATGTATGGTTTTCAGGGTTTTTATCGGTATTCAGAGTTATTTTGTTATCGTTTTTATCGTTAACTCGGTGTCCCTGGGTCTTTTCAAGTGTGTCATAAATAAATCTTCTTTTTTTCCGGTACCGGTACTAGTTTTATTTTGTTGTATTTATCCGCGACACCTTAAAGGCCGGTCCGTGAAAATATTGTCGGGCATAAACCGGTCCGTGGCGCAAAAAAGGTTGAGGACCACTGACTTAATGCATGTTTCCTAATTATATACGTATGAGCAACTAATAGGAGAAAATGAGCACGCAATAAAGTGGACTTGTTAGGGAGAGATTGCCACCAGAGTTAAAACACTCCAACTCAATTTTGATGATAGAACCAGCTAAAAAATGAGCGTTTTGTTGACACTGATGACAAAATCCTGATCAGATACAGACAGACACATGCATACAACACACACTACTGCTCAAAAGTTTGTGGTCAGATTCAAACATTCTTGTTTTAATTTTAAAATTATATTTGCTATAACATAAAATTAGGCAAAGTTTATCAGAAATGTTTTCACAGATGTGTGTTTAATGAATCATTTATGTTAAATCACCCATGATGCATTAGGAAATGTCTACACACTTATACATGGGCTCATTTTTAGAAACAATCACTGCTGTGTGGACCGATCACATGGTTATAAACCAGGTGAAATTTGACTTCAAACTTTTGAGCTGTAGTGTAGATTGCAATGATAGTGTATAGTTATCTATTACAGAAGAACATATAGAAGTCTGAGGACAGGGAGACACTGTAAAAAAGCTATGAGCTGTCTTGCTGCAGAGAAAGTGGAGTCTGTCATCCTTGAAAAGCTCCCAAGATAGGCAGCTGGCAGGTTGAATGATGCTCTGCCTCTGTGGTCAAGTACAGACATAGGCCTTAAGCAACCATGAGCCACTGATAAGTGTGAGAAATTAGTGCACTTAATGCAGCGGTCCCCAACCCCCGGGCCTCGGAAAGGTGCCGGTCCGTGAGTCGTTTGGTACTGGGCCGCGAGAGTTGAGGCTCAGGTGTGAAATGTATGGTTTTCAGGGTTTTTATCGGTATTCAGAGTTATTTTGTTATCGTTTTTATCGTTAACTCGGTGTCCCTGGGTCTGTTCAAGTGTGTCATAAATAAATCTTCTTTTTTTCCGGTACCGGTACTAGTTTTATTTTGTTGTATTTATCCGCGACACCTTAAAGGCCGGTCCGTGAAAATATTGTCGGGCATAAACCGGTCCGTGGCGCAAAAAAGGTTGAGGACCACTGACTTAATGCATGTTTCCTAATTATATACGTATGGGCCACTAAAAGGAGAAAATGAGCACGCAATAAAGTGGACTTGTTAGGGAGAGATTGCCACCAGAGTTAAAACACTCCAACTCAATTTTGATGATAGAAACAGCTAAAAAATTAGCGTTTTGTTGACACTGATGACAAAATCCTGATCAGATACAGACAGACACATGCATACAACACACACTACTGCTCAAAAGTTTGTGGTCAGATTCAAACATTCTTGTTTTAATTTTAAAATTATATTTGCTATAACATAAAATTAGGCAAAGTTTATCAGAAATGTTTTCACAGATGTGTGTTTAATGAATCATTTATGTTAAATCACCCATGATGCATTAGGAAATGTCTACACACTTATACATGGGCCCATTTTTAGTAACCATCACTCCTGTGTGGACAGATCACATGGTTATAAACCAGGTGAAAACTGACTTCAAACGTTTGAGCTGTAGTGTAGATTGCAATGATAGCGTATAGTTATCTATTACAGAAGAATATATAGAAGTCTGAGGACAGGGAGACACTGTAAAAAAGTTATGAGCTGTCTTGCTGCAGAGAAAGTGGAGTCTGTCATCCTTGAAAAGCTCCCAAGATAGGCAGCTGGCAGGTTGAATGATGCTCTGCCTCTGTGGTCAAGTACAGACATAGGCCTTAAGCAACCATGAGCCACTGATAAGTGTGAGAAATTAGTGCACTTAATGCAGCGGTCCCCAACCCCCGGGCCTCGGATCGGTGCCGGTCCGTGAGTCGTTTGGTGCCGGGCCGCGAGAGTTGAGGCTCAGGTGTGAAATGTATGGTTTTCAGGGTTTTTATCGGTATTCAGAGTTATTTTGTTATCGTTTTTATCGTTAACTCGGTGTCCCTGGGTCTTTTCAAGTGTGTTATGAATAAATCTTCTTTTTTTCGGTACCGGTACTAGTTTTATTTTGTTGTATTTATCCGTGACACCTTAAAGGCCGGTCCGTGAAAATATTTTTGGGCATAAACCGGTCCGTGTGTCGGGCATAAACCGGTCCGTGGCGCAAAAAAGGTTGAGGACCACTGACTTAATGCATGTTTCCTAATTATATACGTATGGGCCACTAAAAGGAGAAAATGAGCACGCAATAAAGTGGACTTGTTAGGGAGAGATTGCCACCAGAGTTAAAACACTCCAACTCAATTTTGATGATAGAAACAGCTAAAAAATTAGCGTTTTGTTGACACTGATGACAAAATCCTGATCAGATACAGACAGACACATGCATACAACACACACTACTGCTCAAAAGTTTGTGGTCAGATTCAAACATTCTTGTTTTAATTTTAAAATTATATTTGCTATAACATAAAATTAGGCAAAGTTTATCAGAAATGTTTTCACAGATGTGTGTTAAATGAATCATTTATGTTAAATCACCCATGATGCATTAGGAAATGTCTACACACTTATACATGGGCCCATTTTTAGTAGCCATCACTGCTGTGTGGACAGATCACATGGTTATAAACCAGGTGAAAATTGACTTCAAACGTTTGAGCTGTAGTATAGCTTGATTGCAATGATAGTGTATAGTTATCTATTACAGAAGAATATATAGAAGTATGAGGACAGGGAGACACTGTAAAAAAGTTATGAGCTGTCTTGCTGCAGAGAAAGTGGAGTCTGTCATCCTTGAAAAGCTCCCAAGATAGGCAGCTGGCAGGTTGAATGATGCTCTGCCTCTGTGGTCAAGTACAGACATAGGCCTTAAGCAACCATGAGCCACTGATAAGTGTGACAGATTAGGAAACATGCATACAGTTCATTAGTTAGACTCCTATGAACCACTAATAGGAGAAAATGAGCACGCAATAAAGTGGACTTGTTAGGGAGAGATTGCCATCAGTGTTAAAACACTCCAACTCAATTTTGATGATAGAAACAGCTAAAAAATGAGCGTCTTGTTGAAACTGATGACAAAATCCTGATCAGATACAGACAGACACATGCATACAACACACACTACTGCTCAAAAGTTTGTGGTCAGTTTCAAACAGTTGTCTTTTAATTAATAATTTACATTTACTTTTAACATAATATTACATGAAAATGATCATAAATGTTTTCACAGATGTTTGTTTAATGAATCATTTATGTTGAATCACCCATGATGCATTAGGAAATGTCAACACACTTATACGTGCGCCAAATTTTAGAAACAATCACTCCTGTGTGGACCGATCACATGGTTATAAACCAGGTGAAAATTGACTTCAAACGTTTGAGCTGTAGTGTAGATTGCAATGATAGTGTATAGTTATGTATTACAGAAGAATATATAGAAGTATGAGGACAGGGAGACACTGTAAAAAAGTTATGAGCTGTCTTGCTGCAGAGAAAGTGGAGTCTGTCATCCTTGAAAAGCTCCCAAGATAGGCAGCTGGCAGGTTGAATGATGCTCTGCCTCTGTGGTCAAGTACAGACATAGGCCTTAAGCAACCATGAGCCACTGATAAGCGTGACACTACTGCTCAAAGGTTTGTGGTCAGATTGAAACAGTCATCTTTTAATTAATAATTTACATTTACTTTAACATAATATTACATGAAATTTATCAGTAATGTTTACACAGATGTGTGTTTAATGAATCATTTATGTTAAATCACCCATGATGCATTAGGAAATGTCTACACACTTATACATGGGCCCATTTGTAGTAACGATCACTGCTGTATGGACTGATCACATGGTTATATACCTGCAACACATCTGACAAGTGCAAACAGAAAATGGAGTGATCCATCACAAACTTCAACAATTTGCTCTTTTTAATCCACACAATGATTTTGGTTTGTGCTGATATCTTTGGAAAAAGATTTCTTCACTGACAAGTTGGGATCTAACATCACAAACTGACATCTGGTGATACGATGTACCAAATAAAAATGGGCCTCAGTAGATGTCATGGTTCCCTTGCTCTCTTTTGCTGGCCTGCTTCTTTCTCTCTCCTCTTTCGGTGTATGCCTGTGTTGTTGTCCGTGTGCTTGTCTTTTTTAGGGGATGCTCCTCCATCTTCCCGTCCCTCAGTCACTTGTGAACAATCAGCTGATTACTCGCCTGTTCCTCGCGAGGTCTTCATGCTGGCTTCTAAACAACCAGATCATTGCAGTACCAAGGTAACGTATTATGCCACAGTCATGTCACATTTTCCATCAGTTCTTGCCTTTGAATTGAATAGAATAGAATAGAATAGAATAGAATAGAATTCAACTTTATTGTCATTGCACATGCACAGGTACAGGGCAACGAAATGCAGTTTGCATCCATCCAGAAGTGCTTTAGTGATATAGATATATTACAATATATATTAGCAATAATATAGATATGTGAGTATATTACAGAAATGGGTCTATTATGGTATGTTATAATGTACACGGTATGAAGTATGTTGTGAATATTCTATAACTATAAGTATGTACAGGCTGTAGTGAGTACAAGCTATGTACAGGATATGAACAGGATATAAATATGAAAAACTATACAGAATATGAAATAAATAACTTTACAGAATCTGGGATATACAGCTATACAGAAATGGGAACTATGCAAGTTGTAAACAGTTGTAGGATTAAAAATTATCGAATGTACAGAATGATTATTTACACAGAGCTATACAGTAGTGCAGTTAAGATAAGTGAGGGTGTAGATAGTTTCTACAGAGGCTGTATAAAGTGCTAGTGGTTGTGAGTGGTGGTTCAGTCCATGTTATTATTGTGTTTGAGGGTACAGTTGTCCATTGTGGGTGTGTGTATGTTCAGTCCATGAGTTTAACGTGGGTCAGATGTCAGGAGGCAGAGTTCAGGAGTCTGACAGCTGTGGGGAAGAAGCTGTTCCGGTACCTGGTGGTCTTAGTCCGGAGGCTCCTGTGGCGCCTCCCAGAGGGCAGGAGGGTGAAGAGTCCATGTGATGGGTGACTGGGGTCTTTGATGATTTTCCTAGCCCTTTTCAGACACCGCTTCCTGTAGATGTCTTTTATGGCAGGAAGTGGTGCTCCGGCGATGCGCTGGGCAGTTTTCACGACCCTCTGCAACGCCTTCCGGTCCGAGGCAAAGCAGTTCCCGTACCAGACTGTTATACAGTTGGTCAGGATGCTCTCGATGGTGCAGCGATAGAAGTTCACCAGGATGTCTGAGGACAGGTGGTTCTTCCTCAGAGTCCTCAAGAAGAAGAGGCGCTGGTGAGCCTTCTTGACCAGCTTGGAGCAGTTGGTCGTCCAGGTGAGATCCTCGGAGATGTGGACTCCCAGGAACTTGAAGCTGCTCACACGCTCCACAGCCGTCCCCTTAATGTGGATGGGTGGATGTGGGTCAGCATTCCTCCTGTAGTCCACGATGAGCTCCTTGGTCTTCTCGGTGTTAAGCAGCAGGTTGTTTCTGTCGCACCACTCAGCCAGACGATCCACCTCCTCCCTGTAGGCGGCCTCATCGTTGTCACTGATGAGGCCAATCACCGTGGTGTCATCTGCAAACTTAATGATGGTGTTGGAACCATCAGCAGGTCTGCAGTCGTGGGTGAAGAGGGAGTAGAGGAAAGGGCTCATCACACAGCCTTGTGGTACACCGGTGTTCATTGTGATGGTAGATGAGCAGCGGTTATCCAGCCGGACATGTTGGGGGCGGTTGGTCAGGAAGTCCAGTAACCATTTGCAGATGAGGGAACTGATACCCAGGTCTGTCAGTTTCCTGATGAGTTGTGAGGGGTGGATTGTATTGAATGCTGAACTGAAGTCTATAAACAGCATTCTGGCGTAGGTGTTGTTGTTGTCCAGGTGTGAGAGGACAGAGTGCATTGCGATGGAGACTGCATCCTCTGTGCTCCTGTTCCGGCGGTATGCGAATTGGTGGGGGTCCAGGGTGGGGGGGAGACAGGATTTGAAGTGTGCTAGGACCAGTCGCTCTAAGCACTTAGTGATGATGGGGGTGAGTGCTACTGGGCGGTAATCATTGAGGCAAGATGGGTTGCTCACTCTTTGTTTCTGTGCAGACGTTTCAGTGTTACGGATCTCCATGACCTTCTGTGACAGTGTCTGAGTGTGCCTCCAGACAACCTTCCCTACCTCTGCCCCGTCTCCTGGAGCCCACAGTGTTTATCCTGTATTGATAACTATCTGCAAATATACCTGTAAGACTTTACCACAGTGTCTCATCATCATTCTGTTGTTTTCATAACAGTACACTGTAGAAATAATGGACTGTGTAATAGGTATTGAGGTCATAGTGAATGTAGTTTATTAGTGTGTGTCGTAGTATGATTTTGTTGTTTATAGGATTTAAGATTAGAAAATAGAAAATAGTCCTGGGATGGGAACAAAGAACTGGGGTGCAGGGAAGTGGGGCAATTAACCCCAAACACAGGACAGTAGCAAGATTTACTGAGGGTGAGGGGCAGACAATTGCCAATGTACATTACCTTAAAAGGAGATGGGGGTCAGGGTGTCAGCACCCCAGGCCACTTTACCAGTGTTTTTCCATTGTGGGGGATTTACTGTAGAAATTGGAGACCAGAGACTATAACTGTAGCTGTTGTGTGAAACTCTTCAGATCAGCCTTTAGAGTAGGACTGCACAGGATGCAGTGTGCTGATCTCCAGATGCATCTGTAAGGAAAATGGGTAATAAAAGGATTGTGTGAAATTTGGAAACATCTCTGCGTGATCTCTACCAAGACAAAAAGAATCGGAGAGTCTCAACAACACTAAGTAGATATTCCACTAAATCTCATTTGTGATTTATGATAAATGTTACCGTTAATTATTTATATTTCTTTACGCTTCTGATTAATTTAGTAAAACTTCTAAACGATTTTTACTGTTGTCAGAAAATAAGACATTTCTAATTCTCTACAGACTTTTGAGCTGTAGTATAGATTGCAATAATAGTGTATGGTTATTGTTTATAGCAGATGAAATAGCAGTATCAGGACAGATACGAGAGAAACGCTCTCGTATTTTAACATTAAACTCATAACTTTCCTTTTTGATGGTTTGCATTTGGCCTCTCAGGGCCACCGCAGTACAGCCCCCCCCACCCCCCATTTTTTTTTAACTTAACCCAACAACATAGTTGGTTAAATTATACAAAAAAAAAAAATCATATGTGCCCATAAAAGAGGTCAAAATAACAGAACTCTACTCAAAGTTAACAACAACCAATACTGATACCTCAAACAAACTGACCTCACTAAAGAAGACAACGGGGGAAACTTAAATAGTGGCTGATCAGCCCACAAAAATCACAAAAAGGGGTAAAGCACACAAAAACCTAACTGAGACCAAAACCAGTTATTTATTATCCTGTAAATTAAACCTTATATTTAAAGAAAGACCAATGTGAATGCAGTGTTGTGTGTAAGCCTCTACACTGATATTACCACTGTGTGGCTGTAACTGCAGCCATCACATCGCCTGACCACGTTAAGGTGGTAATCTCTCAGGGGGAAAACAGAAAAACAAAACAACAAAAAATAAAATAAAATAATGCTCATCAGATTCTAACAATTCAAAACATGACATTTACCTTAACTGGATGACCTATATAATAAATATATTCTAACCCAACAATAGTACTTCACACTATTGCCAATATTAACAAAACCAAAAAGGGTAAGCCAAGTTATTTAAAAAAAAGACAATTCACAAAGTCTTGAAAAATAGAAATAAAGAATAAAAATCCTCAATCCACTCTATAACAACAGTCTCCTGCTTCCCTGCAGATCAACACGTTCTCACTCCTAACTCGTCATATGTGCGACGCCCATACAGCATGTATCACTTCTCAGTTATTTATTGCACTTCTTGCTCGTCAGTGAGGCACTTTTAGTGCTTTATCTATGTTTGTGTGGGGACTTGTTATAAATCAGTCTTCAACCTTTAATCTCTCTCTGAAAATGACTGGGATTAAATGCAGTATAATAAACTTTCCTGAACGTGTGTCTTGTCATGATCTCCAGTGCTGCCATTTCATAGGATCTCCTGTCCAGGGCTTCTCAAACGTTGGTTGTTTTTATAACTCCTCTCACCTTCTGCTCTTGTGTCTGCTGTGATAAGCCTTACTCACCCATTTTATTTCCATTTCTGTTTCTCACTATTTTTCTTAACAAGATTAAACCAGAATCAAGGTATGACTCAAGTATGTGAGGAAATTCTACACTAATTGGTACCTGCGGTCTTTCTTCTGTTGCATACCACACCCCAAAGAATGGACACACATAATGCAGACACATTTTCAGTGACCCAAATAACATTCAAACACGCTCCGTATCATAACCTCCTTTTTGTTTGTGTTTATTTTAAGCAGTTGATTTAACATAAGGATTAAAATAGAAAGAACAATCCTTGAAATAACACATGTGTGTGAAATACATAATAAAAAACATAAAATAAATAAAATAAATAACTATGTCAAACCTCCTGAGATCCAGCCTCACAATCACTTGTTCTATGATGACTAAAGGAAGTTTATTTACTTCATAGACCCAGTGACGCCCATTCAGTTTCATTATCCAGGAAGTAACAGCTGATGCTCACTTCTGTTTAAGACACAGTCCAATCTTAGGTTCCTCATCCTGAGTGGAACAATGGGTCTATAGAATAGAATAGAATAGAATAGAATAGAATAGAATGCCTTTATTGTCACTATACAGTTGTACAGAGCATCTCATACTCAGTGTAAACATGCTGGGGGGGGGGGGGGGGGGGGGGGGTACAGTTCTGCAGCGCTATGTACATATGGACAGTATTAACATGAGGAAAAACATATATATATATAAAATGTACAATATACAAGACGTAAGTAATATGTAATAAATAGTGTTATGTATATACAGTTGAGTATTGCACATGGAATTGGTATAAATAGTGTTATGTATATACAGTGTGAGTACAGCTGCCTTTTTCAGATCATCTCTACATTATATGAGTTGATGATTCTAGCATTACAGAAAATGTCTTAATTATTCCAGACTGAGCTGTGGTGAGATCTTTTATTTTCTTTCTTGTGTTTCAGTGACAGCCTTAGCCATCACAGCCGGGCAGGTAACAAACCTATTTGCTTATTTATTTATTTATTTTTGTCTCTAAAACTCATAAATACATATCAATACATGTATTCATTGTGAAGCATCCTGATGATCAGTAACCAAGTGTTTCTTCCTGAAACAATTACATGTAACTGTGCTGCAGTGAGGATAATACGATGTAGTATTAGGGCAAAGTTAAGAAAGGTATTATCGATCATTTTGAGAATAAAGTCAAAATGTGGAGATTACAGCTGTCTCAAGGCAAGCTGCCATGGTTGCTACTGTATATCATCTGAGTTGGTGAAACCGTACTTCAGAATTGGTTTTAGCAAGAAGGAAACATGAGCTAAAATAACCAGAACACAACTTTAAAATGCTTTTCACAGGAGTTTTAGCTCATGAGCTAAAACTCCCTGGTTTTAGCTCATAAACGCAGTGTGGTGATAAGTATTAGGTTGTACCAAAAAAGGGCTGGTAATAATAATAATGGATTGCATTTATATAGCGCTTTTCAAGACCCTCAAAGCGCTTTACAATTCCACTATTCATTCACTCTCACATTCACACACTAGTGGAGGCAAGCTACAGTTGTAGCCACAGCTGCCCTGAGGCAGGCCGACAGAAGCGAGGCTGCCATATCACGCCATCGGGCCCTCTGGCCTCTACTAGTAGGCGGTAGGTGAAGTGTCTTGCCCAAGGACACAACGACCAAGACTGTCCGAGCCGTGGCTTGAACCGGCAACCTTCCAATTACAAGACAAACTGCCAACTCTTGAGCCACGATCTAATGGACAGATGCAAGGTTATCGATGGTTACATCCTCGTGCAATAAAGAGGTTGAATGTTGTATCACACAATGGCTGATCAATTTGTTTCACTAACTCATCTAAATAAGGAATTTTGTAGCAGAAACAGTAATTATAGCAGTTTGTTGTGGGACAGTAATGTCCATATCAACAACTTTTTTCTTGTGGCTCTAAAACTCCATCGTAGCGTAGAGCCTCCCCGTCTTCTCTGTAGCTCAGTTACTTGATCTAAATCCTTGATCAGCTGTGTGCTGAGCTATGGCCCAGTTAGATGTTAATGTGTGTTCTTATGTTGTGTTATAGTGACAGCTGTGTGTACTGCTGCAGGAGCAAGTAAGCAGTTTATTTATCTTTAACTAATTTGAATCAAAGCCCAATCCATGTCTGATACATGTCTTGTCTTCCTGCAGTAGGTGCTGTAGTCACTGCTCCTGCTCTTCTGGGAGCTGCAGGTTTCAACTCAGCTGGAATAGCTGCAGGCTCCTGCGCTGCAGGAATGATGTCGTCTGCTGCAGCTTCTAATGGAGGAGAAGTGACAGCCAGAAGTGTGGTGGCTGTTTTGCAGTCAGCAGGTAAATATATAATTAGATGTTTTATTAGGATTTTAACTTACAACAACATGCAAAAAGAAGAAGTTCATGGCTTTGGGCCTTGGATTCCAGGCCGGAGTTGTGTCCTCAGCCTGTAGTCTGACTTGGACGAAGAAAACTAAATCTTGTGGACCCCATTGCAGTGTGAGTGTGGTGGTTTCTTACTGGTCAATAGTAGACCTTACTACAGTCTTGTACGGGAGTCATTTTGAACCGTACGTAACATTTGACGTTTGTCGACAGGATTTTTATTCAGCATACAAAACCACCTGCCTTAGACTGATCAATATGGCTGATGAACTATCTGAAACCGTTAATATGGTGTGTGTGAATATCAAATAAAGTCTTATGAATCAAATTATGTCAGTCCTTCATGACATGTATCACTTGGTTTTTTTGGAGTGTTTTTTTGGAGTGTTTTTTAATTTTGTCATCCCACATGAAAAATTCCAAAACTGCAGATTTTAGACACTTTAGACCTAAAATGTATATTCATTAGGGGAAAAAAACATTCATTTGTGATAGTAAACGTAAAACAACCTGAAAGACTCCATGTGACAGTCAGAACATTGAGCTTAACAAGTAAGGTCCAGTTATTTGTTTTAACAAACATTTCAGGCACATCCTCTAGTCTATTTGTAGGATTGTTGGCTGTCCACTCAAGAAGTTCAGAATACAAAAAGCAGAATAAGAGATTTTTGACTACCCGACTTCTGTCTGTATTAAGAGTGGCCTTTGGTGTCTTATTTCAGTTGCTGCACATGTCAATTGATTTTGTAACACCAAGACTTTAATATTTGAGACTGCTATTAAGCAGGTCAAAAATGAAATTTCATGCTCATCTGAGGCTACATATATACAAACCCGATTTACTTCACACCACATCATTTTTCATATGTAGGAAAAGGTAAGTTCATCAGATGAAACTTAAAGGATCTTTGGCTCACGTCTTCATCTGGATCAGCGGTCCCCAACCCCCGGTCCGTGAGTCCTTTGGTACCGGGCCACGAGAGTTGAGGCTCAGGTGTGAAATGTCAAGTCAATGAAAGTAGAAAAATGTTTTAATATATATTAATTTTATAGTATTTTGTAAACGTAAACAGGGGTGGCCATTTTTGGCCACGAACAAGCTGAGAGGGAGTTTTTTTGTTTTTCTGTTACTGCACAAAAAAAAAACAAAGATACATAAAACTCATTGATACTTTTAATTATTGCTATGCATCTAACCTCCATCATGGTTAGAAAATAATTCAGTTTGCATGTTTTATTTGGAAAAAAATTGGGGTTTTGTGATTTTTTCCATTTATGAGTTCCTAGGATTATGTGATCTAACTGGTATTTAAAGGGTTAGAATTCTGAATTTGAATGAAATTTTGATTTTCATGAACAGCACTGATGCTAATCTAAAAAATCAAGTAAAAAAAAGTGGAAATTTTTCTTAATATATATGAATTTTATAGCATTTTGTAGTTGTAAACAAGGGGTGGCCATTTTTGGCCACGAACAAGCTGAGAGGGAGTTTTCATGTTTTTGCTCTCTCTGCACAAAAATAACAATGCATTATAATCAATGTTGATGTGAATCAATTACATGACCCATACTCTACTATTAATAATACAAGAAATTTCAGTAGCAACTCAATTATATAAAATTGCAAGATTTGAGGTTGTCTTCCAGCTAGTCGCAGTGGACAAACAAACTGGTGTTTAAAGGGTTAAAAATGTAAAAAGTAATAATTATTTTATATTTATGAAAAGAACTGAAGTTACTTAAAAGCTTTATGCAGATAAAATGGCAAAATAAACATGAAAATAACAGACCTAATCTGTTGGTGGCCACGAACAAGCTGAAAGGGTAGTGATTTTGAACAAAGGCAAGGCAAGGCAAATTTATTTGTATAGCACAATTCAACAACAAGGTGATTCAAAGTGCTTTACAGAGACATTAGAAACAAAAACAAATAAAAAGTATGATTTAAAATTGATTAAAACAAGCAAATAAACAAACTAACTAAACACACACATTTCACACCTGTTCGCGCGATCTGAACCCTTATCGTAAGGGGAGCTACCAGTCCTTCTGTGTACGAGCTACTTTCTATTTTAAATTCCCTGAATTTAAAATACTCTCTAGACCCAGCTGGGGAGCTACCCAGAGCTCTAACCCACTTAACAAACAAACAAACAAACAAACAAACAAAGCAGTATGTAAAATCAAAACAGATAAAATCAGAACAGTAGATAAAATCAGTAGTTAATGTAAGTTTTGAAATTTAAGCTTAACTAATTAACAAACAAACAAAACAGTATATAAAATCAAAACAGATAAAATCAGAAATAGATAAGATCAGTAGTTAATGTAAGTTTTGAAATTTAAGCTTAAAAGTGTGGATTTGGTGCTTTATTCAAATGCAGCTGAGAATAGGTGAGTCTTCAACCTGGATTTAAATAAACTGAGTGTTTCAGCTGATCTGAGGCTTTCTGGGAGTTTGTTCCAGATATAAGGAGCATAAAAGCTGAATGCAGCTTCTCTGTGTCTGGTTCTGACTCTAGGAACTGATAAAAGACCAGATCCAGATGACCTGAGGGATCTGGAAGGTTCATACTGGGTCAGGAGGTCACTGATGTATTTTGGTCCTAAACCATTCAGAGCTTTATAGGCCAGCATCAGAACTTTAAAGTCTATCCTCTGACGGACAGGCAGCCAGTGTAAAGACCTCAGAGCTGGACTGATGTGGTCCACTTTTTTGGTCTTAGTGAGGACTCGAGCAACAGAGTTCTGAATGAGCTGTAGTTGTCTGACTGATTTTTTAGGTAGACCTGTAAAGATGCTGTTACAGTAATCAAGCCTACTAAAGATGAATGCATGGACTAGTTTTTCCAGGTCCTGTTGAGACATCAGATCTTTTATCCTTGAAATATTCTTGAGGTGATAGTAAGCTGACTTTGTTATTGTCTTAATGTGTTTTTCTAAGTTTAGGTCTGCATCCATCACTACACCCAAATTTCTCGCCTGGTTTGTGGTTTTTAGGTGTATAGATTGAAGTTCTCTGGTGACCTGTAATCGTTTTTCTTTGGCGCCAAAGACTATTACCTCAGTTTTGTTTTTGTTTAGTTGGAGAAAATTGTGGCACAACCAGTCATTAATTTCCTCAATGCATTTACCAAGAGCCTGTACAGGGCCTCGGTCTCCTGGTGACATTGTGATATATATTTGTGTGTCATCTGCATAGCTGTGATAGTTTATTTTGTTGTTCTTTATAATCTGTGCCAGTGGGAGCATGTAAATGTTAAACAGAGGGGGTCCCAAGATGGAACCTTGGGGAACTCCACATGTGATACTTGTCTGCTCAGATGTGAAGTTACCTATTGATACAAAGTATTTCCTGTTTTCTACGTATGTTTTGAACCAGTTTAGTACAGTTCCTGAAAGACCTGCCCAGTTCTCCAGTCGTTTGAGTAATATGTTGTGGTCAACTGTATCAAATGCTGCACTGAGATCCAGTAAAACTAAGACTGGCATTTTTCCACTGTCTGTGTTCAGACATATGTCATTAAACACTTTGGTCAGAGCGGTTTCAGTGCTGTGGTTCTGTCTAAAACCTGACTGGAAGGCATCATAGCAGTTATTCTGTTTTAAGAAGTAATTGAGCTGTTGAGAAACTGCTTTTTCAATGATCTTACTTAAAAATGGGAGATTTGAGATCGGCCTGTAGTTTTTCATTTGTGTCTTGTCAAGATTGTCCTTTTTCAGTATAGGTTTGATTACAGCAGTTTTTAGTGGTTCTGGAAACACACCTGACATTAAGGAAAAGTCGACGATCTGTAACAGGTCTGACTCTAAAGTCTTTGAGACCTTTTTGAAAAAACTTGTTGGCAGGACATCTAAACAGCAAGAGGAGGAGTTCAGTTGACCTAAGATGTCCTCCAGGTCTTTGCTGTTAATCGGGTGAAACTCTTTGATGGTGTTTAAACAGTTTTTCAGTGGACACAGTACATATCCTGGATCTGCTGTTGATGTACCAACTGCTTGTCTAATCTTTTGGATTTTGTCTGTGAAGAATTTGGCAAAGTCATTGCAGGCCATGGTTGAATGAAGTTCAGCTGCCACTGGCACAGGAGGGTTTGTTAGCCTGTCAACTGTAGAAAATAAGACCCGAGCATTATGGCTGTTTTTAGTGATGATGTCAGAGAAGTAGGACCTTCTTGCACTCCTCAGTTGTAAATTATAATTGTGAAGTTTCTCTTTATAGATGTCATAGTGAACCTGGAGGTTTGTTTTTCTCCATCTGCGCTCAGCTTTCCTACACTCTCTTTTTTCATTTTTCACTAGTGTGGAGTTTCTCCATGGAGACTTTTTCCTTCCAGAGATAACCTTCACCTTAATGGGGGCAATAGTGTCCATTACATTTAACAGTTTTGCATTAAAGCTATTGACGAGCTCATTGACTGAACCTTTGGACAGGTCAGGTGTTAATGGGAAGACCTGGTTAAAGATCTCACTACTGTCTTCAGTTATACACCGTTTTGTGATCACTGCTGTTGATATATTTGTGTGGGCTGAGATTTTACTTTCAAAGAAAACACAGTAATGATCAGATAAGCCCACATCAGACACAGCAATGTTTGAAATGCTCAGGCTTGGAGATCAGTAGGTCAAGAGTGTGTCCTCTATTATGTGTGGCCTCTGTTACATGCTGAGTCAGCCCAAAGTTGCCCAGAGTGTTACTCAGGTCTTTAGTCCCTTTGTCCTGAGGGTTGTCCACATGGATGTTAAAATCCCCAACAATAATTACACAGTCGAAATCAACACAGATCACAGACAGCAGTTCACTGAGGTCATTAATGAATCATTTCAATGTAAGCAGCTGTCTCCTGGAAGTTTTCAGTCTTTTGAATATGTGGCTTTACAGCTGAAGGCCCCATCCAAAGTTGTGTTTGTTAATGTTTACAGGCCTCCCAAATGCTGCACAGACTTTTTTTAAATAAGACAGAATCCCCTCCTCCTCACCCTGGCCTCACTGATAAAACTGTAGTTAGGAAGCCAGAAGATCGCATGACGTCGTCATTGAAAATAAGCGCAAACATTCCCACTGATTTTTCTTTCAACATATGATGAGGGGAGAGCGCGAACGCAGTCCCCACTACCAGAAATTATGTAGTCGAGATTCCCACATTTGGGGAATTCGCAGGCTGTCAGCAAAGCCAGAGTGCAATGGCTGAACCTCGTCCTGAGAGAACCACCTTCGTGATCATGGTATCTCTCCTACCAGGTAAGTATGAATTCCTTAGCTCACGCATGGGGCAGTCTTTCACACACAAACCCTGCACACTCACGGTGCTCACAATCTCAAAATCAACACAAACACAGCCTGTAGGAAGCTGGGACTACACACTATTTATATATACACATGAAGCAGTTTCCAACAGAGCCCCATAAGGTTATTTAGCTTTACAAATACCGGGAGAATTTCCCATCATGCATTGCTGTATCTGCGCAACAAGAGCTAGCTGAAAGATAACTTTTTTTTCATCCATTTAACCTCCTTAAATCCACCAACAAACCACCAGAAGTTCAGCTAACTCAAAGGTAAAGCACGCTGCTAAACGAGTTTGTCTGATACTCGGGAAAAAGAGGATAAACGCAAAAGTTTTCTAGTTGAAGCACAGTCACTTCCGGTCTTTTCGTTAACTGCTGCTAGGCAACCAACAGTTTCCCGCTACGGTCTCGGAGTATGAACAGTGTTGCTCACGAAAACACGTCTGTGAACATGTCCGTGTGCAACAAACAACCAGAAAACAATCCAAATAAAAACACTAAAAATTTACTCATTAACAACGACTGAATTCACTCAGAGCAACTTTTTGCTTTGGCGGGAGTTTATTACCTGCTAAAGATGGCAGGAAGTCTCAAATCACGCGGGTCCGGCGCACATACACGTCTGGATGGTACAGCATAACCAGGTTAAGACATCTCTAAAAATATATATTTTTGAGTGTTTTTCAGTGTTTTTAATTATTTGTTTTAATTTTGTTTATTTTCCATTGTTCACTGTGGCCTGATAAACATTTTATCAAAATATATTTCATAAGGCCATCGCTAAATATTTACAAGAAATCAGGCATTATACAGTGTGTAAACTTCAGTGTGATTTGGATGCTCAGCAGAAAATGTAGCCAGATAGCAGCTGGGTTTAGATACATTTCAGATAAGAAAACCTTTGTTAGTCCCAGAGTTGGGAAATTCAAATTGTTACTGCAGCAGAGTACACAAGGCAGGAACAAATGAACACACACAGCATACCTAACAGCAATAATGCTATGCAAAAATAGAAGAAATATAGACTAAGAAATAGATAAGTACTTATATATGTAAGTCTATTTATCTATATCCATAGCCATCTATCTATATATATCTACATACATACATATACTTATATATGATGTAATAATACAGATTACTATTAGAAGAAGAATGAAACACAAGAAAACCCCAGGAAGGAGATCCTGTTTATTTTAATACCTGCAGTTGCCATCCCATTGGTTATCGCTTGCCTCTTCTTTCTGGTTTGCTTGTGTCGCAATAAACATAAGGCTTCAAATGACACACCACCTCGTTCCCAGCTCAGCAGCTCACCCTCCCAGGACACGGAGCTGTCGCCCCCGAATCATCAAAAACAACAGGTAGCAATAATAATAACAAGGTAACATTAAATATGGTCACAGTAAATGTGATTTACATACATTTGTTTAAGTATTGTTGAATTCTGGTGGCCAGAGTCTTTGGTGACATGTATTTATTGTTTCATGGCTGCAGGCGAAGCTGCGTGAGATTAACATGTCAGCAGTGCGATTTATGGAGGGGCTCGGTGAGGACCGGTTTGGCAAGGTGTACAAGGGCCACCTATATGGCACAGTACCTGGTGAGCAGACCCAAGTGGTGGCCATAAAAACTTTAAAGGACAAGGTAGATTCTGCTCTTTGTGAGGAATTTCACCATGAAGCTATGGTCCGTTTCCATCTGCAGCACCCAAACATTGTTTGTTTGCTTGGCGTGGTCATTTCATAGTGCAGTGGTTGGGTGTTAATAGGTATTAACAGGTATTGCACACTGATATGCAAAGACCCCAGTGTGTGAATATGTGGTGTACATTCATTGCTGTTGTGCAGTGTACAGTCTGACAGCAGCTGGAGGGAAAGGCCTCCAAAATGTCCACTTGGAACACGGCCTGTCACTGAAGGGTGACCTGTATGGGGTGGGAGCTGTTATCTGACAGGGATAACTACCTCCACTGGGTCAAGAGGACATCCCAGAACAGAGCTAGTTTTCTTGATGAACCTGTTCAGTTTCTTCCTATCCCCAGCAGACCACACCATAAAACATGGACAATACCACCACAGCGTCTGAGGTCTTCAGGAGCTCTCCCTGCTCCCTTCCAAAAGACTTCTCTGTTGCAAATACAACCGTCTTTATCCTTTTGTGTAGATGTACACTCTGTTGTTACTCCAGATCCGTTTATTAATCAGATCACTTATATGAGTCAGCTATCTTAATGCCCATTCTCTGGATGTTCACTGGTGTAGGTGGAGTCCACTACCTGCTCCTTGGTTTTCGGAGTGTTGATCTGGAAGTGGTTCTGCTGGCACCAGTTGACAAAGTCCTCAGTCAGTTCTCTGTATTCCCTGTTGTCCTGTTGTACACATCGAGGAGATGCTCTCATTGCCCACCCATTATTTTAAAATAGAGATAGCCTACATAGTTCATACATATGAGAGACCATTATGAGCCAATTAGGAGAAAGCATTAAATGAGCTGTGGGCCACTGCTGGCACTGTCATCACATTGGAGGGTCACTTTAGTGTTCAAGTAGTATAAAAACGTTTGTCTTTAAACAAGAAAAAACTCACTAATATTTCAGAAAATGTAGTGTTTTGTTTTAATTTTCAAATATTGTATAACAAGGCAAAACTGCAAATGTGAATGCAAATTCTTTTTCCTCAATCTTAATTAACTAAAACCTTTCATTGAATAAAAAAAGAATTGGCACTCAGACATGTGGCAGCACTTTGCTATAATTTTTGTTTTATTTAACAAAATAAAAATGCAGACATAAGTGTACATTTATGTCTACTAGTGAAAATTGTTTTCTTTACAAATACCTCTCACTGAACTAACACAGCCAATCCCTCAACATGGTTTTACTCTCTGCTCATATTGCCTTCATATTAAATAATTTTTTGCTTTTTATAAAAGTTATTTTCACATTGCACTCAACAACAAAATCCCCCGTAACAAAAAGTAACTTCAAGGACCAAAATGCACAATATTTCCTCACGTCAACAGTACGGGTGGCAAGTAGGGGTGATGTGGGCCTCACGCAAGTCGGCCCCGGGCCGTGTGTTTCAGACCGCTGATTCACCTACTGTCACTATAGTGAAATTACTGTTTTTGTTTTGAAAGGTTACTAGTGGATGCTGGCAACCATCTTGGAAGAGAACAATACAATCTGTTGTAAGGCCTTCACTGGAAAATTGTGTATTTAGAATATAATACCAACATGTCATTTGAAGATAACATAGTATTTCAGTGACCAAATAGTATTTGGGTAAAAGTCACTGAATAGTGTTGGAATAAAGTGTGAAATTTGTGAAGAATTAAAATATCCAGGAGCTCAAATTGGATATTTTGTTTCAATCATATTTTATCAACACAAATTGCACAGGTTTATTGAATATGAATAACTTCACCTCAGTTGTTTAAGCTCCTGCCAAAGCAAAACATCTGTGTGCAACCAGTGTCCACTATTGAATTAAGTAAACCCAACATGTTCTTTTTTAGTGCATAATCACATTTAGTGAAATAAACTATTAAACCAGAATTACATATTAGGATTTAACCAAGTGTTAGGATGTAATGCAGAGAAGTATTTCTAGTAGGCTTTTTTTGATATGCCTGTTTTCATTTTATTTTCTAAATTTTAAAGAAGGCTTTAGAAAGGTCAAAATAAATCTTCTGTAAGGGAGTATCAGCTATTCTAGTAGAATTTATTTTACCAATGCAAGGGTGCATTAGTACCTTGTAATACAACATATCTATTTCATAAAGGGCGAACACAAATGTCCAAAGAGACTTCCTGGCAGCTGCCATTTTAAGTATAACCTCTGGTACGGGCACGTTCAGTTTGCAGCAGCTATACAACAGTGGCCTCTAGAGGTGTTTACACACTATGACCAAATCAGACAATGCAGCACAACACGCAGGTCGCCCCAATGAATTGATTAGGCTGGTAGCAGTGACTTGTTAACTTATCATTTGTCAAGCATATCTCCCATGAATGATATGAAATAATTTAGAGACATAACATTGACATCACAAAGTAGAAGCTGCAATCAGTTTTTAGGAAAGTGAGTTTAATAAGAGTAAAATAATGCAGTAATTTCTTAGATTTTATAATCCCTTTATAAATCATGTTGGCTACTGCCTATTTAGCAGTGCAACAAGAGCATTAGACAAACAAACAAATAAATAAACAGTCAGCAAAAACAAAAAAGTTAGTACCCAGGGATAAAAATGTTGAGTATGAAAGGGAAACCTAATGGACAGATGTGATGCCTGAACAGTGGTGGCTTTAAGTGATGTATCAACTTAAACATGCATCCACAGTTTATGTTACATAAGTACGATGATCGGTGGTGACGGCTGGCGCCACTTTGGAAGCAGAAACTGTTGGTTTGAAAGCCTTTAGTGTCTCCTTGTGGCGGGACTCTTATACTGTACTGTGAGATGTCGAGCAGTGACACCCCCCCCCCCCCCCCCCGTCACTCTGGCTCCTACCTCAAAGCACACTGTGCGCTGTCGATCTTACGTGCTGCACAATAATATTCAATATTTAGTATTTACTGTTATATTCACATAGATCATCGCGATGATGTTATTTATTATATTGCTCTCTTTTTTTTTGCTCGTTTTCTCTTTTTTCTTTCCTGACAGGTGATCCAGGTGATTGATATATGTATTTTTTTGTCTGTTTGTTTTTCTTTTTTGTCCTTTATCACGTTCCTCTTCCCCGCTGTTTTTCCTTTCCTCTTTCTTTCTCCGTTTTCTTTCCCCCAGTCAAATCTGTCCCATGTTTAGCAAGTGAAAATAAAACAAAATAAACAACAAAAGCAAAGGTGAATCAAATAGATCATTAAGGCAAGGCTGGGATGGTCCATTTGGTAAAGTAAATCTGTTGGGCATCTTTCTTTGTCTTTACACAATAATTCTGATGGCAAAAGAACCAAACGGGACACGCAAAAAAAAGAAAGAAGATGTCGAGCAGTGTCAGTAGTATGCTAGAAAGTGATACATTAAAATTTCTGGGGTCACCATGAAGAGCTTACTTCCTTTCTTGCTCAGTGTGTAAAATGTGGTACTTAATGGATTGAAAAGAAAAATGATGGCACCCTTGTAGTTCACACAGGTGGTGATGATTCAGGGTTTTAATTTGTAAGGTTTGAATTTTGAGCCATCGTAAATTTTAAACCAGGAAAGTATAATATTTAACATATGATAAGTCAAAGCTAATATAGCTGCTCATATATAGCTACTTATAATTTGAAGAGCTGCCTACACCAATGAGTAGACTTCCCAGAATGGAAACAGCACTCTGTGTGTGGTTTGAGAAAACAGTCAAGTTGTTAAGAACTCTGACTGAGAAGAATCCGCCTGTGTACAGCAGCAGGCTGCCTTCCTAGAATTTGGATATCCCCCGTGCGCTCGTCTCTGCATTATGTGCATTACCTCTCTTGGAAAATTAAAACCGCAGCAGCTTTTTATAGTTTTCTTCATTCACTATCAGCTTACACCAAAAGTCTACTCTGAAGAAGATTATTCAAAACATGCAACGCAGTCACCAATCCCAGCAAATCCACCCCTAAGTCAGACTGTACAATACAGAAAATAAAAGAGCTACAGCTCAGACTCTACAGGCTTCAGTTAGCATGTTAAATGTGAAAGCTCAGTTAGAAAAAGACTGAACAAAAACGGCCTGAGTTTAGCAATTAACCAAAGTGACAAACATTGCTCTAAATAATACTCCCCTAATCCAAGTAGTCACCCAAACCTGGACGTGGATTTAGAGGCCCGAGGGCCATCTCACACATTTATTCAGAAAAAAACAAGTTTCAATTAAAATTAAACAAATCAAAATCTTGTGGACGTATGCCTTTTACATGTTGGTAAAATGTTTAGGATGAGATGGAGATGTAACACTCATGCACCCTGAAAATTATGAAGGTCTAAATATGTATCAAAGGGACTCACTGAACATCAGTGGATTTCTATGGGGCAAACGTACTTAAACTAGCCACTGTGACCATTGAGGCAGAGCAGAATGAATGATACTGACGGGAACTATGAGGGTTTGTAGTTAAATTCCTGCTCTTACACACTGTAAAATCTAATTAGTTAGAACTCAAAATAATTGAGGAAACTCGTTGCCTCAAAAAATTGAGTAAAGCTTAGCTAAAAATGACTAAATTAGGACAACTTATTTATTTTGAGTACTCTGTACAAGCTCATTTGTTCCCAGAACTCAAGAAAATTGGATCAAGTTTACGTAAGTTGACCAAGTTAGGGCAACTTACTCATTTTGAGTACACTGTACAGCCTTGTTAGTTCCCAGAACTCAAAAAAATTAAGGAAACTCATTGCCTCAAAAAAACTAAGTAAAGCTTACTTAAGATGCCTGTTAGGACAACTTATACAGTGCAAGTCTGCAGTATTAAGAATAACTTGATATTTCTGACTGTACAGTGCTAATTGTTTACTTACTGACAAACATTTCAAGTTCAACTAAATGAAAAAACAATTTGTGGTAACCTGAATATGATTAAAAATAATTAACAACACTTTTTGTAAGGATGTTAAAATCAGACCAACTTTTATTTTCAAACACAACAAAGTATAACAGCCAACATACTGGACACTGTTCTGCTGAACAACAAACAATTATATTGCCATCACTGTTATAATCTTACAATGAAACAAAGTCGCAGATGTAGTTATTCTGAAAATAAGTTTAGGCCTACCACAAGTTTGTTTTGTACTTACATTACTTATATAATCAAAATAAAATATTTGTTGTTCTGTCACAAGTGCAGTCTCTAATTTAAACAACACATTTGTTTTGCATTCCAACACATGAGCTGGAATGTTGTAATGTTTTAAGGATGGCTTGTTTCCAGTCCAGGCATTACTGCCTGAATGACTATCATGGATCGAGGTGATCCAAATGTAGGTGCAGAAGAAAGTCTTTAACTTCCCTTAAGTACAGTGGCAGTGGATGTGGGTTGGAGATGCAGTGAGCTTGAACCTGCAGGCGACCATCTTCACTGACCACACCATCTGTGACGGAGGACTCATCTCTCCTGGTGTCCTGCAAGCAAACAATCATATTTTTTGGAACATGAACTTAATTGCTTTCTTAAAACATTTTTTTCTGCATTTGGTATAAAACAGACTCCAATTTGGACAATCTCAGGCTCCTTCCCCACTGGAGAGGTGACATTCAATGTCCCAATTGTCAGTCTGGATAGCCCTGACCCCCACCCGACACACAATAATGTCATGAAAGCATCATTTTAAAAAGGGCTATGCAAACATGGCCAATAACTTTCATTCTAATGATGTGCAAAATGATTTGGGCACAAAACAAATTTTGCTGTTAGAAAATTTGCAGACTTCACTATATTCAGTGTAGACCCTCTAAACTAAGTTTGGGGGATGTGATCTTTCAAGAAATGCAGACCAAACTGTTGTTGTTTGTTTACTTACACAGCATGTCTTGTAGAATTAACTGGAGTCACCAGCAACAGCCTAGTGCAGTCATATCTCAAGTCTAATAACAGAAGACAGGAAAAGATCAGTAAAGAAACAACTTCCCCAAACCAAAAAACAAATAAAACAATAAGTAAAACAGGCTGATCTAAAGTATGATTAAAGTTCAGCCTGATTAATATAAATGTCACTGACAGTTGCTAATATATTGGAAAACCAAAATACTTACCACTGAGTTGATGTCTTTCTGTCCAACAGCAGGAGTGCTGGTCCCGAGCCTCAAAGACAGTAAGAAGCAAGCAGAGGGAGAAAAAACAGAACATTTTTCAGAAACCGATTTGATCCTTAATGGCTGTGCAATCATTGTAACATAGAGTTTGCTTATGTTGTTAAATAAAGGCTAGATTTGACATTAATAGATGCCACAGATGTTCAAGGTGCCACAAAGCATGAAAAAAATGGACATCTCGGAAAACGTCGGGGCATTTTTGCAAATATGTGATGTCTTGATAAATCGAGCAGATATTTGAACTTTCGACAGCTACATTCTCGCCTGAAAATATCTTAAAAGTTGATTTTGTGACCCAGAAAAAGCAATAAGCCGCGCTCCTCCGCCATTGGCGAGCTTACAAGTACGCACAGGCTCCGACAACCATGGCCGACATATGCGATCCTCCTTTCCCCTAGATTACCCTTTCTGGGTCACAAAATAACCTTTTAAGATATTTTCAGTGGAGAATGTAGCTGTGTAATGCTCAAATATCTACTTGATTTATCAAAATATCACATATTTGCAAAAGTGCTTCCACGTTTTCGGAGAGCTCTGTTACCCAGCTGACCGGGAGGTCAAGGCTTGATAAGAGTCCGCAAGCACAGCTAACTCTTGGCTTATTGTTTTCACACCCCCGAAGAATTTTGTCTGGGCTCTTATCTCACTTTTTTATTTCAAACAATCAACAGAAAATTTCACAGACATATTTTTATATAAGGTTTTTAAGGCTGTGGTGTTAATTTTTAAGTAACATGAGCCCAGCCCGCAGCAGCAACGCTAGGCTAACACTAACTAGCTAGCACGATTATAAACCTGGTGCTAAACTAAGAGAAGCCACAAAATCAGTTTGAATAAGAGTAAACATTTACTCACCAAGTCAGTGTATCAGGTAAAGATCCACAGCAATGACAACAATAATCCCTTGAGCTGACGCTTTTCTAGGTTTGCTCAACATATTCCATAAAAAATGCTGGCACCATGAACATGCGGACTGATCCGTGCTAGGGAGGAGGACGGTAGTGACGTGGCATTTTCAAAACACATCTTTCATCCTTCCACACTGAGAAGAAAAACTTCCATCTTACTTAGTTTTTCTAAGTTAAGACAACTCAAATAAATTGAGTTTATCAGCATTTCTGTAGCGGACAGAACCACCTGCTTTAATCTACCATGATGCTCTGTGTTATGTTGTCATGGCAATATGAAGTCAAATAAATACAAATATATAAACTGCACATTTGAAGGAGGACAAGAAGACAGGCAACTGGAAGAGCTTTTGAAGCAGGAAAACTTTTCTGGATTACTCTTAATTTAACTGGAAATTTTGCGAATACAAGTCAAGGAGGAAACAAGGAGGCAGGTTGGATTATATTTGAGGACAGGACGCATGAAGGAGAAGCATGAGGAGAGAGAAAACAGCAGAGCGATGGTGCAGAGCTAATCGTGAGTCAAGTCGAAGAAGCAAGCATCAAAACTGTGAGTAAACATAACACATAAAGACTTAAAAATTACTGTGCTGATTAAGGAAACATTAAATTTGGTTAGTTTGGGGTCTGCAGCTTCAGGTTTGTGGGTTCAGTTGGTCTCAAAATTGAGGAAAGACAAAAAAATTTCTTTTGAAAGGTTGTTGGAGGATTTTTACTGTAAGAAATATCTGGGTGTGCAACTGCTTTTATTTAAAAAAAAGTTGCATTTTATTTAGTCACATTGGAAAGGGAAAATTGGAGGATCGGGACAATAATGTGGCCAGATTTACTGTTTCCTTAATCAGAACAATAATTTTGATCTGAACTAGAAATTTTGAAATGGGTTATTTTCTTTCTTCTCTACTGATCACTGTGTTAAAGGTTGAGTTACTTGTCAGTCTACATTTATGTTAAAGGTAATTTTAAAAAATGCAGTTTATTCGTAATTTTGTAGAAAAAGGCTCCGCACCTATGAAAAAAAGAAAATGGGTATCCACACCCCCAAAATTCCTGTAGATCAGAGTAGCTAAGCCCTGGTTAACTGCAATTATATAACAGAAGATGAAAAATATTGGAATGATTGAAAGAAACAAAGATTGCTTTAGGGTTTGAAGATTTGACTTTCTTATTGAAATAGACGAAAACTAATCCATGTGTGACACTGAGAAAAAAACTGAAAGCTTAAAAGATCTGGAGGTCTGACTACTGTTATTCAAATGTGCAAAATTGTTTTAATGACATTAGAAAGAAAAATGGGATGTTTAAAAAGGTAATATATAAAGATGATTTTTATATTACTTGAAAAAATGATGTTGTTTAGCGCTTTTGTACTTAGAAAAATGCTGGGTCACTAGTAAGCTGAGATTTAATGTGATAAACTGAGGAAAGGTAATATAATCTACACACTCGCTATTATTGTTGCAATCCATACACCACTTAATATTTAATCAATCGTCATTCATAATTGGTGATCTATGCAAGTTTTAAGGAATAATATTTGAATTGAGGTTGAATGATGCTCTGCCTCTGTGGTCAAGTACAGACATAGGCCTTAAGCAACCATGAGCCACTGATAAGTGTGGCAGATTAGGAAACATGCATACAGTTCATTAGTTAGACTCCTATGAACCACTAATAGGAGAAAATGAGCACGCAATAAAGTGGACTTGTTAGGGAGAGATTGCCATCAGAGTTAAAACACTCCAACGCAATTTTGATGACAGAAACAGCTAAAAAATGAGCGTTTTGTTGACACTGATGACAAAATCCTGATCAGATACAGACAGACACATGCATACAACACACACTACTGCTCAAAAGTTTGTGGTCAGATTCAAACATTCTTGTCTTAATTTTAAAATTATATTTGCTATAACATAAAATTAGGCAAAGTTTATCAGAAATGTTTTCACAGATGTGTGTTTAATGAATCATTTATGTTAAATCACCCATGATGCATTAGGAAATGTCTACACACTTATACATGGGCCCATTTTTAGTAGCCATCACTGCTGTGTGGACAGATCACATGGTTATAAACCAGCTGAAAACTGACTTCAAACGTTTGAGCTGTAGTGTAGATTGCAATGATAGTGTATAGTTATCTATTACAGAAGAACATATACAAGTCTGAGGACAGGGAGACACTGTAAAAAAGTTATGAGCTGTCTTGCTGCAGAGAAAGTGGAGTCTGTCATCCTTGAAAAGCTCCCAAGATGGCAGCTGGCAGGTTGAATGATGCTCTGCCTCTGTGGTCAAGTACAGACATAGGCCTTAAGCAACCATGAGCCACTGATAAGTGTGACAGATTAGGAAACATGCATACAGTTCATTAGTTAGACTCCTATGAACCACTAATAGGAGAAAATGAGCACGCAATAAAGTGGACTTGTTAGGGAGAGATTGCCATCAGTGTTAAAACACTCCAACTCAATTTTGATGATAGAAACAGCTAAAAAATGAGCGTTTTGTTGACACTGATGACAAAATCCTGATCAGATACAGACAGACACATGCATACAACACACACTACTGCTCAAAGGTTTGTGGTCAGATTCAAACTGTCGTCTTTTTAATTAATAATTTACATTTACTTTTAACATAATATTACATGAAAATGATCAGAAATGTTTTCACAGATGTGTGTTTAATGAATCATTTATGTTAAATCACCCATGATGCATTAGGAAATGTCTACACACATATACATGGGCCCATTTTTAGTAACCATCACTGCTGTGTGGACAGATCACATGGTTATAAACCAGGTGAAAACTGACTTCAAACTTTTGAGCTGTAGTGTAGATTGCAATGATAGTGTATAGTTATCTATTACAGAAGAACATATAGAAGTCTGAGGACAGGGAGACACTGTAAAAAAGTTATGAGCTGTCTTGCTGCAGAGAAAGTGGAGTCTGTCATCCTTGAAAAGCTCCCAAGATAGGCAGCTGGCAGGTTGAATGATGCTCTGCCTCTGTGGTCAAGTACAGACATAGGCCTTAAGCAACCATGAGCCACTGATAAGTGTGAGAAATTAGTGCACTTAATGCAGCGGTCCCCAACCCCCGGGCCTCGGATCGGTGCCGGTCCGTGAGTCGTTTGGTACCGGGCCGCGAGAGTTGAGGCTCAGGTGTGAAATGCATGGTTTTCAGGGTTTTTATCGGTTTTCAGCGTTATTTTGTTATCGTTTTTATCGTTAACTCGGTGTCCCTGGGTCTTTTCAAGTGTGTCATAAATAAATCTTCTTTTTTTCCGGTACCGGTACTAGTTTTATTTTGTTGTATTTATCCGCGACACCTTAAAGGCCGGTCCGTGAAAATATTGTCGGGCATAAACCGGTCCGTGGCGCAAAAAAGGTTGAGGACCGCTGACTTAATGCATGTTTCCTAATTATATACGTATGAGCCACTAATAGGAGAAAATGAGCACGCAATAAAGTGGACTTGTTAGGGAGAGATTGCCATCAGAGTTAATACACTCCAACTCAATTTTGATGACAGAAACAGCTAAAAAATGAGCGTTTTGTTGACACTGATGACAAAATCCTGATCAGATACAGACAGACACATGCATACAACACACACTACTGCTCAAAAGTTTGTGGTCAGATTCAAACATTCTTGTTTTAATTTTAAAATTATATTTGCTATAACATAAAATTATGCAAAGTTTATCAGAAATGTTTTCACAGATGTGTGTTTAATGAATCATTTATGTTAAATCACCCATGATGCATTAGGAAATGTCTACACACTTATACATGGGCCCATTTTTAGTAACCATCACTGCTGTGTGGACAGATCACATGGTTATAAACCAGGTGAAAACTGACTTCAAACCTTTGAGCTGTAGTGTAGATTGCAATGATAGTGTATAGTTATCTATTACAGAAGAACATATAGAAGTATGAGGACAGGGAGACACTGTAAAAAAGTTATGAGCTGTCTTGCTGCAGAGAAAGTGGAGTCTGTCATCCTTGAAAAGCTCCCAAGATAGGCAGCTGGCAGGTTGAATGATGCTCTGCCTCTGTGGTCAAGTACAGACATAGGCCTTAAGCAACCATGAGCCACTGATAAGTGTGACAGATTAGGAAACATGCATACAGTTCATTAGTTAGACTCCTATGAACCACTAATAGGAGAAAATGAGCACGCAATAAAGTGGACTTGTTAGGGAGAGATTGCCATCAGAGTTAAAACACTCCAACTCAATTTTGATGATAGAAACAGCTAAAAAATGAGCGTTTTGTTGACACTGATGACAAAATCCTGATCAGATACAGACAGACACATGCATACAACACACACTACTGCTCAAAGGTTTGTGGTCAGATTCAAACTGTCGTCTTTTTAATTAATAATTTACATTTACTTTTAACATAATATTACATGAAAATGATCAGAAATGTTTTCACAGATGTGTGTTAAATGAATCATTTATGTTAAATCACCCATGATGCATTAGGAAATGTCTACACACTTATACATGGGCCCATTTTTAGTAACCATCACTGCTGTGTGGACAGATCACATGGTTATAAACCAGGTGAAAATTGACTTCAAACCTTTGAGCTGTAGTGTAGATTGCAATGATAGTGTATAGTTATCTATTA
Source organism: Mchenga conophoros (assembly GCF_057382185.1). Lineage (NCBI taxonomy): Eukaryota > Metazoa > Chordata > Actinopteri > Cichliformes > Cichlidae > Mchenga > Mchenga conophoros. The sequence goes on along the minus strand of NC_140532.1, from coordinate 60,447,645 downwards.
CAGAAGAATATATAGAAGTCTGAGGACAGGGAGACACTGTAAAAAAGTTATGAGCTGTCTTGCTGCAGAGAAAGTGGAGTCTGTCATCCTTGAAAAGCTCCCAAGATAGGCAGCTGGCAGGTTGAATGATGCTCTGCCTCTGTGGTCAAGTACAGACATAGGCCTTAAGCAACCATGAGCCACTGATAAGTGTGACAGATTAGGAAACATGCATACAGTTCATTAGTTAGACTCCTATGAACCACTAATAGGAGAAAATGAGCACGCAATAAAGTGGACTTGTTAGGGAGAGATTGCCATCAGTGTTAAAACACTCCAACTCAATTTTGATGACAGAAACAGCTAAAAAATGAGCATTTTGTTGACACTGATGACAAAATCCTGATCAGATACAGACAGACACATGCATACAACACACACTACTGCTCAAAGGTTTGTGGTCAGATTCAAACTGTCGTCTTTTTAATTAATAATTTACATTTACTTTTAACATAATATTACATGAAAATGATCAGAAATGTTTTCACAGATGTGTGTTTAATGAATCATTTATGTTAAATCACCCATGATGCATTAGGAAATGTCTACACACATATACATGGGCCCATTTTTAGTAACCATCACTGCTGTGTGGACAGATCACATGGTTATAAACCAGGTGAAAATTGACTTCAAACCTTTGAGCTGTAGTGTAGATTGCAATGATAGTGTATAGTTATCTATTACAGAAGAATATATAGAAGTCTGAGGACAGGGAGACACTGTAAAAAAGTTATGAGCTGTCTTGCTGCAGAGAAAGTGGAGTCTGTCATCCTTGAAAAGCTCCCAAGATAGGCAGCTGGCAGGTTGAATGATGCTCTGCCTCTGTGGTCAAGTACAGACATAGGCCTTAAGCAACCATGAGCCACTGATAAGTGTGAGAAATTAGTGCACTTAATGCAGCGGTCCCCAACCCCCGGGCCTCGGAAAGGTGCCGGTCCGTGAGTCGTTTGGTACCGGGCCGCGAGAGTTGAGGCTCAGGTGTGAAATGCATGGTTTTCAGGGTTTTTATCGGTTTTCAGCGTTATTTTGTTATCGTTTTTATCGTTAACTCGGTGTCCCTGGGTCTTTTCAAGTGTGTCATAAATAAATCTTCTTTTTTTCCGGTACCGGTACTAGTTTTATTTTGTTGTATTTATCCGCGACACCTTAAAGGCCGGTCCATGAAAATATTGTCGGGCATAAACCGGTCCGTGGCGCAAAAAAGGTTGAGGACCACTGACTTAATGCATGTTTCCTAATTATATACGTATGAGCCACTAATAGGAGAAAATGAGCACGCAATAAAGTGGACTTGTTAGGGAGAGATTGCCACCAGAGTTAAAACACTCCAACTCAATTTTGATGATAGAACCAGCTAAAAAAATGAGCGTTTTGTTGACACTGATGACAAAATCCTGATCAGATACAGACAGACACATGCATACAACACACACTACTGCTCAAAAGTTTGTGGTCAGATTCAAACATTCTTGTCTTAATTTTAAAATTATATTTGTTATAACATAAAATTAGGCAAAGTTTATCAGAAATGTTTTCACAGATGTGTGTTTAATGAATCATTTATGTTAAATCACCCATGATGCATTAGGAAATGTCTACACACTTATACATGGGCCCATTTTTAGTAGCCATCACTCCTGTGTGGACCGATCACATGGTTATAAACCAGGTGAAAATTGACTTCAAACCTTTGAGCTGTAGTATAGCTTGATTGCAATGATAGTGTATAGTTATCTATTACAGAAGAATATATAGAAGTCTGAGGACAGGGAGACACTGTAAAAAAGTTATGAGCTGTCTTGCTGCAGAGAAAGTGGAGTCTGTCATCCTTGAAAAGCTCCCAAGATAGGCAGCTGGCAGGTTGAATGATGCTCTGCCTCTGTGGTCAAGTACAGACATAGGCCTTAAGCAACCATGAGCCACTGATAAGTGTGACAGATTAGGAAACATGCATACAGTTCATTAGTTAGACTCCTATGAGCCACTAATAGGAGAAAATGAGCACGCAATAAAGTGGACTTGTTAGGGAGAGATTGCCATCAGTGTTAAAACACTCCAACTCAATTTTGATGACAGAAACAGCTAAAAAATGAGCGTTTTGTTGACACTGATGACAAAATCCTGATCAGATACAGACAGACACATGCATACAACACACACTACTGCTCAAAGGTTTGTGGTCAGATTCAAACTGTCGTCTTTTTAATTAATAATTTACATTTACTTTTAACATAATATTACATGAAAATGATCAGAAATGTTTTCACAGATGTGTGTTTAATGAATCATTTATGTTAAATCACCCATGATGCATTAGGAAATGTCTACACACATATACATGGGCCCATTTTTAGTAACCATCACTGCTGTGTGGACAGATCACATGGTTATAAACCAGGTGAAAATTGACTTCAAACCTTTGAGCTGTAGTGTAGATTGCAATGATAGTGTATAGTTATCTATTACAGAAGAATATATAGAAGTCTGAGGACAGGGAGACACTGTAAAAAAGTTATGAGCTGTCTTGCTGCAGAGAAAGTGGAGTCTGTCATCCTTGAAAAGCTCCCAAGATAGGCAGCTGGCAGGTTGAATGATGCTCTGCCTCTGTGGTCAAGTACAGACATAGGCCTTAAGCAACCATGAGCCACTGATAAGTGTGAGAAATTAGTGCACTTAATGCAGCGGTCCCCAACCCCCGGGCCTCGGAAAGGTGCCGGTCCGTGAGTCGTTTGGTACAGGGCCGCGAGAGTTGAGGCTCAGGTGTGAAATGTATGGTTTTCAGGGTTTTTATCGGTATTCAGCGTTATTTTGTTATCGTTTTTATCGTTAACTCGGTGTCCCTGGGTCTGTTCAAGTGTGTCATAAATAAATCTTCTTTTTTTCGGTACCGGTACTAGTTTTATTTTGTTGTATTTATCCGCGACACCTTAAAGGCCGGTCCGTGAAAATATTGTCGGGCATAAACCGGTCCGTGGCGCAAAAAAGGTTGAGGACCACTGACTTAATGCATGTTTCCTAATTATATACGTATGAGCAACTAATAGGAGAAAATGAGCACGCAATAAAGTGGACTTGTTAGGGAGAGATTGCCACCAGAGTTAAAACACTCCAACTCAATTTTGATGATAGAACCAGCTAAAAAATTAGCGTTTTGTTGACACTGATGACAAAATCCTGATCAGATACAGACAGACACATGCATACAACACACACTACTGCTCAAAAGTTTGTGGTCAGATTCAAACATTCTTGTTTTAATTTTTAAATTATATTTGCTATAACATAAAATTAGGCAAAGTTTATCAGAAATGTTTTCACAGATGTGTGTTTAATGAATCATTTATGTTAAATCACCCATGATGCATTAGGAAATGTCTACACACTTATACATGGGCCCATTTTTAGTAGCCATCACTGCTGTGTGGACAGATCACATGGTTATAAACCAGGTGAAAATTGACTTCAAACCTTTGAGCTGTAGTGTAGATTGCAATGATAGTGTATAGTTATCTATTACAGAAGAATATATAGAAGTATGAGGACAGGGAGACACTGTAAAAAAGTTATGAGCTGTCTTGCTGCAGAGAAAGTGGAGTCTGTCATCCTTGAAAAGCTCCCAAGATAGGCAGCTGGCAGGTTGAATGATGCTCTGCCTCTGTGGTCAAGTACAGACATAGGTCTTAAGCAACCATGAGCCACTGATAAGTGTGAGAAATTAGTGCACTTAATGCAGCGGTCCCCAACCCCCGGACCTCGGAAAGGTGCCGGTCCGCGAGAGTTGAGGCTCAGTTGTGAAATGTATGGTTTTCAGGGTTTTTATCGGTATTCAGAGTTATTTTGTTATCGTTTTTATCGTTAACTCGGTGTCCCTGGGTCTTTTCAAGTGTGTCATAAATAAATCTTCTTTTTTTCCGGTACCGGTACTAGTTTTATTTTGTTGTATTTATCCGCGACACCTTAAAGGCCGGTCCATGAAAATATTGTCGGGCATAAACCGGTCCGTGGCGCAAAAAAGGTTGAGGACCACTGACTTAATGCATGTTTCCTAATTATATACGTATGAGCCACTAATAGGAGAAAATGAGCACGCAATAAAGTGGACTTGTTAGGGAGAGATTGCCACCAGAGTTAAAACACTCCAACTCAATTTTGATGATAGAACCAGCTAAAAAAATGAGCGTTTTGTTGACACTGATGACAAAATCCTGATCAGATACAGACAGACACATGCATACAACACACACTACTGCTCAAAAGTTTGTGGTCAGATTCAAACTGTCGTCTTTTTAATTAATAATTTACATTTACTTTTAACATAATATTACATGAAAATGATCAGAAATGTTTTCACAGATGTGTGTTAAATGAATCATTTATGTTAAATCACCCATGATGCATTAGGAAATGTCTACACACTTATACATGGGCCCATTTTTAGTAACCATCACTGCTGTGTGGACAGATCACATGGTTATAAACCAGGTGAAAATTGACTTCAAACCTTTGAGCTGTAGTGTAGATTGCAATGATAGTGTATAGTTATCTATTACAGAAGAATATATAGAAGTCTGAGGACAGGGAGACACTGTAAAAAAGTTATGAGCTGTCTTGCTGCAGAGAAAGTGGAGTCTGTCATCCTTGAAAAGCTCCCAAGATAGGCAGCTGGCAGGTTGAATGATGCTCTGCCTCTGTGGTCAAGTACAGACATAGGCCTTAAGCAACCATGAGCCACTGATAAGTGTGACAGATTAGGAAACATGTATACAGTTCATTAGTTAGACTCCTATGAACCACTAATAGGAGAAAATGAGCACGCAATAAAGTGGACTTGTTAGGGAGAGATTGCCATCAGTGTTAAAACACTCCAACTCAATTTTGATGACAGAAACAGCTAAAAAATGAGCATTTTGTTGACACTGATGACAAAATCCTGATCAGATACAGACAGACACATGCATACAACACACACTACTGCTCAAAGGTTTGTGGTCAGATTCAAACTGTCGTCTTTTTAATTAATAATTTACATTTACTTTTAACATAATATTACATGAAAATGATCAGAAATGTTTTCACAGATGTGTGTTTAATGAATCATTTATGTTAAATCACCCATGATGCATTAGGAAATGTCTACACACTTATACATGGGCCCATTTTTAGTAACCATCACTGCTGTGTGGACAGATCACATGGTTATAAACCAGGTGAAAATTGACTTCAAACCTTTGAGCTGTAGTGTAGATTGCAATGATAGTGTATAGTTATCTATTACAGAAGAATATATAGAAGTCTGAGGACAGGGAGACACTGTAAAAAAGTTATGAGCTGTCTTGCTGCAGAGAAAGTGGAGTCTGTCATCCTTGAAAAGCTCCCAAGATAGGCAGCTGGCAGGTTGAATGATGCTCTGCCTCTGTGGTCAAGTACAGACATAGGCCTTAAGCAACCATGAGCCACTGATAAGTGTGAGAAATTAGTGCACTTAATGCAGCGGTCCCCAACCCCCGGGCCTCGGAAAGGTGCCGGTCCGCGAGAGTTGAGGCTCAGTTGTGAAATGTATGGTTTTCAGGGTTTTTATCGGTATTCAGAGTTATTTTGTTATCGTTTTTATCGTTAACTCGGTGTCCCTGGGTCTTTTCAAGTGTGTCATAAATAAATCTTCTTTTTTTCCGGTACCGGTACTAGTTTTATTTTGTTGTATTTATCCGCGACACCTTAAAGGCCGGTCCATGAAAATATTGTCGGGCATAAACCGGTCCGTGGCGCAAAAAAGGTTGAGGACCACTGACTTAATGCATGTTTCCTAATTATATACGTATGAGCCACTAATAGGAGAAAATGAGCACGCAATAAAGTGGACTTGTTAGGGAGAGATTGCCACCAGAGTTAAAACACTCCAACTCAATTTTGATGATAGAACCAGCTAAAAAAATGAGCGTTTTGTTGACACTGATGACAAAATCCTGATCAGATACAGACAGACACATGCATACAACACACACTACTGCTCAAAAGTTTGTGGTCAGATTCAAACATTCTTGTCTTAATTTTAAAATTATATTTGTTATAACATAAAATTAGGCAAAGTTTATCAGAAATGTTTTCACAGATGTGTGTTTAATGAATCATTTATGTTAAATCACCCATGATGCATTAGGAAATGTCTACACACTTATACATGGGCCCATTTTTAGTAACCATCACTGCTGTGTGGACAGATCACATGGTTATAAACCAGGTGAAAATTTACTTCAAACCTTTGAGCTGTAGTGTAGATTGCAATGATAGTGTATAGTTATCTATTACAGAAGAATATATAGAAGTCTGAGGACAGGGAGACACTGTAAAAAAGTTATGAGCTGTCTTGCTGCAGAGAAAGTGGAGTCTGTCATCCTTGAAAAGCTCCCAAGATAGGCAGCTGGCAGGTTGAATGATGCTCTGCCTCTGTGGTCAAGTACAGACATAGGCCTTAAGCAACCATGAGCCACTGATAAGTGTGAGAAATTAGTGCACTTAATGCAGCGGTCCCCAACCCCCGGGCCTCGGAAAGGTGCCGGTCCGTGAGTCGTTTGGTGCCGGGCCGCGAGAGTTGAGGCTCAGGTGTGAAATGTATGGTTTTCAGGGTTTTTATCGGTTTTCAGCGTTATTTTGTTATCGTTTTTATCGTTAACTCGGTGTCCCTGGGTCTTTTCAAGTGTGTTATGAATAAATCTTCTTTTTTTCCGGTACCGGTACTAGTTTTATTTTGTTGTATTTATCCGCGACACCTTAAAGGCCGGTCCGTGAAAATATTTTTGGGCATAAACCGGTCCGTGGCGCAAAAAAGGTTGAGGACCACTGACTTAATGCATGTTTCCTAATTATATACGTATGGGCCACTAAAAGGAGAAAATGAGCACGCAATAAAGTGGACTTGTTAGGGAGAGATTGCCACCAGAGTTAAAACACTCCAACTCAATTTTGATGATAGAAACAGCTAAAAAATGAGCGTTTTGTTGACACTGATGACAAAATCCTGATCAGATACAGACAGACACATGCATACAACACACACTACTGCTCAAAAGTTTGTGGTCAGATTCAAACATTCTTGTTTTAATTTTAAAATTATATTTGCTATAACATAAAATTAGGCAAAGTTTATCAGAAATGTTTTCACAGATGTGTGTTTAATGAATCATTTATGTTAAATCACCCATGATGCATTAGGAAATGTCTACACACTTATACATGGGCCCATTTTTAGTAACCATCACTGCTGTGTGGACAGATCACATGGTTATAAACCAGGTGAAAATTGACTTCAAACGTTTGAGCTGTAGTATAGCTTGATTGCAATGATAGTGTATAGTTATCTATTACAGAAGAATATATAGAAGTCTGAGGACAGGGAGACACTGTAAAAAAGTTATGAGCTGTCTTGCTGCAGAGAAAGTGGAGTCTGTCATCCTTGAAAAGCTCCCAAGATAGGCAGCTGGCAGGTTGAATGATGCTCTGCCTCTGTGGTCAAGTACAGACATAGGCCTTAAGCAACCATGAGCCACTGATAAGTGTGACAGATTAGGAAACATGCATACAGTTCATTAGTTAGACTCCTATGAACCACTAATAGGAGAAAATGAGCACGCAATAAAGTGGACTTGTTAGGGAGAGATTGCCATCAGAGTTAAAACACTCCAACTCAATTTTTGATGACAGAAACAGCTAAAAAATGAGCGTTTTGTTGACACTGATGACAAAATCCTGATCAGATACAGACAGACACATGCATACAACACACACTACTGCTCAAAGGTTTGTGGTCAGATTCAAACTGTCGTCTTTTTAATTAATAATTTACATTTACTTTTAACATAATATTACATGAAAATGATCAGAAATGTTTTCACAGATGTGTGTTAAATGAATCATTTATGTTAAATCACCCATGATGCATTAGGAAATGTCTACACACTTATACATGGGCCCATTTTTAGTAACCATCACTCCTGTGTGGACAGATCACATGGTTATAAACCAGCTGAAAACTGACTTCAAACCTTTGAGCTGTAGTGTAGATTGCAATGATAGTGTATAGTTATCTATTACAGAAGAATATATAGAAGTATGAGGACAGGGAGACACTGTAAAAAAGTTATGAGCTGTCTTGCTGCAGAGAAAGTGGAGTCTGTCATCCTTGAAAAGCTCCCAAGATAGGCAGCTGGCAGGTTGAATGATGCTCTGCCTCTGTGGTCAAGTACAGACATAGGCCTTAAGCAACTATGAGCCACTGATAAGTGTGACAGATTAGGAAACATGCATACAGTTCATTAGTTAGACTCCCATGAACCACTAATAGGAGAAAATGAGCACGCAATAAAGTGGACTTGTTAGGGAGAGATTGCCATCAGAGTTAAAACACTCCAACTCAATTTTGATGATAGAAACAGCTAAAAAATGAGCGTTTTGTTGACACTGATGACAAAATCCTGATCAGATACAGACAGACACATGCATACAACACACACTACTGCTCAAAAGTTTGTGGTCAGATTCAAACTGTCGTCTTTTTAATTAATAATTTACATTTACTTTTAACATAATATTACATGAAAATGATCAGAAATGTTTTCACAGATGTGTGTTAAATGAATCATTTATGTTAAATCACCCATGATGCATTAGGAAATGTCTACACACTTATACATGGGCCCATTTTTAGTAACCATCACTCCTGTGTGGACAGATCACATGGTTATAAACCAGGTGAAAATTGACTTCAAACCTTTGAGCTGTAGTGTAGATTGCAATGATAGTGTATAGTTATCTATTACAGAAGAATATATAGAAGTCTGAGGACAGGGAGACACTGTAAAAAAGTTATGAGCTGTCTTGCTGCAGAGAAAGTGGAGTCTGTCATCCTTGAAAAGCTCCCAAGATAGGCAGCTGGCAGGTTGAATGATGCTCTGCCTCTGTGGTCAAGTACAGACATAGGCCTTAAGCAACCATGAGCCACTGATAAGTGTGAGAAATTAGTGCACTTAATGCAGCGGTCCCCAACCCCCGGGCCTCGGATCGGTGCCGGTCCGTGACTCGTTTGGTGCCGGGCCGCGAGAGTTGAGGCTCAGGTGTGAAATGTATGGTTTTCAGGGTTTTTATCGGTTTTCAGCGTTATTTTGTTATCGTTTTTATCGTTAACTCGGTGTCCCTGGGTCTTTTCAAGTGTGTTATGAATAAATCTTCTTTTTTTCGGTACCGGTACTAGTTTTATTTTATTGTATTTATCCGCGACACCTTAAAGGCCGGTCCGTGAAAATATTTTTGGGCATAAACCGGTCCGTGGCGCAAAAAAGGTTGAGGACTACTGACTTAATGCATGTTTCCTAATTATATACGTATGAGCCACTAATAGGAGAAAATGAGCACGCAATAAAGTGGACTTGTTAGGGAGAGATTGCCATCAGAGTTAAAACACTCCAACTCAATTTTGATGACAGACACAGCTAAAAAATGAGCGTTTTGTTGAAACTGATGACAAAATCCTGATCAGATACAGACAGACACATGCATACAACACACACTACTGCTCAAAAGTTTGTGGTCAGATTCAAACATTCTTTTTTTAATTTTAAAATTATATTTGATATAACATAAAATTAGGCAAAGTTTATCAGAAATGTTTTCACAGATGTGTGTTTAATGAATCATTTATGTTAAATCACCCATGATGCATTAGGAAATGTCTACACACTTATACATGGGCCCATTTTTAGTAACCATCACTCCTGTGTGGACAGATCACATGGTTATAAACCAGGTGAAAATTGACTTCAAACGTTTGAGCTGTAGTGTAGATTGCAATGATAGTGTATAGTTATCTATTACAGAAGAACATATACAAGTCTGAGGACAGGGAGACACTGTAAAAAAGTTATGAGCTGTCTTGCTGCAGAGAAAGTGGAGTCTGTCATCCTTGAAAAGCTCCCAAGATGGCAGCTGGCAGGTTGAATGATGCTCTGCCTCTGTGGTCAAGCACAGACATAGGCCTTAAGCAACCATGAGCCACTGATAAGCGTGACAGATTAGGAAACATGCATACAGTTCATTAGTTAGACTCCTATGAACCACTAATAGGAGAAAATGAGCACGCAATAAAGTGGACTTGTTAGGGAGAGATTGCCATCAGTGTTAAAACACTCCAACTCAATTTTTGATGACAGAAACAGCTAAAAAATGAGCGTTTTGTTGACACTGATGACAAAATCCTGATCAGATACAGACAGACACATGCATACAACACACACTACTGCTCAAAGGTTTGTGGTCAGATTCAAACTGTCGTCTTTTTAATTAATAATTTACATTTACTTTTAACATAATATTACATGAAAATGATCAGAAATGTTTTCACAGATGTGTGTTTAATGAATCATTTATGTTAAATCACCCATGATGCATTAGGAAATGTCTACACACTTATACATGGGCCCATTTTTAGTAGCCATCACTGCTGTGTGGACAGATCACATGGTTATAAACCAGGTGAAAACTGACTTCAAACTTTTGAGCTGTAGTGTAGATTGCAATGATAGTGTATAGTTATCTATTACAGAAGAACATATAGAAGTCTGAGGACAGGGAGACACTGTAAAAAAGTTATGAGCTGTCTTGCTGCAGAGAAAGTGGAGTCTGTCATCCTTGAAAAGCTCCCAAGATAGGCAGCTGGCAGGTTGAATGATGCTCTGCCTCTGTGGTCAAGTACAGACATAGGCCTTAAGCAACCATGAGCCACTGATAAGTGTGAGAAATTAGTGCACTTAATGCAGCGGTCCCCAACCCCCGGGCCTCGGAAAGGTGCCGGTCCGCGAGAGTTGAGGCTCAGGTGTGAAATGTATGGTTTTCAGGGTTTTTATCGGTATTCAGAGTTATTTTGTTATCGTTTTTATCGTTAACTCGGTGTCCCTGGGTCTTTTCAAGTGTGTCATAAATAAATCTTCTTTTTTTCCGGTACCGGTACTAGTTTTATTTTGTTGTATTTATCCGCGACACCTTAAAGGCCGGTCCGTGAAAATATTGTCGGGCATAAACCGGTCCGTGGCGCAAAAAAGGTTGAGGACCACTGACTTAATGCATGTTTCCTAATTATATACGTATGAGCAACTAATAGGAGAAAATGAGCACGCAATAAAGTGGACTTGTTAGGGAGAGATTGCCACCAGAGTTAAAACACTCCAACTCAATTTTGATGATAGAACCAGCTAAAAAATGAGCGTTTTGTTGACACTGATGACAAAATCCTGATCAGATACAGACAGACACATGCATACAACACACACTACTGCTCAAAAGTTTGTGGTCAGATTCAAAAATTCTTGTTTTAATTTTAAAATTATATTTGCTATAACATAAAATTAGGCAAAGTTTATCAGAAATGTTTTCACAGATGTGTGTTTAATGAATCATTTATGTTAAATCACCCATGATGCATTAGGAAATGTCTACACACTTATACATGGGCCCATTTTTAGAAACAATCACTGCTGTGTGGACCGATCACATGGTTATAAACCAGCTGAAAATTGACTTCAAACCTTTGAGCTGTAGTGTAGCTTGATTGCAATGATAGTGTATAGTTATCTATTACAGAAGAACATATAGAAGTCTGAGGACAGGGAGACACTGTAAAAAAGTTATGAGCTGTCTTGCTGCAGAGAAAGTGGAGTCTGTCATCCTTGAAAAGCTCCCAAGATAGGCAGCTGGCAGGTTGAATGATGCTCTGCCTCTGTGGTCAAGCACAGACATAGGCCTTAAGCAACCATGAGCCACTGATAAGCGTGACAGATTAGGAAACATGCATACAGTTCATTAGTTAGACTCCTATGAACCACTAATAGGAGAAAATGAGCACGCAATAAAGTGGACTTGTTAGGGAGAGATTGCCATCAGTGTTAAAACACTCCAACTCAATTTTTGATGACAGAAACAGCTAAAAAATGAGCGTTTTGTTGACACTGATGACAAAATCCTGATCAGATACAGACAGACACATGCATACAACACACACTACTGCTCAAAGGTTTGTGGTCAGATTCAAACTGTCGTCTTTTTAATTAATAATTTACATTTACTTTTAACATAATATTACATGAAAATGATCAGAAATGTTTTCACAGATGTGTGTTAAATGAATCATTTATGTTAAATCACCCATGATGCATTAGGAAATGTCTACACACTTATACATGGGCCCATTTTTAGTAACCATCACTCCTGTGTGGACAGATCACATGGTTATAAACCAGGTGAAAATTGACTTCAAACCTTTGAGCTGTAGTGTAGATTGCAATGATAGTGTATAGTTATCTATTACAGAAGAATATATAGAAGTCTGAGGACAGGGAGACACTGTAAAAAAGTTATGAGCTGTCTTGCTGCAGAGAAAGTGGAGTCTGTCATCCTTGAAAAGCTCCCAAGATAGGCAGCTGGCAGGTTGAATGATGCTCTGCCTCTGTGGTCAAGTACAGACATAGGCCTTAAGCAACCATGAGCCACTGATAAGTGTGAGAAATTAGTGCACTTAATGCAGCGGTCCCCAACCCCCGGGCCTCGGAAAGGTGCCGGTCCGTGAGTCGTTTGGTACCGGGCCGCGAGAGTTGAGGCTCAGGTGTGAAATGTATGGTTTTCAGGGTTTTTATCGGTATTCAGAGTTATTTTGTTATCGTTTTTATCGTTAACTCGGTGTCCCTGGGTCTTTTCAAGTGTGTCATAAATAAATCTTCTTTTTTTTGGTACCGGTACTAGTTTTATTTTGTTGTATTTATCCACGACACCTTAAAGGCCGGTCTGTGAAAATATTTTTGGGCATAAACCGGTCCGTGGCGCAAAAAAGGTTGAGGACTACTGACTTAATGCATGTTTCCTAATTATATACGTATGGGCCACTAATAGGAGAAAATGAGCATGCAATAAAGTGGACTTGTTAGGGAGAGATTGCCACCAGAGTTAAAACACTCCAACTCAATTTTGATGACAGAAACAGCTAAAAAATGAGCGTTTTATTGACACTGATGACAAAATCCTGATCAGATACAGACAGACACATGCATACAACACACACTACTGCTCAAAAGTTTGTGGTCAGATTCAAACATTCTTGTCTTAATTTTAAAATTATATTTGATATAACATAAAATTAGGCAAAGTTTATCAGAAATGTTTTCACAGATGTGTGTTTAATGAATCATTTATGTTAAATCACCCATGATGCATTAGGAAATGTCTACACACTTATACATGGGCCCATTTTTAGTAACCATCACTCCTGTGTGGACAGATCACATGGTTATAAACCAGGTAAAAATTGACTTCAAACGTTTGAGCTGTAGTGTAGATTGCAATGATACTGTATAGTTATCTATTACAGAAGAACATATACAAGTCTGAGGACAGGGAGACACTGTAAAAAAGTTATGAGCTGTCTTGCTGCAGAGAAAGTGGAGTCTGTCATCCTTGAAAAGCTCCCAAGATGGCAGCTGGCAGGTTGAATGATGCTCTGCCTCTGTGGTCAAGCACAGACATAGGCCTTAAGCAACCATGAGCCACTGATAAGCGTGACAGATTAGGAAACATGCATACAGTTCATTAGTTAGACTCCTATGAACCACTAATAGGAGAAAATGAGCACGCAATAAAGTGGACTTGTTAGGGAGAGATTGCCATCAGTGTTAAAACACTCCAACTCAATTTTTGATGACAGAAACAGCTAAAAAATGAGCGTTTTGTTGACACTGATGACAAAATCCTGATCAGATACAGACAGACACATGCATACAACACACACTACTGCTCAAAGGTTTGTGGTCAGATTCAAACTGTCGTCTTTTTAATTAATAATTTACATTTACTTTTAACATAATATTACATGAAAATGATCAGAAATGTTTTCACAGATGTGTGTTTAATGAATCATTTATGTTAAATCACCCATGATGCATTAGGAAATGTCTACACACATATACATGGGCCCATTTTTAGTAGCCATCACTGCTGTGTGGACAGATCACATGGTTATAAACCAGGTGAAAACTGACTTCAAACTTTTGAGCTGTAGTGTAGATTGCAATGATAGTGTATAGTTATCTATTACAGAAGAACATATAGAAGTCTGAGGACAGGGAGACACTGTAAAAAAGTTATGAGCTGTCTTGCTGCAGAGAAAGTGGAGTCTGTCATCCTTGAAAAGCTCCCAAGATAGGCAGCTGGCAGGTTGAATGATGCTCTGCCTCTGTGGTCAAGTACAGACATAGGCCTTAAGCAACCATGAGCCACTGATAAGTGTGAGAAATTAGTGCACTTAATGCAGCGGTCCCCAACCCCCGGGCCTCGGAAAGGTGCCGGTCCGCGAGAGTTGAGGCTCAGGTGTGAAATGTATGGTTTTCAGGGTTTTTATCGGTATTCAGAGTTATTTTGTTATCGTTTTTATCGTTAACTCGGTGTCCCTGGGTCTTTTCAAGTGTGTCATAAATAAATCTTCTTTTTTTCCGGTACCGGTACTAGTTTTATTTTGTTGTATTTATCCGCGACACCTTAAAGGCCGGTCCGTGAAAATATTGTCGGGCATAAACCGGTCCGTGGCGCAAAAAAGGTTGAGGACCACTGACTTAATGCATGTTTCCTAATTATATACGTATGAGCAACTAATAGGAGAAAATGAGCACGCAATAAAGTGGACTTGTTAGGGAGAGATTGCCACCAGAGTTAAAACACTCCAACTCAATTTTGATGATAGAACCAGCTAAAAAATGAGCGTTTTGTTGACACTGATGACAAAATCCTGATCAGATACAGACAGACACATGCATACAACACACACTACTGCTCAAAAGTTTGTGGTCAGATTCAAACATTCTTGTTTTAATTTTAAAATTATATTTGCTATAACATAAAATTAGGCAAAGTTTATCAGAAATGTTTTCACAGATGTGTGTTTAATGAATCATTTATGTTAAATCACCCATGATGCATTAGGAAATGTCTACACACTTATACATGGGCTCATTTTTAGAAACAATCACTGCTGTGTGGACCGATCACATGGTTATAAACCAGGTGAAATTTGACTTCAAACTTTTGAGCTGTAGTGTAGATTGCAATGATAGTGTATAGTTATCTATTACAGAAGAACATATACAAGTCTGAGGACAGGGAGACACTGTAAAAAAGTTATGAGCTGTCTTGCTGCAGAGAAAGTGGAGTCTGTCATCCTTGAAAAGCTCCCAAGATGGCAGCTGGCAGGTTGAATGATGCTCTGCCTCTGTGGTCAAGCACAGACATAGGCCTTAAGCAACCATGAGCCACTGATAAGCGTGACAGATTAGGAAACATGCATACAGTTCATTAGTTAGACTCCTATGAACCACTAATAGGAGAAAATGAGCACGCAATAAAGTGGACTTGTTAGGGAGAGATTGCCATCAGTGTTAAAACACTCCAACTCAATTTTTGATGACAGAAACAGCTAAAAAATGAGCGTTTTGTTGACACTGATGACAAAATCCTGATCAGATACAGACAGACACATGCATACAACACACACTACTGCTCAAAGGTTTGTGGTCAGATTCAAACTGTCGTCTTTTTAATTAATAATTTACATTTACTTTTAACATAATATTACATGAAAATGATCAGAAATGTTTTCACAGATGTGTGTTTAATGAATCATTTATGTTAAATCACCCATGATGCATTAGGAAATGTCTACACACATATACATGGGCCCATTTTTAGTAGCCATCACTGCTGTGTGGACAGATCACATGGTTATAAACCAGGTGAAAACTGACTTCAAACTTTTGAGCTGTAGTGTAGATTGCAATGATAGTGTATAGTTATCTATTACAGAAGAACATATAGAAGTCTGAGGACAGGGAGACACTGTAAAAAAGCTATGAGCTGTCTTGCTGCAGAGAAAGTGGAGTCTGTCATCCTTGAAAAGCTCCCAAGATAGGCAGCTGGCAGGTTGAATGATGCTCTGCCTCTGTGGTCAAGTACAGACATAGGCCTTAAGCAACCATGAGCCACTGATAAGTGTGAGAAATTAGTGCACTTAATGCAGCGGTCCCCAACCCCCGGGCCTCGGAAAGGTGCCGGTCCGTGAGTCGTTTGGTACCGGGCCGCGAGAGTTGAGGCTCAGGTGTGAAATGTATGGTTTTCAGGGTTTTTATCGGTATTCAGAGTTATTTTGTTATCGTTTTTATCGTTAACTCGGTGTCCCTGGGTCTTTTCAAGTGTGTCATAAATAAATCTTCTTTTTTTTGGTACCGGTACTAGTTTTATTTTGTTGTATTTATCCACGACACCTTAAAGGCCGGTCTGTGAAAATATTTTTGGGCATAAACCGGTCCGTGGCGCAAAAAAGGTTGAGGACTACTGACTTAATGCATGTTTCCTAATTATATACGTATGAGCCACTAATAGGAGAAAATGAGTACGCAATAAAGTGGACTTGTTAGGGAGAGATTGCCACCAGAGTTAAAACACTCCAACTCAATTTTGATGACAGAAACAGCTAAAAAATGAGCGTTTTGTTGACACTGATGACAAAATCCTGATCAGATACAGACAGACACATGCATACAACACACACTACTGCTCAAAAGTTTGTGGTCAGTTTCAAACATTCTTGTTTTAATTTTAAAATTATATTTGCTATAACATAAAATTAGGCAAAGTTTATCAGAAATGTTTTCACAGATGTGTGTTTAATGAATCATTTATGTTAAATCACCCATGATGCATTAGGAAATGTCTACACACTTATACATGGGCCCATTTTTAGTAACCATCACTCCTGTGTGGACAGATCACATGGTTATAAACCAGCTGAAAACTGACTTCAAACCTTTGAGCTGTAGTGTAGATTGCAATGATAGTGTATAGTTATCTATTACAGAAGAATATATAGAAGTATGAGGACAGGGAGACACTGTAAAAAAGTTATGAGCTGTCTTGCTGCAGAGAAAGTGGAGTCTGTCATCCTTGAAAAGCTCCCAAGATAGGCAGCTGGCAGGTTGAATGATGCTCTGCCTCTGTGGTCAAGCACAGACATAGGCCTTAAGCAACTATGAGCCACTGATAAGTGTGACAGATTAGGAAACATGCATACAGTTCATTAGTTAGACTCCCATGAACCACTAATAGGAGAAAATGAGCACGCAATAAAGTGGACTTGTTAGGGAGAGATTGCCATCAGTGTTAAAACACTCCAACTCAATTTTGATGATAGAAACAGCTAAAAAATGAGTGTTTTGTTGACACTGATGACAAAATCCTGATCAGATACAGACAGACACATGCATACAACACACACTACTGCTCAAAAGTTTGTGGTCAGATTCAAACTGTCGTCTTTTTAATTAATAATTTACATTTACTTTTAACATAATATTACATGAAAATGATCAGAAATGTTTTCACAGATGTGTGTTAAATGAATCATTTATGTTAAATCACCCATGATGCATTAGGAAATGTCTACACACTTATACATGGGCCCATTTTTAGTAACCATCACTCCTGTGTGGACAGATCACATGGTTATAAACCAGGTGAAAATTGACTTCAAACCTTTGAGCTGTAGTGTAGATTGCAATGATAGTGTATAGTTATCTATTACAGAAGAATATATAGAAGTCTGAGGACAGGGAGACACTGTAAAAAAGTTATGAGCTGTCTTGCTGCAGAGAAAGTGGAGTCTGTCATCCTTGAAAAGCTCCCAAGATAGGCAGCTGGCAGGTTGAATGATGCTCTGCCTCTGTGGTCAAGTACAGACATAGGCCTTAAGCAACCATGAGCCACTGATAAGTGTGAGAAATTAGTGCACTTAATGCAGCGGTCCCCAACCCCCGGGCCTCGGATCGGTGCCGGTCCGTGACTCGTTTGGTGCCGGTCCGCGAGAGTTGAGGCTCAGTTGTGAAATGTATGGTTTTCAGGGTTTTTATCGGTTTTCAGCGTTATTTTGTTATCGTTTTTATCGTTAACTCGGTGTCCCTGGGTCTTTTCAAGTGTGTTATGAATAAATCTTCTTTTTTTCGGTACCGGTACTAGTTTTATTTTATTGTATTTATCCGCGACACCTTAAAGGCCGGTCCGTGAAAATATTTTTGGGCATAAACCGGTCCGTGGCGCAAAAAAGGTTGAGGACTACTGACTTAATGCATGTTTCCTAATTATATACGTATGAGCAACTAATAGGAGAAAATGAGCACGCAATAAAGTGGACTTGTTAGGGAGAGATTGCCACCAGAGTTAAAACACTCCAACTCAATTTTGATGATAGAACCAGCTAAAAAATGAGCGTTTTGTTGACACTGATGACAAAATCCTGATCAGATACAGACAGACACATGCATACAACACACACTACTGCTCAAAAGTTTGTGGTCAGATTCAAACATTCTTGTTTTAATTTTAAAATTATATTTGCTATAACATAAAATTAGGCAAAGTTTATCAGAAATGTTTTCACAGATGTGTGTTTAATGAATCATTTATGTTAAATCACCCATGATGCATTAGGAAATGTCTACACACTTATACATGGGCTCATTTTTAGAAACAATCACTGCTGTGTGGACCGATCACATGGTTATAAACCAGGTGAAATTTGACTTCAAACTTTTGAGCTGTAGTGTAGATTGCAATGATAGTGTATAGTTATCTATTACAGAAGAACATATAGAAGTCTGAGGACAGGGAGACACTGTAAAAAAGCTATGAGCTGTCTTGCTGCAGAGAAAGTGGAGTCTGTCATCCTTGAAAAGCTCCCAAGATAGGCAGCTGGCAGGTTGAATGATGCTCTGCCTCTGTGGTCAAGTACAGACATAGGCCTTAAGCAACCATGAGCCACTGATAAGTGTGACAGATTAGGAAACATGCATACAGTTCATTAGTTAGACTCCTATGAACCACTAATAGGAGAAAATGAGCACGCAATAAAGTGGACTTGTTAGGGAGAGATTGCCATCAGTGTTAAAACACTCCAACTCAATTTTGATGATAGAAACAGCTAAAAAATGAGCGTCTTGTTGAAACTGATGACAAAATCCTGATCAGATACAGACAGACACATGCATACAACACACACTACTGCTCAAAAGTTTGTGGTCAGTTTCAAACAGTTGTCTTTTAATTAATAATTTACATTTACTTTTAACATAATATTACATGAAAATGATCATAAATGTTTTCACAGATGTTTGTTTAATGAATCATTTATGTTGAATCACCCATGATGCATTAGGAAATGTCAACACACTTATACGTGCGCCAAATTTTAGAAACAATCACTCCTGTGTGGACCGATCACATGGTTATAAACCAGGTGAAAATTGACTTCAAACGTTTGAGCTGTAGTGTAGATTGCAATGATAGTGTATAGTTATGTATTACAGAAGAATATATAGAAGTATGAGGACAGGGAGACACTGTAAAAAAGTTATGAGCTGTCTTGCTGCAGAGAAAGTGGAGTCTGTCATCCTTGAAAAGCTCCCAAGATAGGCAGCTGGCAGGTTGAATGATGCTCTGCCTCTGTGGTCAAGTACAGACATAGGCCTTAAGCAACCATGAGCCACTGATAAGCGTGACACTACTGCTCAAAGGTTTGTGGTCAGATTGAAACAGTCATCTTTTAATTAATAATTTACATTTACTTTAACATAATATTACATGAAATTTATCAGTAATGTTTACACAGATGTGTGTTTAATGAATCATTTATGTTAAATCACCCATGATGCATTAGGAAATGTCTACACACTTATACATGGGCCCATTTGTAGTAACGATCACTGCTGTATGGACTGATCACATGGTTATATACCTGCAACACATCTGACAAGTGCAAACAGAAAATGGAGTGATCCATCACAAACTTCAACAATTTGCTCTTTTTAATCCACACAATGATTTTGGTTTGTGCTGATATCTTTGGAAAAAGATTTCTTCACTGACAAGTTGGGATCTAACATCACAAACTGACATCTGGTGATACGATGTACCAAATAAAAATGGGCCTCAGTAGATGTCATGGTTCCCTTGCTCTCTTTTGCTGGCCTGCTTCTTTCTCTCTCCTCTTTCGGTGTATGCCTGTGTTGTTGTCCGTGTGCTTGTCTTTTTTAGGGGATGCTCCTCCATCTTCCCGTCCCTCAGTCACTTGTGAACAATCAGCTGATTACTCGCCTGTTCCTCGCGAGGTCTTCATGCTGGCTTCTAAACAACCAGATCATTGCAGTACCAAGGTAACGTATTATGCCACAGTCATGTCACATTTTCCATCAGTTCTTGCCTTTGAATTGAATAGAATAGAATAGAATAGAATAGAATAGAATAGAATAGAATTCAACTTTATTGTCATTGCACATGCACAGGTACAGGGCAACGAAATGCAGTTTGCATCCATCCAGAAGTGCTTTAGTGATATAGATATATTACAATATATATTAGCAATAATATAGATATGTGAGTATATTACAGAAATGGGTCTATTATGGTATGTTATAATGTACACGGTATGAAGTATGTTGTGAATATTCTATAACTATAAGTATGTACAGGCTGTAGTGAGTACAAGCTATGTACAGGATATGAACAGGATATAAATATGAAAAACTATACAGAATATGAAATAAATAACTTTACAGAATCTGGGATATACAGCTATACAGAAATGGGAACTATGCAAGTTGTAAACAGTTGTAGGATTAAAAATTATCGAATGTACAGAATGATTATTTACACAGAGCTATACAGTAGTGCAGTTAAGATAAGTGAGGGTGTAGATAGTTTCTACAGAGGCTGTATAAAGTGCTAGTGGTTGTGAGTGGTGGTTCAGTCCATGTTATTATTGTGTTTGAGGGTACAGTTGTCCATTGTGGGTGTGTGTATGTTCAGTCCATGAGTTTAACGTGGGTCAGATGTCAGGAGGCAGAGTTCAGGAGTCTGACAGCTGTGGGGAAGAAGCTGTTCCGGTACCTGGTGGTCTTAGTCCGGAGGCTCCTGTGGCGCCTCCCAGAGGGCAGGAGGGTGAAGAGTCCATGTGATGGGTGACTGGGGTCTTTGATGATTTTCCCAGCCCTTTTCAGACACCGCTTCCTGTAGATGTCTTTTATGGCAGGAAGTGGTGCTCCGGCGATGCGCTGGGCAGTTTTCACGACCCTCTGCAACGCCTTCCGGTCCGAGGCAGAGCAGTTCCCGTACCAGACTGTTATACAGTTGGTCAGGATGCTCTCGATGGTGCAGCGATAGAAGTTCACCAGGATGTCTGAGGACAGGTGGTTCTTCCTCAGAGTCCTCAAGAAGAAGAGGCGCTGGTGAGCCTTCTTGACCAGCTTGGAGCAGTTGGTCGTCCAGGTGAGATCCTCGGAGATGTGGACTCCCAGGAACTTGAAGCTGCTCACACGCTCCACAGCCGTCCCCTTAATGTGGATGGGTGGATGTGGGTCAGCATTCCTCCTGTAGTCCACGATGAGCTCCTTGGTCTTCTCGGTGTTAAGCAGCAGGTTGTTTCTGTCGCACCACTCAGCCAGACGATCCACCTCCTCCCTGTAGGCGGCCTCATCGTTGTCACTGATGAGGCCAATCACCGTGGTGTCATCTGCAAACTTAATGATGGTGTTGGAACCATCAGCAGGTCTGCAGTCGTGGGTGAAGAGGGAGTAGAGGAAAGGGCTCATCACACAGCCTTGTGGTACACCGGTGTTCATTGTGATGGTAGATGAGCAGCGGTTATCCAGCCGGACATGTTGGGGGCGGTTGGTCAGGAAGTCCAGTAACCATTTGCAGATGAGGGAACTGATACCCAGGTCTGTCAGTTTCCTGATGAGTTGTGAGGGGTGGATTGTATTGAATGCTGAACTGAAGTCTATAAACAGCATTCTGGCGTAGGTGTTGTTGTTGTCCAGGTGTGAGAGGACAGAGTGCATTGCGATGGAGACTGCATCCTCTGTGCTCCTGTTCCGGCGGTATGCGAATTGGTGGGGGTCCAGGGTGGGGGGGAGACAGGATTTGAAGTGTGCTAGGACCAGTCGCTCTAAGCACTTAGTGATGATGGGGGTGAGTGCTACTGGGCGGTAATCATTGAGGCAAGATGGGTTGCTCACTCTTTGTTTCTGTGCAGACGTTTCAGTGTTACGGATCTCCATGACCTTCTGTGACAGTGTCTGAGTGTGCCTCCAGACAACCTTCCCTACCTCTGCCCCGTCTCCTGGAGCCCACAGTGTTTATCCTGTATTGATAACTATCTGCAAATATACCTGTAAGACTTTACCACAGTGTCTCATCATCATTCTGTTGTTTTCATAACAGTACACTGTAGAAATAATGGACTGTGTAATAGGTATTGAGGTCATAGTGAATGTAGTTTATTAGTGTGTGTCGTAGTATGATTTTGTTGTTTATAGGATTTAAGATTAGAAAATAGAAAATAGTCCTGGGATGGGAACAAAGAACTGGGGTGCAGGGAAGTGGGGCAATTAACCCCAAACACAGGACAGTAGCAAGATTTACTGAGGGTGAGGGGCAGACAATTGCCAATGTACATTACCTTAAAAGGAGATGGGGGTCAGGGTGTCAGCACCCCAGGCCACTTTACCAGTGTTTTTCCATTGTGGGGGATTTACTGTAGAAATTGGAGACCAGAGACTATAACTGTAGCTGTTGTGTGAAACTCTTCAGATCAGCCTTTAGAGTAGGACTGCACAGGATGCAGTGTGCTGATCTCCAGATGCATCTGTAAGGAAAATGGGTAATAAAAGGATTGTGTGAAATTTGGAAACATCTCTGCGTGATCTCTACCAAGACAAAAAGAATCGGAGAGTCTCAACAACACTAAGTAGATATTCCACTAAATCTCATTTGTGATTTATGATAAATGTTACCGTTAATTATTTATATTTCTTTACGCTTCTGATTAATTTAGTAAAACTTCTAAACGATTTTTACTGTTGTCAGAAAATAAGACATTTCTAATTCTCTACAGACTTTTGAGCTGTAGTATAGATTGCAATAATAGTGTATGGTTATTGTTTATAGCAGATGAAATAGCAGTATCAGGACAGATACGAGAGAAACGCTCTCGTATTTTAACATTAAACTCATAACTTTCCTTTTTGATGGTTTGCGTTTGGCCTCTCAGGGCCACCGCAGTACAGCCCCCCCCCCCCCCCATTTTTTTTTAACTTAACCCAACAACATAGTTGGTTAAATTATACAAAAAAAAAAAATCATATGTGCCCATAAAAGAGGTCAAAATAACAGAACTCTACTCAAAGTTAACAACAACCAATACTGATACCTCAAACAAACTGACCTCACTAAAGAAGACAACGGGGGAAACTTAAATAGTGGCTGATCAGCCCACAAAAATCACAAAAAGGGGTAAAGCACACAAAAACCTAACTGAGACCAAAACCAGTTATTTATTATCCTGTAAATTAAACCTTATATTTAAAGAAAGACCAATGTGAATGCAGTGTTGTGTGTAAGCCTCTACACTGATATTACCACTGTGTGGCTGTAACTGCAGCCATCACATCGCCTGACCACGTTAAGGTGGTAATCTCTCAGGGGGAAAACAGAAAAACAAAACAACAAAAAATAAAATAAAATAATGCTCATCAGATTCTAACAATTCAAAACATGACATTTACCTTAACTGGATGACCTATATAATAAATATATTCTAACCCAACAATAGTACTTCACACTATTGCCAATATTAACAAAACCAAAAAGGGTAAGCCAAGTTATTTAAAAAAAGACAATTCACAAAGTCTTGAAAAATAGAAATAAAGAATAAAAATCCTCAATCCACTCTATAACAACAGTCTCCTGCTTCCCTGCAGATCAACACGTTCTCACTCCTAACTCGTCATATGTGCGACGCCCATACAGCATGTATCACTTCTCAGTTATTTATTGCACTTCTTGCTCGTCAGTGAGGCACTTTTAGTGCTTTATCTATTTTTGTGTGGGGACTTGTTATAAATCAGTCTTCAACCTTTAATCTCTCTCTGAAAATGACTGGGATTAAATGCAGTGTAATAAACTTTCCTGAACGTGTGTCTTGTCATGATCTCCAGTGCTGCCATTTCATAGGATCTCCTGTCCAGGGCTTCTCAGACGTTGGTTGTTTTTATAACTCCTCTCACCTTCTGCTCTTGTGTCTGCTGTGATAAGCCTTTTATACTCACCCATTTTATTTCCATTTCTGTTTCTCACTATTTTTCTTAACAAGATTAAACCAGAATCAAGGTATGACTCAAGTATGTGAGGAAATTCTACACTAATTGGTACCTGCGGTCTTTCTTCTGTTGCATACCACACCCCAAAGAAAGGGCACACATAATGCAGACACATTTTCAGTGACCCAAATAACATTCAAACACGCTCCGTATCATAACCTCCTTTTTGTTTGTGTTTATTTTAAGCAGTTGATTTAACATAAGGATTAAAATAGAAAGAACAATCCTTGAAATAACACATGTGTGTGAAATACATAATAAAAAACATAAAATAAATAAAATAAATAACTATGTCAAACCTCCTGAGATCCAGCCTCACAATCACTTGTTCTATGATGACTAAAGGAAGTTTATTTACTTCATAGACCCAGTGACGCCCATTCAGTTTCATTATCCAGGAAATAACAGCTGATGCTCACTTCTGTTTAAGACACAGTCCAATCTTAGGTTCCTCATCCTGAGTGGAACAATGGGTCTATAGAATAGAATAGAATAGAATAGAATAGAATAGAATGCCTTTATTGTCACTATACAGTTGTACAGAGCATCTCATACTCAGTGTAAACATGCTGGGGGGGGGGGGGGGGGGGGTACAGTTCTGCAGCGCTATGTACATATGGACAGTATTAACATGAGGAAAAACATATATATATATAAAATGTACAATATACAAGACGTAAGTAATATGTAATAAATAGTGTTATGTATATACAGTTGAGTATTGCACATGGAATTGGTATAAATAGTGTTATGTATATACAGTGTGAGTACAGCTGCCTTTTTCAGATCATCTCTACATTATATGAGTTGATGATTCTAGCATTACAGATAATGTCTTAATTATTCCAGACTGAGCTGTGGTGAGATCTTTTATTTTCTTTCTTGTGTTTCAGTGACAGCCTTAGCCATCACAGCCGGGCAGGTAACAAACCTATTTGCTTATTTATTTATTTTTGTCTCTAAAACTCATAAATACATATCAATACATGTATTCATTGTGAAGCATCCTGATGATCAGTAACCAAGTGTTTCTTCCTGAAACAATTACATGTAACTGTGCTGCAGTGAGGATAATACGATGTAGTATTAGGGCAAAGTTAAGAAAGGTATTATCGATCATTTTGAGAATAAAGTCAAAATGTGGAGATTACAGCTGTCTCAAGGCAAGCTGCCATGGTTGCTACTGTATATCATCTGAGTTGGTGAAACCGTACTTCAGAATTGGTTTTAGCAAGAAGGAAACATGAGCTAAAATAACCAGAACACAACTTTAAAATGCTTTTCACAGGAGTTTTAGCTCATGAGCTAAAACTCCCTGGTTTTAGCTCATAAACGCAGTGTGGTGATAAGTATTAGGTTGTACCAAAAAAGGGCTGGTAATAATAATAATAATGGATTGCATTTATATAGCGCTTTTCAAGACCCTCAAAGCGCTTTACAATTCCACTATTCATTCACTCTCACATTCACACACTAGTGGAGGCAAGCTACAGTTGTAGCCACAGCTGCCCTGAGGCAGGCCGACAGAAGCGAGGCTGCCATATCACGCCATCGGGCCCTCTGGCCTCTACTAGTAGGCGGTAGGTGAAGTGTCTTGCCCAAGGACACAACGACCAAGACTGTCCGAGCCGTGGCTTGAACCGGCAACCTTCCAATTACAAGACAAACTGCCAAGTCTTGAGCCACGATCTAATGGACAGATGCAAGGTTATCGATGGTTACATCCTCGTGCAATAAAGAGGTTGAATGTTGTATCACACAATGGCTGATCAATTTGTTTCACTAACTCATCTAAATAAGGAATTTTGTAGCAGAAACAGTAATTATAGCAGTTTGTTGTGGGACAGTAATGTCCATATCAACAACTTTTTTCTTGTGGCTCTAATACTCCATCGTAGCGTAGAGCCTCCCCGTCTTCTCTGTAGCTCAGTTACTTGATCTAAATCCTTGATCAGCTGTGTGCTGAGCTATGGCCCAGTTAGATGTTAATGTGTGTTCTTATGTTGTGTTATAGTGACAGCTGTGTGTACTGCTGCAGGAGCAAGTAAGCAGTTTATTTATCTTTAACTAATTTGAATCAAAGCCCGATCCATGTCTGATACATGTCTTGTCTTCCTGCAGTAGGTGCTGTAGTCACTGCTCCTGCTCTTCTGGGAGCTGCAGGTTTCAACTCAGCTGGAATAGCTGCAGGCTCCTGCGCTGCAGGCATGATGTCGTCTGCTGCAGCTTCTAATGGAGGAGAAGTGACAGCCGGAGGTGTGGTGGCTGTTTTGCAGTCAGCAGGTAAATAAATAATTAGATGTTTTATTAGGATTTTAACTTACAACAACATGCAAAAAGAAGAAGTTCATGGCTTTGGGCCTTGGATTCCAGGCCGGAGTTGTGTCCTCAGCCTGTAGTCTGACTTGGACGAAGAAAACTAAATCTTGTGGACCCCATTGCAGTGTGAGTGTGGTGGTTTCTTACTGGTCAATAGTAGACCTTACTACAGTCTTGTACGGGAGTCATTTTGAACCGTACGTAACATTTGACGTTTGTCGACAGGATTTTTATTCAGCATACAAAACCACCTGCCTTAGACTGATCAATATGGCTGATGAACTATCTGAAACCGTTAATATGGTGTGTGTGAATATCAAATAAAGTCTTATGAATCAAATTATGTCAGTCCTTCATGACATGTATCACTTGTTTTTTTTGGAGTGTTTTTTTTCTTTGTTTTTTAATTTTGTCATCCCACATGAAAAATTCCAAAACTGCAGATTTTAGACACTTTAGACCTAAAATGTATATTCATTAGGGGAAAAAAACATTCATTTGTGATAGTAAACGTAAAACAACCTGAAAGACTCCATGTGACAGTCAGAACATTGAGCTTAACAAGTAAGGTCCAGTTATTTGTTTTAACAAACATTTCAGGCACATCCTCTAGTCTATTTGTAGGATTGTTGGCTGTCCACTCAAGAAGTTCAGAATACAAAAAGCAGAATAAGAGATTTTTGACTACCCGACTTCTGTCTGTATTAAGAGTGGCCTTTGGTGTCATATTTCAGCTGCTGCATTGGTTAAGTGATTTAATACTTTAATATTTGAGACTGCTATTAAGCAGGTCAAAAATGAAGTTTCATGCTCATCTGAGGCTACATATATACAAACCCGATTTACTTCACACCAGATCATTTCTCATATGTAGGAAAAGGTAAGTTCATTAGATGAAACTTAAAGGATCTTTGGCTCACGACTTCATCTGGATGGTACAGCATAACCAGGTTAAGACATCTCTAAAAAATATATATTTTTGAGTGTTTTTGAGTGTTTTTAATTATTTATTTAAATTTTATTTTCCATTGTTCACTGTGGCCTGTTAAGCATTTTTATCAATATATATTTCGTTAAATATTTACAAGAAATCAGGCATTATACAGTGTAAACTTCAGTCCAGTGTGATTTGGATGCTCAGCAGAAAATGTAGCCAGATATGAGCTGGGTTTAGATACAGTTCAGATAAATTGGGAAATTCAAATTGTTACTGTAGCTGCCCACTTGGAATTACCACTCGTGACGCAGAGAGCTTCAACTGATGCAACTTTATTCTCTCCTCTTTAAACCACCGACAATATGGCACCGTGAAAACTATAAAGATGCACAAACAAATACCATTAAACATTCAAGTAGAAAGTGCAGAAATGTTCACATTTTACTATAGAAAATTATTTTGATTAACTCAAATAGTGATATTGACATAAATCAATAGTTTTTAAACTATTTATGTTACAGCATTTAATAAAATGAATTAACGACAACCTTTCTGTCTCTTAAATACATCAATTCAATTCAATTCAATTTTATTTATATAGCGCCAAATCACAACATAAGTCGCCTCAAGGCGCTTCATAGATACAGAGAAAAACCCAACAATCATATGACCCCCTATGAGCAAGCACTTTGGCAACAGTGGGAAGGAAAAACTCCCTTTTAACAGGAAGAAACCTCTGGCAGAACCAGGTTCAGGGAGGGGCGGGGCCATCTGCTGCGACCGGTTGGGGTGAGAGAAGGAAAACAGGATAAAGACATGCTGTGGAAGAGAGACAGAGGTTAATAACAGATATGATTCAATGCAGAGAGGTCTGTTAATACATGAGAAAGGTGACTGGAAAGGAAAAACTCAATGCATCATGGGAATCCCCCGGCAGCCTATGTCTATTGCAGCATAACTAAGGGAGGATTCAGGGTCACCTGGTCCAGCCCTAACTATATGCTTTAGCAAAAAGGAAAGTTTTAAGCCTAATCTTGAAAGTAGAGATAGTGTCTGTCTCCTGAATCCAAACTGGAAGCTGGTTCCACAGAAGAGGGGCCTGAAAACTGAAGGCTCTCCCTCCCATTCTACTTTTAAATACTCTAGGAACAACAAGTAGGCCTGCAGAGCGAGAGCGAAGTGCTCTAATAGGGTGATATGGTACTACAAGGTCATTAAGATAAGATGGGGCCTGATTATTTAAGACCTTGTATGTGAGGAGCAGGATTTTGAATTCAATTCTGGATTTAACAGGAAGCCAATGAAGGGAAGCCAAAACAGGAGAAATATGCTCTCTCTTTCTAGTCCCTGTCAGGACTCTTGCTGCAGCATTTTGGATTAGCTGAAGGCTTTTCAGTGAGTTTTTTGGACATCCCGATAATAATGAATTACAGTCGTCCAGCCTGGAAGTAATAAATGCATGAACTAGTTTTTCAGCGTCACTCTGAGACAGGATATTTCTAATTTTAGAGATGTTGCGCAAATGGAAGAACGCAGTCTTACATATTTGTTTAATATGTGCATTGAAGGACAAAAATGACTCCAAGGTTCCTCACAGCGTTACTGGAGGCCAAGGTAATGCCATCCAGAGTAAGAATCTGGTTAGATACCATATTTCTAGGCTTTTCAGGGCCGAGTACAATAACCTCAGTTTTATCTGAATTAAGAAGCAGAAAGTTAGCGGCCATCCAGGTCTTTATGTCTTTAAGACATTCCTGCAGTTTAACTAATTGGTGTGTGTTATCTGGCTTCATGGACAGATAGAGCTGGGTGTCATCTGCATAGCAGTGAAAATGTATGCTATGTCTTCTAATGATACTGCCTAAGGGAAGCATGTATAATGTAAACAGAATTGGTCCTAGCACTGAACCCTGTGGAACTCCATAATTAACCTCAGTGTGTGAAGAAGACTCTCCATTTACATGCACAAACTGGAGTCTATTAGATAGATATGATACAAACCACTGCAGCGCAGTACCTGTAATACCTACAGCATGTTCTAATCGCTCTAATAGGATATTATGGGCGACAGTATCGAATGCTGCACTAAGGTTTAATATCAGGGAAACAATCGTTTGCAATCATTAACCAACCTCTTTCTGCTTCCAAGGGTGCTAATCATGCTGAATCAGCTAGCCAACCTCCTCCATGCACATCTCTTAGCCAGTCTTTCCACACCACAAACAAATGACATGCATATACAATAAAAAACGAATTCAACCACATTGAGTAAACTTTCAAAGTTATAGCATGTGACAGATAAATAAAATACATCATTTTGCATGAGTATTTTCAAATTAACGTTTTTACTCACTCTGAAGCAACGTGTTTGTGTCGTTCCACTGAGAACAGAACAGGAAGTCTGACACAATAAAAGAGGAAGTGCTAAGGTACTCTTCAAAATAAACGCGCAAAGTAAAGTGGCTTTGCCGGCATTTACAGTTATTGCAGCAGAGTACACAAGGCAGGAACAAATGAACACATGCAGCATACCTAACAGCAATAATGCTTTGCAAAAATAGAAGAAATATAGACTATGCAGGTACAATGAATAGATATGTACTTGTATATGTAAATCACTCTATCTATCTATCTATCTATCTATCTATCTATCTATCTATCTATCTACACATACACACACACACACACACACAAATACACACACACAAATACACACACATACATATATACACATATATGATGCAATTATACAGATTACTAGTAGAAGAAGAATGAAACATAGTGCAGTGTTTGGGTGTTAATAGTAGCAGGTATTTAGTATTGCACACTGATATATGTAAAGACCCCAGTGTGTTCATATGTGGTGTACATTCACTGCTGTTGTGCAGTGTACAGTCTGACAGCAGCAGCAGCCTGTCACTGAAGGGACTGCTCAGTGTTGTCAGGGTGACCTGTATGGGATGGATCGAAGATGGGGTATTTTAATCGAGTATATAGGGAAATGTGAACTCCTCTGACAATCTGAGTAATTGGATAACGCACTGTTATTGAAATTTCCAACTTCTGAGCCACAGAAAGAAATAACAGGCTTCATTAGGTTACCTTCCACTTGTTGACAGCAACTAAATAAAACCAACATATCCACATAATAACACCTTAAAGCAGGGGTGTCAATCTTAAATGAGCTGTGGGCCACTGCTGGTACTGTCATGTCATTGGAGGGCCACTTTAGTGTTCAAGTAGTACAAAAACAAACAAACAAGAAAACACCCACAAATCTTTCAGAAAATGTAGTGTTTTGTTTGTTTGTTTTAAGTTTCAAATAATGTATAACAAAACTGCAAATGTGAATGCAAAAAACTTCTCACTCTTAACTAACTGAAACCTTTTTATTGAACTAACAAATAAAAAGGAAAGATACTCTCTTTCTGGCCAGACACGTGGAAGCATTTCTACAATAGTTTTGTCCATATTTAACTAAATAAAAATGCAGACATAAGTGAACACATTAGTTTTTGACTGCTAGTGAAAATTGTTTTCTTTACATATAACTCTCTCACTGAACAAAGACAGCCAATCCCTCAACATGTTTTTACTCTGCTCATATTGCCCTCATTTTAAAACAGTTTTGCTTTTTAAACAACTTATTTTCAAATTGCACTCAACAACAAAATCCCTCGTAACAAAAACTAACTTCAAGGGCCAAATTGTATTTCCTTTCTTCACGTCAACAGTAAGTGGCAAGTTGTTAGGGTCCCTGGGTCGTTGACCCAGTGTTTTGTGTTTTTTGGTTCTTTGATTTTGCTATTTCATTATATTCTAGCTTTGCTTTACAGGTTTTAGGATTATTCTTAGTTAAGGTTCTCTGGGTGGGGTTTGGAGTTTTAGTGTTCTGGTTTTCTGTCTGTGTTCCTTAGTTGCTGTCTCCCCTGTCTGCTGTATTCCCACGTCCAGTCAGTGTCTGTGTCTGCCCTGGTCCCATGTCTCTGTTCCCTTTGTTATAGTGCCTGCCTGTGAGTCTGTGTTAGGTTTCCTGTTTTACGCTTGGGGAGTGTGATTGTGTGTACAGCGTCTCTTTATGTCTGTCTCCACGTTGGTTGAGTGTGGAGTGAGTGCATATGAGAGCATGAGGGTGGGAATGGATGTTTGTGTCTGTGTGTGCCTGTATGTCTGTGTCTATATGTCAGGTTGGGTATCAGACGCCACCTCTCTGGGGACACCTCAGGCCCTCCAAGGTTTGGAGGCCTATCTCCACCCACCACCACTTCCCCTGCCGGTGGCGGACTCCCTCAGGTGTCGGTGTGTTGGTGGTTCTTTGTGTCTGGGGGTGGGCGTCCGGGTACACACCGGCTCACTCCTTGGCGGCCGCTTGTCGGGGCCTGGGGCTCGCTCGGGCCCCTTTGGAGGTGGGGTGCCCCCGGCCTCTCGGCCTGGGGCTCGGTCACTCAGGCGCAGCTGGGGGCCGGCGGAGCTCACGGGCGCGTCACTGCAACTCCCCCTGACTTCTGCTCCGCGGCTGCTGGGCGAGCCCTCATCTGGGACTCTCCTCAGCTCTTACTGGAACAGTGGCGCGGCTGCCCCTCTGTTGGTCTTCCATGGTCTCTTGTGTTCTGGGGGCCTCTGGATGTCTGGAGTTTTGATCTCCTCCATACCCGCTTCACACCCTGGAGGACGGGGCTGTGGCCCCCCCACACTCCCTAGCAGATCATTACATGGAGAAACCTTTGGAATGCAAGCATGCTGATCCACACAGGTATGCACACATGGGTATTCACAGACGCGGACTAAAGCTTTCTTGGCTGCTACCTCAAAGCACACTGTGCGCTGTCTATCTTGCGTGCTGCACAATATCGTTTATTATTTAGTAAATATTGATATCTATGACTAGCTAGTTTATTGTGATGGTGCTTTGTTTTCTCTATTATTATGTTGCTCTTTGTTGTTTGCTGTCTCCTCTGTTTGTTTTTTTTGTTTGTTTTTTTTTTTTTCTCCATACAGGTGACCCAGGAGTTCTTTTTTTTTTTCTCTCTCTCTCTTCCCCCCCTTCTCACCGTCTCTTCTCCCCTTTGGTTTTCTTTCTTTCTCTCCCCCTCTTTCTCTCATTCATTCCCCCTGTCCTATTTATTTAAAAAAAAAAAAAAAAAAAAAATGACAAAGGATGAACTGAAGCTCTGCCATCACGTAATGTCGCATACTGCTGTTTCTGATGTCATTTAAAAAAAAAAAAAAAAAAAAAAAAAAAAAAAAAAAAGGTTTCCTGTTTTACTTTGAAAGTCCATGTCTGATGTTAATGTGTCTGGTTTTGCTTCCCCTTGTCTCGTTAGGCCTGATTTGTCCCAGCTGTGTTTCCCTCCTGTTACCCATTCCCTGATTGCTCCCTCTATGTATTTAAGCCCTCTTTCTTTGTGTCTGTGCTGTAATCTACTCTCATTTATGCTGTGTGGTCCGCCTGCCTGTTCATGTAAGTTTATTTGGATTTTTGTTACGGTTGCCACTTTTTGCCATCCAGCAATAAAAGCTGAGTTTTGAGTTACTTTCCACTAGTGATGGCCAAATGAAGCTTTCCGAAGCACTGAAGCTTGTATTGAAAAACGGTTCATTACTCGAAGCTTTTCAACACAGTCCTCTCCGGTGACATCTGGTGGTGAAAATTTTGAAGAGCAGCTTGAATCTGCAAAATAAAACGGACTGCTCAATTATCACTGCTCACTCAAGAGTGGAGTTCTCTCTGATATTGGGCCACCGTTCCGTTGCTTTGAACATGTAATTGGTTTTGTTTTCTCGATTGGGGGGCTGAAAAAAATGTAATGCGTATCTGCGTAATACATTTTGATCAATAAACTTTCCCTATTTAAACATGCACTATGGTGGCCTTTCTTTGCTCATAACTCCTTGATGTTGGTAAATACAATAAGTGAGCAATATATATAATATACATATGATAATGCACAGCACATTATGGAGTATGCCCCTGCTGTGAAGTCCTGCCTCCATCTACTTGTCGTTTAATCACTGGACAGCTGGACAGGTTCATACAAAATATTAGATTAGGCCAATTGTCCTATACATATTTTTGACCTAGGGGTGGGATTGATTGTGAACTGGAAAGGGAAAATGCTTAGGAAGCTGAGTAGGGCTGCATCGTCACTGATTTGTAGAATCATTTTGATTCGATACAGGATCCGATTCAATTTGATTGGAATCTGGAAAGTTTTGCCTCAGTCAGAAATATTACAAGTCTGATCATTTAACAGTATATATCCATAATTTCGTATCTATTAAAAGAAAGCTGACACATGTGAGACTTAATTAGAGATGTAAACAGAGAGTTATGAAACCTGCAGCTGCAGAAGCCAGCGGGAAAAAAAAGAGGCAAACACAGCGCGGACCCGCCGACACATCAAAATCTGACTCTGACGCGTCGGGTCCGCGCTCTGTGTTCACGTTTGTATGCAGAATCCGTAAACCTGCTCCCAGTTACTGTTTTAGCTGCATGGTGTTTGACGACATGTTGTGAGGTTTAACCTGAGATGCTGGCGTTTCAGGCATAATAACGTTAATTTACAAATCGACACGGGATTTTAATGAATCAATATCACTTTATTCAATTTAGCATGGATTGTAATCAGAAAGGCGATAATCAAAACCCACCCCTAATCAAGAACTTGCAAAGTAAAAACATGATCAATGTAAGGTAGCCCTTTTGTTATTTACAGTTAACAAGAGGATTAGTGTTACTGTGCGCTGGCTGAGTCTGTTTCTTTTCTTAGAAATAGTTTCTCCTGCCCTGAAGAAAATCCACTTGCATGGAACAGAAGAGGCTGTGGAGTGCAGGAACTACACTGCAAGTTGGTAGATATGCAGGTATTCCTGGGTCCTGCAGACTATCACCTAAAAACAATAAACAAAATGATTTTCTAAACTGTGTAGCAATGTCATGTACGTATAGTGTCAAATACATTTTTGTAGTCTTCATCAGCTTTATGCTGTAATGATATTTACATTATGAAAACATGATTTTGGACATTTCAAGTTTTTCACTTCGGCAGATAAAATGAATTTGAGCAAAATCAACTCAAAATATTCCCACACGCCAGAACGTCCTCTCTTCCTCGCTGGCTCCATATCTGTCAGTGGAATGATCACCTCGTCGCTATCTGTCACCATCAACACACTCCACGAATCCCGTGGATGATTCACTTCCTTATATCTGTTTGAATCAGGTACCGAAGCAGTTACGTGCGTAATGAAGCTTCGGACGTCACTGGTCACGTGACTTTTGCCAAACGAAGCAAGCCTCGACACAGTGCTTCTGAACCAGTGTGTTGTTTTTTTCGACACACGCTCCGGAGCGTCAGCTTCAAGCGGGCCATCACTACTTTCCACCTCCGAGTGTCTGCACATTGGGTCCTTCTACTTCCACTCCTGCCTGCACACAGCCTTAACCTGACACAAGTAGTGCTGACATGGGCCGCAAGTGGCCCCCGAGCCGTGAGTTTGAGACCCATGGTTTACCTACTGTCACTGCAGTGATATTAGCGTTTTTGTTTTGAAAGGTTACTAGTGGATGCTGGCAACAATCTTGTAGGAGAACAATACAATCTGTTATAAGGCCTTCATTGGAAAATTGTGTATTTAGAATGTAATACCAACATGTCATTTGAAGATAACATAGTATTTGGGTAAAAGTTACTGAATAGTATTGGAATAAAGTGTGAAAATTGAAGGATTAAAATATCCAAGAGCTCAAATTACTTCACCAAAGCATGTTTCAATCATATTTTATCAACACAAATTGCACAGGTTTATTGAATATGAATAACTTCACCTCAGTTGTTTAAGCTCCTGCCAAAGCAAAACATCTGTGTGCAACCAGTGTCCACTATTGAATTAAGTAAACCCAACATGTTCTTTTTCAGTGCATAATCACATTTAGTGAAATAAACTATTAAACCATAATTACATATTAGGATTTAGCCAAGTGTTAGAATGTAATGCAGAGTAGTATTTCTAGTAGGCTTTTTTTCATATGCCTGTTTTCATTTTATTTTCTAATTTTTAAAGAAGGCTTTAGAAAGGTCAAAATAAATCTTCTGTAAGGGAGTATCAGCTATTCTAGTATTTATTTTACCAATGCACGGGTGCATTAATACAACATATGTATTTCATAAAGGGCGAACACAAATGTCCAAAGAGACTTCCTGGCAGCTGCCATTTTAAGTATAACCTCTGGTACGGGCACGTTCAGTTTGCAGCAGCTATACAACAGTGGCCTCTAGAGGTGTTTACACACTACGAGCAAATCAGACAATGCAGCACAACACGCAGGTTGCCCCAATGAATTGATTAGGCTGGTAGCAGTGACTTGTTAACTTATCATTTATCAAACATATCTCCCATGAATGATGTGAAATAAATTTGAGGCATAACATTTACGTCACAAGTTAGAAGTTGCAATCAGTTTTTAGGAAAGTGAGTTTAATAAGAGTATAGGTAAAATAATGCAGTAATTTTTTAGATTTTATAATCCCTTTATAAATCATGTTGGCTACAGCCTATTTAGCAGTGCAACAAGAGCATCAGACAAACAAATAGAATATGTATAGTGACAGTCAGGTCTCGGCAGCTGATCATGGCATCTGGTACAAGACTCCACCCCCCCCCCCCAAAAAAAAAAAAAAAAACCCACTCCGTCTGGACTGACGTGTATGTATACTTACAACCAAACAGCTGAAATTAACTGTATTAACCCCGGTTATCTTTTTTCACGTATTTACTACTATTTCCTTTTTGGAAATAGACTTTTTAAAATCACTTTTAATTTTATTTCAAAATGAAATATACAGTATTAAAATTAAAATGTAATTTGTTAATAAGACATATATTCAGCAGTGGAAATAAAATTAAAACAGACTTATACCTACATTAAAAGACAACAGAACATCAAGGAATGGCCTAAGTCTGTTAATGCAACAGTGCGTAAACAGTGTGAATTATGTAGTAGCTAAATTTGACTATAAATATAAACCAATGTGACAACCTTAAACGTTAGACGCACGGAGCTTCTACAGCTTCTTGTGCTGTTTTAGAAGTGTACGCCCCATTTGCAACATTGTTGGGAGTAAATGTGCATATTTATGCCATGGTAAAAGTAGTATAAGCAATAAATACATCGGAAATATTTTGTTTTCGTAATATGAGGACAAATCCGAGCACGGTCTGCGAGCCGATTGTCGCAAATGCTTCACTCCCACTGTGAATGACGACAGACATTCTTAAATAAGATTTGAGCTCTGGTGAAGCCAAGAGTCATTGGCTAAAGTTAGAAAATGCTGCATGCCGATTGGATGCAGTAGCTGTCATTTAATTTCACGCTGCCAATGCACTCAACCACTGACCTACTAACACAGATCCATGAGTCACTAGCCACCTTGAAAGGAAAAAGCCA
Source organism: Mchenga conophoros (assembly GCF_057382185.1). NCBI lineage: Eukaryota > Metazoa > Chordata > Actinopteri > Cichliformes > Cichlidae > Mchenga > Mchenga conophoros. Next base: position 60,410,618 of record NC_140532.1, on the reverse strand, counting down.
AGGGAGGAGAGCAAAGTACTTTATAACTTGTAGGATTTTCTTGACAATCATTTCCTTATTAGCTGATGGAAAACCTATGCTGCTTCTGTGTGCATCATACGCGGTGGAAAACCAAACCAATCCCCACAAGCAGGTGATAGAAAAGGTACAGTTTTGATTTGCGGTTAATATTAAATGTCTGGGATTAACATTAAGCGTTGTACAGGTTTGTAGAGGATGGTGCCTGATCACACGCCCAGAAATCACAGGGGCGTTTAGCTAGCTTATATTTCAGTCAGCTGGCTACCTTCTGTGTGTCCTCGCACAAAACCTATTTTAAATGTAATAACAGCCTCGGTAGTTTCCAAGTTAAAAGTGCGACAAAGCTCACGTTCGAGTGTGTGCTTTTTAAAAAAATATATAGTTATAACCGGTATAATAGATGTTTAATTTTATTCAGGCACACGGGCCTACCAGTAGCAGTGATTCATAGATTACAACACTGTGTTGAAACACAAGAATGTGATGTGGCTTGTAGAAACATTATCAAAGCACTGTGGCTTCTGTCGATGTGTGGACAACAGAATGGGTCAGTCCACGTCGGGACAGCAAAGTAACGCTTTCTTCTCTGTAATGTTGTAACAGTTTACTTTTCAGGGCGTAGATGGACCTCGCGCTTCAGCCGCCAATGTCATGAGTAACGAAGACAATGATGTCATGTACAGAGTTGAATGCCCACATTGTCTTAGTAAAGTCTGTTACATACAGTGTTAGCTACCTAACACATGTGGACAATTTTAGAGCTATTTTACTTGGACGCAGAGCTGAGCAATCACTGGTCCATATTGTTATTGCCACACAGGCAAACATTGCATAATGTCTGCACCAATAGAAATTGCTGGCACTCGGGATGGCAGGAGCGGGGCTTATTGTATAATACCGACACAATGAAGGAATCTGGGGCAACAGGACGCGTTGACGGCCCGGTGCTGGAACGCCGAGTCGATCGCTCTGTACTGCTTGTCGCGACTGAACCAGCAGCAAACACTCGGTCAGCACCCACCCTCCAAGTGTCGCACGTTGCGATAACATCGCCACCGTTTTTAATCATGTATGATCCAAATTTAGGCACGATGTTTTGTTGCCTCGTTAAAAAAAAAGACAAAAGGACGCGTTCGTCAACGCCAGCTGGGGTTTGCACATCGGCACCATAAAATCTGTAGTAGACTGCGTAAGGGGTTCAAGTAAATGAAAAGAGAAATATTTCTCCTGTATTTCAAATGGATTTGTCGGGGATACAGCGCCTTCTTGCTTCTAAAAAGTGGGAGACCAAATTGTAACACACAAAGTTAGTGTCTGAAAGTTACCAGACTATAATGTATACACAAGTCTGTGACCTATTAGTCATGTCTCTCTCTTCCTAAATGTAGACCCAAGTCAAGGACAAAACGAGGGCACAGAGTCAAGAAGAAACATTTGAGGAAACTGTATCACACCCTAAACATAAATTTTTCTAATTAAAAATCTTTCTGCTCCTCTTCTAAATACCACTGTTTGCTGCAGTGAGTGTGAAAGACTAGTTCAAAAGAAATTATTCAGGTTACAGGCTTCGTGTTTCTCATTTTTTGTGATATCATGCCTTTATGTCTATTTTCATCATTTTGAATAAAAAAGTTTGTTTACTTCAATTTCCTAAGCTTGGCATGTGCAAAAGAACTGCTACTTTAAATTTTAATCAAGGTAAATCATGGGGAAGCACCAATTTATTGGCCAGGCATTGGAACTGACTGATATACCTTGTTGACTGGTATCAGGCTATTGGTAAATAAGATGACATTCACCAATGACATCTTTAAATATTTATCTGTTACACAGCATGAATTTTGAAATCTGTTGAAGGAATCCAGTTTCTGAAAGTTAAATGATTATATGTTTTCTTCATGTTTTTTTTGTACTTTAATGAAGATTTCTTTGTTTCTCTGACACAAAGTAGGAAATGGTAATAGCAAAACTAAAAAGTAATTACCTTGATATTAACTCTCCCTATTAACCACATTTTACTCTTCTACAAATGTATTTTCAGAAATATATTGGACTCATAATTGCAGCCTTAATGTTTTATGTGTAGAGCACAAAAATCTGAATAAGCTTTAAGTGGATGATAATATACAATCTTTGATCAGCACAAGTAAATATTAAAGTATCATGGTAACTTGTTTGACATTGTTTCAACTAAACTCTGACAAAAAACATTTCTGTTGTGTCTTATTCCACAGATTTCTTCAACTCAAGCGGATTAATTCCATGTGACAGTTAATTTTGCTCGATACAAGCATTATGGTATACAGTTGAAGATCTTTTAGCATGCTGACAGTAGCAAACAGTAATAATATGCAATCAATAAAGCAAGAAGTGGACTCCAATCAGTCCTACAGTGGAGAGGATGCCCTGTGCCTGGCTGTGGCTTTACAAGGGACCAACAGAGACCTCCTGAGCCACAAAATCTCTGCACTTCCTTTCAAGGCTAAATCTGCTTGTCGTAGGAAAAGGGAGTTTATCCCAGAGGAAAAAAAAGACACCCTGTACTGGGAGAGGCGTCGTAAAAACAACGAAGCAGCCAAGCGTTCAAGGGAGAAGCGACGCATAAATGATATGGTGCTAGAGAACAAATTGGTAGCACTTGGCGAGGAAAATGCCTCCCTCAAGGCTGAGCTGCTGTCATTGAAGTTGAAGTTTGGATTGGTGAGCTCGACAGCATATGCCCAAGAAGTCCAACGGTTATCCAGCTCCGCCACTCTTAACCTCCACCAAATGTTTATTCCACCCAATGCTAGCCAAGGTTTTACCAGCAAAGAAAAGGAGCCTATTCACCTGCGCAGCAGCTGCATATCAGTCATCAGGCATTCACCTCATATGCCCAAGACATTTACCGCAACTCAGGGTAGCTTTACTGTCTGCAGGAATGCAGAGGTCAAGCAGGAACCGGGAGAGAATGGCAGCTATAGACAAGAGCAAGGTAGTCCCTATGAACTCTACAAACCTGGCATAGCCAGCCCTTTGTCTGGAGTCTACACTCAGTCTGCATCATTCATGCAGATCATGAGGTCATCTAGTAACTCACCCAGGAGCTCGGATGATGGTGCAGTTAGCAAATCATCTGATGGTGAGGATGAGCAGCAGGTCCCCAAAGGGTTGATGCCATTTGTAGTAGACCCAAGAAGCATCATTGTCTCCACACATAAAGTGCCAGATGGTAGTTCTTCAGCTTTACCCCATAAACTGCGGATTAAATCCAGAACCGTCCAAATCAAAGTGGAGGCAATCGACCCCGAATACGAATCCTCTGGAAAGTCCTCTTCTCCTGTCAGTATTTCAGAGGGAGAATGCTACCAGGCCACAAAAAGCACTTTTGGTTGCACACAGGCTTCTCACTGCCCTTTGTCAGTACAGGTCACCAACATGCAAGACTGGAGCCAGCAGTCTGAGCAATGGCATGTAAGCCACGCAATGACACTGCAGGGTGGGTGCACGAATAATGATGAGTCCTCAAGCCCCGTGTCAAACAAAACCATTGTGGATGTAAAAGACTCTTCCTATGCACACTTGAATGCAGAAGACTGGTATGTAAAACAGAGCTTTGGCACCCTGTCTCCCAGAGCAGTCGCTTCCAAAAGAGAACAGGTACCTGGAATAGATTCTACCAAAAGCGTCGCTGATCATCATGAGACATGAGTTTCTCTGAATGACAATTGTATGCTTAGCATTATATTTGCTGTTTCACTGTGTGGACATTTGGGTTAAACAATGTTTTCTTTTGGTAAATTTTCAAATGGGGGTAGGGACAAATAAGTAAATACTTCAGCCTACTCCTTTTCAAACAAATAATGGAATGATATTTTGTAATGATTGTGAAGGCACATGTTTGAAATGTTTGAAATAAAAATGAACTGAACTGAACTGAACTGAAATAAATGAGTTTGAATAAAATACTAGAGTCACAAATAATAGTTTTTGTGTATCCAGGCTATTTTCCAGTGAAGGTTGAGGAGAAATGGAATTACCCACATTGTCATATGATAAATTTAGTATAATATTCCTGTTCCTCTTACAAAGGCTATTTCACTTAATAATGCCAGTTCATTGTACTTTGGCTTTTTCCAATCCAAACTTACTGTTAATGAAACCAACACTTTATGGCATTGTTTGTGTTAAATTACATCATTAACAGATGGGTTTTATGTCATTTAACAAAGCAGGAAGCTATTTAATGTGAAGTGAACAGTGGAGAAGACTGGAATGTTGAAGTGGTAATTGGAACTAGTCTATGTAGCAGCAGAGTGGTGAAAACTGATAAAGGTTAAACTGTACGTGACAAATTATTCAGCATCATGTCCCTCCACGTTTTGCAAAGTAAAATAGGATCACATGCATAAGTAGCCTAAGTAAGGATTTTCTGGGTACTTTGAGAATTTGCTATAGACTGTTATTGTGTAAAACATTGTGAGTGAAAGGTTTTTTTTGGTTTGTTTGTTTTCAAGAGTCCAAACTGTTCATGATTGCTATCATAGAGCGTTGCCTATTGATATGTACCTGCTGTTGTTGAGCGCTGCTTTTTTCTTTTATTTTGTGGCGCTGAAAAAAGGTTCCAGTTGTTAACAGCAGCCCTCCCCCCTGCTGTCAAATTTGTGGCCAGGAGCAGCCTGGCCATTATTTGCCTTGAAGCTGAAATTCTTCATGTTTTAAGTCATATTATTGGTTTGTATGTTTGTGTAGTGCCAGATTACTTTTCTTTTAACAACTTCCTTAAAGTGAATGAAAGTTTTATACTTCTTTTCAGAATTATTTTGAGGAATTGGTTTGAAAGTTACAGATTGTTAAGAGAGCATTTGTGTTCAGCCTTGTTCTTTTGGTAATGTAAAGCCTGCTTATTGACATTAAACATTCATTTAACAGCACCTGGAGGCTTAAACATTTAGTCAATAACATTGTCACAAACTTCCACCAGTGGGCTGAAACACAGCCACATCCCTACTGGAGTTTAAGAAAAGAATGATACAGATTTTGACTCAAACTTTAGTACAACTTTTAAATAGGCTCTGCTTCACTCACTGTTTCACTGTTTGCCAAACTTTGTTTTGCTTTTTCATTATTTTGTTGATTACTTAAACTTTCCAGGCTGCTGGTTAAAGCGAGATTGTGAGTGACATTTGCTGGAGAATTGTAAATTTCCTTAACCTTGACAGGACTGTAGTTGGATTTTACAAAGCTTTGAAATATTTTTGAATTACACAATGCTCAGTTTATGGAAGAAAGGATCTCAACCCTAAAGTTTCTGTTACTATGTAGAATCCAGAGCCATCAGTAATCATCATCATCATATATGCCTTGTTTGCTGTTTGTAGCAAATTGGGGTGGTCACATATTACTATGTGACTTTCTATATAGTTAATATAAATGAGCAAGTTAAATCAAACATAGCTGGTATCATGTCAAATAATTTACTTTATTTCAAATACATTGTATGTGCATATTATGCCATAGTTGGAAATGATAATCATAACTCATTTTTTCCAGCAGCTTCAAGCTTTATTGTAATGTGAGCTTTTATTCACAATAAATGTCCTGTCATTAAATATATGCTTTCTTTCTTTCTTTTTCTTTCCTGAAGCTAATACTAAATGTGATATTTGTGATTGAAAATTATATTTTGGCTATATTTTCAGCTATGTCCCTTTTCTTTTATAGTATTAGGTCAATCATTAAGCAGTCATGTTGCCATAAGTCAGATCTCCCAGCATCCAAGTGGCTTTCAGTTTTTATTTTTACTCAGTGAGGAAAGACTTTCTAGTTCTTTTCACGTAATATGGCTGGATTAGGAAACACACTAGAAAATAATGCTACAGTAGCAAATTCATTTAGATGTAAAACCAACCTCTTCAGTTGTGTTAAGAATGCCTAAAATCCATCAATCCATTTGTTTTATGACAGAACAGCAAAGAGAAAAATTCTCCAAAAGTTGTTGATTCAAGCTGAAACTGTGTGGATAGCATACTGCCATTGGGAATAGAGAACACTCACCAAAAGAAATGGGTTAGTCATGTTTGTAAATCATCATACAATTAAAAACAGTACAGTTAAAATAATCTGAGTTAGGATTTAGCATTTGCTTTTGTTTGTTACTGGTTTAGAGAAATCACTGCAATAAGAAACATAATTGTTACAGCTTTAATGTGTAATTTTATATAAACACTACTCTATATAAACACAAAATACGTTTTCAACTTAAGGGACTCTTAAAGTAGAATTTTCAGTTCTGAGTTTAGCTTTCCAATGAGTTCAAGAACAAGTGTAACTTCACCTACTTTTTCTCCTGGTCTCTCATTTTCCTCCTTAGACACTGGTGATCTAATCAAACATAAGAACTGTCAAAGAGATTAAGATCCCCCCATCTTTATCCAAAATATAAATAACAGTACTTAACATCCAGTCTTTTCATCAATAAAGGGATACAGAGTTTTAAAACAGGGTTTATCTGAATGCAGTTTTGCTAATAGTTAATTATGCTTAATTCTAATCATATTATATCCAACTACAAGTTTAATTAATATCCATCGGGGGCATTCACCAGGGCATACCCGGAACACCACACCCAGGAGGCATCCTAGTTAGATGCCCAAACCACCTCCACTAGCTCCTTTCGATGTGGAGGAGCAGCAGCTCTACTCTGAGCCCCTCCTGGATAGCCAAACTCCTCACCCTATCTCTAACAGGACATATTAGCTGCATTTAACCTTCAGTTACTCTTTATATAGTTAGGTAGGAGTCAGACCATGTTTCTTTTTAGCTGAAAAACATTACACCAGGTAACCTGCAGTGTTGAAAACGTGTTTTCCGACAATGTTTGCTACCCTACAATCCGTCCTGCTCTGTAGTAAATTCAGCGACATTTGACCGTCCTGTTGCTCCCATTGAAATGTATACAGCCTATTTAAAATCTAAAACTTTAAATTGTCTGCAGCCTGCTGTTGTTACCACTGTCCTGTTTGACATGGATACTAACTAGCTAACTGACTGAATGCCCATTAACCTTAGAACACCTGTTTTGTGTGTGTGTGTGTGTGTGTGTGTGTGTGTGTGTGTGTGTGTGTGTGTGTGTGTGTGTGTGTGTGTGTGTGTGTGTGTGTGTACAGAGAGACAGCCAGGTTCATAATAGATATAAGGAAGTTTTTTTTTCAAAAAAAGGACCCACATTCAGGTAAAAGTGTAAAATCAAATGATCCGTCAATCAAGAATAATGTTGGATCAGTGTTTCAATGTTTATATCTCTTATTAGATGTTCATGTGGTTTGGTTATTTGCCTTTTGGTTGAAAATACACTGAGAGAGGACTTTTTGTTAGTGATCTTAATAGAATTTTTTTCATATTAATGTAATTTTTCATCTAATTGAATACAATCTATTTGTGTATGATTGCCAGCCCAAAGAGGGAGAGAGGAAAGAGGGGAACGTGAGGAGAAAGTACAAGGTCAGGAAGAACCAGGTAAGAAAACAGACAGGGAATAGTGACAGGCACAACAGAAACTGTTAAACTGGCAAAGAGAAAAAAAATCTGATTTTACTCACAATCTGGAAGTTGTGTCCTCCCTATATTAAAGCTGCTATACAGAATCTGCAAAACAAACTGGGTTGAAACATTTTTGACCCTCTTTAACAACATTCCAACATAACATTATAATTGATTGGGGAGATTAAAATTAATGATATATTTTTATGTGGTTCAGCCACAACTCTACTAAAACCTCAGCCAGTAATAGGTAGGCCAATTTTTGGACCGTCCAATTGTCTGTATGACTGCCACAGTAGGTACATCACATTATCAGAAAGTGCCAAACAGCCCTGGTGGAGTGAGGAGCTGTAAAGAGAAGCAGATGTTCTGTTTATATTCTAAAAATGTTTTAAGCTTGTTTCAAAGATTCTGTACAGCAGCTTTAAATGTTTTCCAAAAGCACACACACACTTAACTTATCAGTGTTTCTCAAACTTTTTACAGTGTGTACCACCTGATAAAAATGTCAAGCTCTCCCAAGTACCACTATGAAAGCATGAAAGTCATAAATCTTACAACACAAAATTATTATTATTAAATTAGTAAAATTAGTATCTGCAATAAAGCTTTTTTCATACATTGTATACATTCAACCACGGGCAAAGTTGCCTCCATTTCTATAGTTTTTATTAATATTTTTTAATAATTAATTCTGTTTTGGGAGTGTTTTTTATTTATCTGTATTATATTAAACACACACATTAAAAGTGAATCTCTATCCAAAAAATGCACTCAGTTTACTTTTTACTCACTATGAGCATCATTCATTATTCTCCTCCAGTAATTAAGGTTAGGATATGTACTTTTTCTATTCCAATCCATTCTTCTTTTGCAGCATTTAAATAACCTTTATCAGATTTGATGGTTTTGTTACAGACTTTTCAAAAAAGTGTTTTGCTTTTCTTTCACAAATGTGGGATTAAATTGTGTTAAAATGCCACAGCACCAATTCGCCTGTTGATGGTAAATGGTAAATGGCCTGCATTTGTATAGCGCTTTTCTAGTCCCTAAGGACCCCAAAGCGCTTCACACTACATTCAGTCATTCACCCATTCACACACACATTCACACACTGGCGATGGCAAGCTACATTGTAGCCACAGCTGCCCTGAGGCGCACTGACAGAAGGAAGTTGATCTCCAACTTCCTTCCCCCCTCACTCGTGAACCTATCTATATCACGTTATATCACGTTATCCAAGCCAAAATCGATTTTAATCAATAAATCGATAATCAAAACCCACCTCTAATGGGAACCACCACTCCGGTCTGCCAATCCAGAGGTACTGCCCCTGATCTCCCATGCAACATTGCAGTAGCTTGTCAACCAAGACAGCCCTGCAACATCCAGAGTCTTCATGAATTCAGGGCAAACCTTTTAACCAGAAAGCCAGTTCTAGACTTTCCTGGATTGGGGGTATGGGCTTGAATCCACAGAATACGAAAAGTTTAGCATGCAACTTTTCATTCCCCCTTCCACTTAGAGTTATTTGGCCAGCTGTACCATAATGTTAATATTTAATATTAAATAACATCAAGTGTGAACAGCAGAAAATGTTGCCAATTTAAAAACCAAACAAAAACAAAAGTCTAAATAAATATTCCACTTATATATTAGATTCCTCCACATCTTCTGCACTTTTTTTTAATCAACATCTGTAAATCTTAGTACAGGGAAGGAGGCAGTGAGATCAGCAGCAGATCTCAACTTCCAGTCTGAAAGTTAATAAATATGTCAAAAGGAATTAGCTGGTGTAAGTTAGCTATGTGTTCTACGGAACTGTGAAAAATAGATTCCTAAATTGTGGTTGATGCAGTAAATGATGGGGAGATTTCATCCCCACTGTGAATTAAATGTATTGTAGAAGCAGGGGTGTCTGGACTGGGGGGGGGGTAATCCCTGAATGATAATTTGAAGCTGGGGGTCAACATAAAAGGTACTATTTCAATCTGTGAAAATCATAGAATTCAATGCAGTACACATACTGCAACTACCACAGCCATGGCAATCAGGGGCGTAATTTCCAGGGGGGTTAGAGGGGTTATGACCCCCCCGATAATCAAACCCAACCAATATCACCCCCCCAATAAAATTATGAATTATCTTGTGTAAATAGCCTTTTTTTTTCTTTACTCATTTAACTTATTACGAGCAAAATAGTTGCATGTTAAATCATCTGGAAATGTACCCAGATTTATTTATTTATTTAGACAGAGGACACAAGTTACAAATGATTTGCTTTCCTGCTTTTGGCAATATCTCTAAAATGAGAAGCATTCTGTCTCAGAGGGGTGATGAAAAACTACTTCATGCATTTTTTAATTTCTAGCCAGGACTATTGTAATTCATTATTATCAGGTTGTTCTAAACCCTCCCTGAACAGCCTTAAGTTGATCCAAAATGCTGTAGCGAGAGATTCCCAGCCAGCCGTGGCAGATGCTGCAAATCCCTGAGCCTGGTTCTACTGGAGACTTCTTCCTTAAAAGGGAGTTTTTCCTTCCCACTGTCACCAAATGCTTGCTTAAGGGCCAGGTCTTTCTTGGAGATGAGATTTAAATCTCAATGACACTTTTTACTTAGATAAATAAAGGATACGAAGAATAAAGAGGGGGATGTCTGACTGCTGGAGTTTTCTCTGTGTTATTGTAATGTCTTTTGCCTTGCAAAATAAAGCACCTTCAGCCAACTGCTGTTATCTTCCTCTATAAATAAAACTAAATTGAACTTTTATTGTGTATATAAACAGGGAATCGTATGAATCAAATCTAATTGTCACGTTCAAAAAGTGAGTAATTATTTTCATCATATTTACTATTGGGTTTTAAAATTAGTGATATATTTTGCACCACATTTATAAATTAAGACAACGCGCGACACGAGTAAAATAAAATTAAGAATTAAATTCAATATTTTTATTTTTCTGCCATGCAGACCGCAAATAAGTCATGTGATCTCATCACGTGACTGGGTTCAAAGTTGAAAGTCAAACAGCATTACAGCTCCTCAGTATGGCGGTCTTGGTAGGTTGCAGATCCTTTTGGCAATCTTTTCGCGTACAGGCAGCGCATCGACAAAGTGCGTGTAGGCTAGCCGCTGCCTTCTTCTCCAGACGGTATGTTCTGTCTAACAGAGTCGTGCTTTGTCCTCGCCTGAACGGCCACGGTGCTGTTACGCGATACTACAGCTCCGACTCAAAGGATGACCTGCGCGTTAGATACCTAGACGGAGAAGACAGCGGTAAGTTCTTGTCACAGCCTGCATTACCTGGAATGCGAGTTTGTCAGGAGAAAGCTGGTGTTATTGTCGAAACGGAATTCCAAAAAAGTCAAAGTAAAAGGTGGCACTCACATCACTGTGTAACATGATGTCATCCTAGACCGTAACAAAACACCAGAAAAGGTTCAAATTCATTTAATGCAGGTACATTTCCAAAAAAGAATTTGATAATCCCTTACCTTTAAGGCGAACAGAATGCAGTTTTGAGATTGTTTACTGGTAATGTTTAATAATTATGAGGAATTTCAAGTTAGTCGAATTTTCTCGAAAAGCTAGTGATATATATATATATATATGCTCTCTGACCATCTCGGCTATTCTTATATTTATCTTCTTTTTCAATTATATATTTATTTTGTTTATTGATTTCATTGTATGCTTAAAGTATGGTTTTAACTGCTATCTCTGTTTTATTATTGGAAAGCACTTTTGTCAACTTTGTTGTTTTTAAAAGTGCTATATAAATAAAGATGGATTGGATTGGATTCTGTTTTGGTGACATTAACGTGTGTGGCGTGGTCAGTCAGCAGGATGTCACATCTATCTTTCAGGTATTGTCGTCGTTGGAATAAATCGACCAAAAGCCAAAAATGCCATAAGCAAAAATCTTGTGAAAATGGTATGTATTGCTATGTGCCTTTTAGTCTATTTGTATTTTTTAAAATTATGGTTAGAACCAAGCAAACAATTCATAAGTTTCATCTAGAATTCTACTTGCCTGCACTACACATAGGCTTCTTTGTGCTTAGGTCATTCAGAGAGCTTGGCTACTTGAATTATACATTATATGTAGTTATGGGTCATTATGGCTCAGGGGTGGCGATCTTTTTACATGTGTGAGTGAATTTAGTTTAAAAAGTTTTCAAGTGGTTAAAGATCTAAATGCCAGTCAATACTACAATTTCCTTTTCCACTCTTAATCTCCTCTAGTCACAACTTCTATAAACCAATTAACTTTCTTGATGAACAGTTTTAAAATTAAACGGCTTTAAGATCTGGAAAGAGTGCACACTTGTCTCTGTTCACCAATAACAGCTAACTATGACTAAGCTGTCCATGTTGTTTATGTCCTCATATAACTCAGTAACAGAAAAATAGACTTCTGCTCTTTAAATATCTGCTGAGCCTAAGCACTCAGTAGAAACTTAAGAGCTCAAAAGTATTTTACTAAACTTTTAATATTTCTTAAGTACTAGTTTATCCTGAACTGTGCTTCAAGTTATTTATTTTCAGTTGTCATAATTTATAAAATGTTGACAGACATTTTTTGTTGTTGTTGGAAAACTTTTTTGTCTTTCAGATGTTTGAAGCTGTGGAGGACATCAAGAAGAATAAAAAAGTGCGCAGTGTAATTTTATGCAGTTTGGTTCCTGGTATATTTTGTGCAGGTATACTGTCCTTGCTAATTGGGCTATTTTCTTTTTGAACCATAATTGGAATAATAATAATAACATTAAAAATGCTCTATGTTTTACTTGTCATTCTTCAGTTGTTGATAAATTCCCACATCACTATGATCCGGAATCTGAAATACCCATCTTGGGTCTTGTGAGCGAAATTCGGCTTTAAATTCAGAAACGGTAGCAGATGCCAAAACTGTGTGTGCTGGTAATGCACTCCTCTGCTGTATGCCTCAGGAAGCCACTTACCTCTGGCTGAACGCTTTTCCTTTGTGTCTATTGGCAGGTGCAGATCTGAAGGAGAGGGCCAAGATGCACCAGAGCGAAGTGGGACCATTTGTATCCAAAGCAAGAGCCCTCATTACAGAGCTAGGTAAAGTCTGAATCATGCAAAATGAATTCGTGAATTGTTTATTTATTGAGTTGGAAGTGCTTTAATGGTTGTTTGAGGTTCATGCCACACTTGCACAAATCTCTACTTAAACTGTTCACACAAATAATTTATGGACAAATCCTACATTCATCAATATTTATTTACCACAATTTGTAAGTAATGTGAATACATTTTGTTTGAACCAGTACTTTTCTTAAATTCAGTTCACTTTTTGTTATATATGGCAGTTCCCAATGATGGTCAGTCCTGTATAAATACAGTGTGCGTCTCCTTGATTGATAGAAGATCATTCTTTTCATAGGAAGCCTGCCAGTACCAACAATTGCTGCAATTGATGGTGCTGCCTTAGGAGGAGGTTTGGAAATGGCCCTTGCTTGTGACATCAGAATTTCATGTAAGACTCAGAGGACTTTACTTTGTGCCTGTGTTTACTAATATGACATTAGTAGCGCCCCATAGTAAACCTGAAAGGGCTACACTCCAAGGAATGTATGAAAATCAAATATATATTATGAAATGTGTTTGTAGTACATTTTACAACTTTTATAATCTTTGAGTGAGAACCTGAGTTATGGCATGCTGCTAACACGGATGCTAAACATGCAGTAGAACATATTTTAACCAACTTAAAAATCAGTTTAACTGTGGCTTGAATTTAAAGTTTACTTGGCACTTTAAGCTTTACTTTTATGAAGATCTGAAGCACTATTGGTCTCATTAAAAATAAAGATGTGAAAAAAAAATTAAATAAATGCTTTCTTAATCCGATGTGTTTGAGAAATTTTGCTGCACATTTTCCAAAGCCACTAAATGCTACTAAGAAAAGTAGTAATTCCACCTCAGGATTGACCACTTGTGATTGGTTAGTTTATGTCACTCTTAAAATACATTAATATGCTGAGATGGAACAGAGTTGCAGTTCTCACTGTTCTTCACTTTAGTGGTTTTAATGTTTTGTATGTTAAGAGCGTACATCAGTAGTAGTGGTAGTAATAATTTTTCTCTTTAATCTTTCTAGCCAATACTGCCAAAATGGGACTAGTTGAGACTAAACTTGCAATTATTCCTGGAGCAGGTACAGCATGTTTTATTTCATTTCTTTGTAAATTTTGTAGTTTCATTTTATATTATGTTGTCTATAAAAATGTAGTGTGTAAACAGAGCACTTATTAGATTTAGAAACCTTGGGAAGATAACTTGGGGAATTGTTTCCACAACTTGTCCTATAGTTTCTCCACAAGGTGGTCATTTTTACATTGAATTTCTACTACAGATGGAGGGCAGTATCAGTGTATCAATGGGTGAGGCCATATTCTATCCAGGTTTCTCCTGTGCCCTGTGCAGGTGGTACACAACGTCTCCCTAGGGTGATTGGCGTCTCTCTTGCCAAGGAGCTCATCTTTGCTGCACGAGTGGTTGATGGAACACAGGCGCAACAAATGGGTCTTGTCAGTCATTCTGTGGAGCAGAATGACAGTGGAGATGCTGCCTACTTGAGGGCTCTGGAGCTTGCACGGGAGATTAACCCCCAGGTAAGAAGATCATGTAACTGATAAGCAGATCTTTGTATCAATAATTTCAAGACCCTATTTTTACAATGCACTCTTACCCAACTGGACACTACTCCTTCGAGGTCTGCTTGTTGCAAAATGTGAGCACTCCATTGCGACTGTTATTTTTAGCTCTCTGTCAAAATTGCTATTCTAAACACCTGAATATTCACACTTGAGTTGCATGCCAGATTTCACCCTCTCTGAAAACAGAATCTCTCAGCTTGACTTTGAGAAAGTGGAAAGTCTCAGTGATTCAAATTACAGATAGTGAGTGGTCTTTGTGCTGGTATGGAAAGTCTTCTATTTTATTAATGTAGTGAGAGCAGTTCAGTTCAAGCTGTTTCACCCATAGTTGTCCCCTAGAACTCTCATCATGTTGCAGTAGAGCTCTTACAATGTGACCTAGGGGATGAAATTATGGTGCACAACCCTATAAATTTGTAAGAAAACTACAACCCTGGTGCTGGTTGGGCTTCTGCTCAGTTGTACCTTCTTCAGGCTTTCTCCCTGAACACAGCAGTTTAGACGCGGTCAAAAAAGTGCTTGAGGTGTTTAGTGCCAAATTGAAAGGATACATTTTTGTTTCCTTTGATCATTCATATTTTAAAAAATGAACATTTTGTGCAAAACAACCTGACTAAAAAAAAACAGCGAAACGTTTTCTCATATTAACCATTTCAACCATGGCATATAAAACTTATATACATTTTTGATTTTTTGACTCCACAGGGCCCAATTGCAATAAGGATGGCAAAGTTGGCAATTAACCAGGGGATAGAGGTAAGTGTGGTCAGTGGATGGGTGCCTTTACGGTTCTTTATTTTGTTGTAATTCTGTAATAAAATGTACATTTTCAAAACTTTACACCTTTTAAAGCTCTTCAGTTTAACTCTTTGCGGACAAAGATATTTTTTGGCTATATTGCAACCCTAACTGAGAATTCCCACATTCCCTTTCAGGTGGATTTATCTACAGGTCTGGCAATAGAAGAGGCTTGCTATTCCCAAGTGAGTAATGAAAAAGTGTGATTGTGCAGGTTGAAGATTGTTGGCATAAACGAAAGGTAGAATGTGAGGGTCAGGAAAACCTTATGTTATTCATCTCAATTATATAAAGTAGAAGAGGCTAGAGGCTATACTGCCCACCTCTGACAGAGATGTCTCTTTATTTGTTTTTACAACCAGCCAGTTTATTTCTTGCAGTAAACTGAGCAGTTTGCAATGTTACAGAGTTTTAGGGACATTTGTACCTGGAGATCTGTGCATTTAAAAAAAAAAACAACAACAACAAAAAAAACCTGTCTAACCAATAGGGTATTGTGAAACCATTGGGAGGGTAATTTGTGTCTTGTGTATATACAAGAACACAGAAGTGGCCACGGTGCATGGTTTTTACTACTCACATGCTTTTGGTGTTTTAAGGTGATACCAACTAAAGACCGTTTGGAAGGCTTGGCTGCTTTCAAGGAGAAGAGGCAGCCTCATTTCAAAGGGGAATGAAGTCATCGTTCCAGAATCGATCAGTTCTGCCTTCAGCTCTGCTACTGTTCACTGCTTCCAACATAAATTACGGGTCAGACTGAACTCGCCAATACATTAGCCCATACAGTACCCATAGGATAGTTGACAGCTGGACCTTAGGGGTTATTGTGGGCTGATGTTTCAGGCTAAAGCACTTTCTGACTTTGTCGATTCAATTCACTTTTATTTATATAGTGACAGTTTATGACAGCAGTCACCGCAAGGCGCTTTAAATTGTAAGGTAAAGACTTTGCAACTAACCACATTAAGATTTGGAGAAACAAAGCAAACTAACCTAGCTAAGTTAAATGTGTCCTGCTGTGTTCATGTCTGCATAACAGTTTTTGATTCACTTTACCAAAATGAAGTGAATGAAGATAGTTTGAGGCCCCCAAAGGAAGAAATCAATGTGCTAGTAACAAAAAATCCTTCAGATCAACTGGTTGAAAATCATTGTTATTTTTCTACAAGTCAGTTTTTGGTGCCAAATTAATCTGATTAATTAAAAAAAAAAAGATCTGAGCAAGTTGATTACTGCTCAGAGCTTGATACGTTTCCACATTTGTTTCATAGCAAACATAACCTAAACTATTTTGTTTACGTGTCATCTTTACTTTCTGTCCAATTTTGTTACTTAAGACAACATCATATTAAAGTTGTTTTTGTTTTGTTTTTTTTTAATACAAACCTTCTTTAAACACATGAGGGGTGCTTAAAGCTTACACTGTCTGAAACGATCTGAAATCGGCTTGTCTCCCTTTACAGTAACTTTGTTCTGCTTGGCTATCCCTTGAACAGGACAACAGTGGGTTGTGCTTCTCTGCTGAAAGCCAGAGCCACACCTGAGATAACGATATTATGGATATCAGTTCTGACATCATACAAAGCTAAGAGTAGAGCAAAACGCCTCAAACCTATAGTTTTTAGTCTAAAGCCAGATCTTTTGGCTTATATTGATTAAAATAATGGGATACCTGCTGTCATTATTTGTAACTGGCCATGTTCATTACGACTGTCCATCATTAATTTAAGAAGTGAATATGACAGAAAAGGAAAAGCAGAGTAAGTCCCAGGGAGACTGTAGAAGCAGCATGTTGAATGTGAATTTAAATGCATCGCAGAGCTCACTACGAACTCCAAGTCACTTAATTATTTTTAACGTATACTACATTGAAAGATGAGTGGTTTTTCTTGCAGTATACATCTGTCCATAGTACTGCTGGAAAGGTCAAAAGCGTGGGATTTGACTCTACACACATCACAAGTCTGTTCGGTTTTTAGTGTATCTGCAGAAATTGAATACATTTTCAGTTTGACTTGAGAAATGTGAACTACACTTAAAACTTTTTTTTAATTATATTCTGAAATAAAAAATAAAAAAGGCTTATCAGTGTAACTTGTGTTACTGTGGTTTTTTTTATATAAATGATATTCATTTTAAACGTGCATTAACACAGAATTTTGTTAATCATCAACTTTTTGGCTGCTACCTTCAGGAGTTGTCACAGCGCGTGATTTGCTCTCATCTCACCTTATCCCTAGTATCCTTCCTTGTTACGCCATCCCTCTGCATACCCGCTGTCACCACATCCATGAATCTTCTCTGTGAGCCCGCCCTCCGCTTGAGCTGTCATATTGATATACTCGCTTTAAATTTTGTAGGCTCTTTACCTTCTAATACAGTGGCGTTAGGCAACTGGGAAAAAAAAGGAATTGTCCTGTCCATCTTGATCGCTCACAGTGAGTGTCATTTTAAACTCTTGCCTCAAACTCTATCTTCAGACTTTGGGTCAGTACCACCATCCCCACACCATACATCATAGCAGGTGTCCCTCCCATCTTGTAAATCTCCCTTTCACGCTTGCTGCTATCCTTCTGTTGCAAATCATCCCTACTGTTACTACAGATCAGAGTGGTGCTTATAAACACCTTAGACAATGGAGACTCCTGCCTGAGTTCATCTGTCAGCCTGTCCAACACCTTTGCAAATAAGAAGGGGTGATGATGTAATGTAATACCACCTCCACCCTGAACACTTATGTCACTCCAACCACACACCTCACCACTCTTTCACTGCTGTCCTCATACAAATTTCTCTGCTACTACTGATTTTCTAATGCACCACTGCAGTTCCTCTCTTGGCACCCTATCATATACTTTCTCCAGATCAATGACACTACAACTCTTTCTGACCTTCTCTATACTTCTCTATCAACACACTCCACCTTTCTTCTTAACATAGCTTCAACAATGCTTTCCCAAATCTTCATGCTATGGCTCATCAATTGTATAACTCTGACCATCACTAGATCTGCTTTCTGGACCTCTCCTATATGGTTTCAGTTTGTGAAATAGTATTTCTTTCTTGATTTCTATTTTTTTTTGTTACATTTTATACTTACCTGTTTCAGTTTCTCAAACAAATTTTAATTTTAAACAGATAATTTAAGTTAATATAATGCAGATTTTAAATTGCCAACCAACCCTAATAACTGGTTCTGCAATCCTGCTAAGCAAGAACTGCAATCAAATATTTGCAATACCTGGCAATGTGACTTTCACAGTGCTGTTGGGGAATTGTGGCAGTCTTCTTTATTAATTTTCTTTTGTTTGGTGCTGTGCTTCAGATCACTGTCCTGCTAAATAAACCAAGTTCACTTGAGTTAGAGGGCATAAACTGCTGGCCAGACATTCTTTCAGGATTTTCTGGTAGAGAGGACGATTCATGGGACAGTCACTGCAAGTCATCCAGGTCCCATAGCAGCAAAGCATAGACCATCAAACAACCACCACCATGTTTGACCATTGGTGTGATGTTCTTCTTATGAAATACTGTTAGTATTACATGAGATGTAATAGGACACAAACCCTCCAAAAAGTTCAGCTTTTGTCTCATCAGTCCACAGGATATTTCCCCAAAAGTATTGGGTATTTTGAAGATGTTTTTGCAGTAGTTGTGCCTTAAAACTCTCCCATGAATGCCATTTCTACCCAGTTTCTTACTTTTGAATCATGAACACGGACCTTAACCTGAGGCCTGCAGTTCTTAAGATGTTGTTCTTTATTCTTTTGTGACCTCCTGGATGAGTCATTGATTACTCTTGAATTTTGGTAGGTCAGCCACTTGAAGGTTCACCACTGTTCCAAGAATTCTTGATTTGTCCATAATGATCTCACCTTAGTTCATTGGATTCCAAAGATTTAGAAAGGTTTTGTAAACTTTTCCAGTCTTATAGATGTCATTGACTTTGTATCTAATCTGTTCATACCATAATCTAAAGAAACTAATGATGTGTTACTTTGAGATGGTGTCAGTGAGTGTGGCTGGCCATCATCTGTAACCTGTTCTCTTTATGGCCACTCAGTCTACATCTGTTTTCCTGTCTTCTCATTTATGACCACCAACTTCTCCTAAATATTTTAGTCACTGTTGAAGAGTAGTCCCAACTGGTCCCAGGATATCAGCAATTTTGTATTGAACTTGTACTAGCAACCATACCTGTGTGTATTTGCCGCAGTCCAGCTTGCCTTTCTTTCTGCAACAAATACAGAAGATGGGTAAAACACTGTGTCATTATGCCCTGGAAGTCCCTGAAACCTAGTTATCAATGGATCCCACCTGTGACTACGCATCTCATTGTCCAGCCTTTACAGTGTTATGTGCAATCTCGTGGTTGTTGGTCTTGTCCCTTAGGGTTGAAGTCAGGGTTGGCTCGGGTCTCTAGCATGGGAGAGGGTGTCTATTCTGGGTGTCGAGTGGTTCTTGGGCGCCTGGGGTCCTGTGGCCCTGATTTCAGCTCCCACAAAGATGGCTGGCCTGTGGTTCTCTGGTGCTCTTGCCCTTTGGCTGTGAGGGCTCCATCTAGGGCCTCCCTTCTTCTAATGCTGGGGTGGGCATGCAGCTTTTATCAATATGTGTGGCCTGGGGTCTTCAGTACTCTGGGGGTGCTGTGGATGGCCCGGGTCTTTTTTCTGTCTGCATCTGGCCTCACATGTTGGTCAAGTTACTTGAAAAAGTAATTAGTTACTAATTACTTCTCCAAGAAATTAATCCCATTACTTTACTGATTACTCATTTTCAAAAGTAATTAGTTACTGTATTACTTCGTTACTTTTTTAAAACATGATACACAACCTGAATAAGTTATAAAGCAAAAGCCCTTTCAGGCCAGTTCTATTTTTTCTGCATAACCCATAGGCTAATTATGTTTAAGGTTGAAGCATTAGTTAATGGCAGGACTTCTTTGAGCAGTTTTGTAGGAATGGGGGTCTAAAAGACACATTGATGGTTTGGAGGAAGTAATTATTGAAGTTAACCCAGAAAGATCAGTTGGAGAAAAAAGACTAAATGAATATCAATGATGAATAGTAAGATGTTCTAGCCTAAGAAGGCTTTCTTATAAAGCAAAATACTATTTCTCCAGGCTATTTCCCTGGCTGCATGAGTATCATTTGCACCACTTACTGGACTATAACTGGAGAGCTTTCTCTAACAAACAGATTGAGCTTCTCTACCAGAACAAATACAGGAAATCTGGCATGCATTATACAATATCTCTCTACAATGCAGCAGATAATCATCTTGACTCCCACTTTAACCTCTTTTTCCCTTTCTGATTTTGAAATATTTTGCTATGATGATAATCCTTATTATTACTACTATAGCAAGAGAATTTCCCAAATCTGGAATAAATGAAGTAGATCATATGTTAATTTCAGCTTTTAAAAAGTTCTGTATAATATAAATATACACAAGTGATTGTTCATGGTAGGTCTTCCGTTGACAGATGAGTAAAGGTGTACTAATACACTAATATGGATGCATTAATAGCTAAACGTTCACATACGGGGAATAGACATTTTTGTACTGGATTCAACAGAGATGATGCTTGTGGTTTGCACACTGCTGAGAAAAAGACATCTCAGTTTAGTTAACTTCTGCTCTGTTTTATGAAAATACTTGTGCTATTTAGGAGCAATAAGTGGGCCTTGTGTTATGGATTCATCACTCCAGCAGACATCAATTATAACACTCAGTTGCAAACTTTTCAACATAGGAGTATGTTGTACCACAGAACACCACCACATCCAGAGTGAAGACTGAGTGAAGACTTTTAGGACAGAGAGTTTTGGCACTGAACTCACAGCTTTTTCCTCTTTTCAGATCATCAAACAAAATTAAATATTAGACAAAGATAACACAAGTAAATTAAAATGCAGTTTATAAATACATATGCCACAAGACCAGCCCCCAAAATACTCCTGCTCAGAAGAGGGGTTGCAAAACTGACACTGTGCCTCTTTAGCAAATCCAAGTAGCTTTTTAAAAAAAGAAGGCTTTGCACTACTGCAGGTGTTAGTAAATCTGGCCCTAAATCTTTGTTTAAAAAACAAAACAAAACATTGCACACTGTAGTTTCAACATGGCGGCCATCTGGGATTGCATTGTTAAGGACTAGGTTAACCTTGTTAACCTTGCCCCCTTCCTGATTTCCTCTTTTTGTTGTCACACTTAAATATTTCAGATCATCAAACAAAATTAAATATTAGACAAAGATAACACAAGTAAATTAAAATGCAGTTTCTAAATGAAGGTGTTAAAAGGGGAAAAACACTTTTGAAAAACTGGAGAAAAAATTCCAACCCTACATGGCCCTGTGTGAAAAAGTGATTGGCTCCTAAACCTAATAATTGGTTGGGCCACACTTAGCACCAACAATAGCAGTCAAGCATTTGTGATAATAGGCAGTGAGTCTTTTACAGCCCTGTGGATGATTTTTGTCCCACTCATCTTTGCAGAATTGTTTGAGCATGAACCATCTTTTATATGGTTAAAGGTTATGCCATAGCATCCCAGTTTGATTCACGTCAGGACTACAACTCATCAGTCCACATTTTCCCATCAAGATGTTTTCTGGCAACAGTGAGAAGAGCCTTTATATTCCTTTTGTTCAGCAGTGGTTTTTGACTTGGAACTCTGCATGCAGGCCATTTTTGCCCATCTCTGTCTTATGGTGGAGTCATGAACACTGACCTTAACTGAGGAAAGTGAGGGCTTCAGTTCTTTGGATGTTGTTCTGGAGTCTTTTGTGACCTCATGGATGAGTTGTCACTGCCCTTGCCATTTGTGTGGCAGTCACTTTTTCACACAGGACCATGCAGGTTTGGACTTTTACCTTTTAATAATAAAGTCCTCCATTTAGAAAATGCATTTTGTGTTTATTTGTGTTATCTTTGTCAATATTTAATTTGATCTGACACATTTAATTGTGGTAAACATACAAAAAAAAAATCAGGAAAGGGGCAAACACTTTTTCATCCCATTGTACATGGTGGTCTCGCTTTGCACAGCAGAATTTGTCATTTCCGGACCTGTAATCCACAATTATTGCTGTCTGTCATGAAGTGCAGGTAAATTAAAACAGAACAAAACCTCAACCGGAGAACCATATATGAAAATCAAAATGAAAATCAAAATACAAATGTTTTTATTTTTTCCACATTTTTAAAAAAATGTATCATATTTATCTTAACCTCAAGAACAATCTACACAATCAATACATTTTTCTAGTACAATGATGGTGATCATCGGGCTCAGTCTGGGGGCGACATCACTGCACTTGCAGCCATGTCTTTTTTTCTTTTGCATCCTGTGATTAGGATTTGTTGTTTAGGGTTAAGTTAGGCTGAAGGTAGACATGCATTGCTTATGATATAGAATAAGGGTAGTCATTTGTGCAAGGCTGTGAACAGACTGTTGAGGCCCTGGCCAGCAGTTACGTGCAGACCTGGCCTGTGGCTTAATGCTGCTTGCTCAGGGCCTGACAACAGACTGAACATCCCCACTGTGGCTGGCCTCCTTCCGGCAGATGTCCCAACTCTAAGCCGGGGGGAATCCCACCACAAGTCAGAGTTGCGTAAAGAAAGACCGGTTCCCCAATACTGGAAACCTGCACCCCAGACGCTTCTCATGGGAAACATAGAAGGTGCAAGTGTAACGGCATCCTTCACAGATTTCTTCTTTTTTTTTAAGGAACATTTTTTGTCACCGCAGGACAGTTTGGAAGATGTGGCTCTTCCTCCCTGAGCATGTTTTGTGGGGCTGTTTGCAACTGTTTCTTAACATGTGGTTTGGGCCTCAAATTGTCGAATTGAAGGCCATCTCAACAGTATTTACACTGAGCAAACACTTTAAAATTTTGTACAACCAAAGTAAAGCCAACATTAGAAAATATTATTAGGTAGAACATAGTTAGGTTTGTGATGTTGAATAAAACTATCTGCACCAAATTTCACTAGAGGGAAAAATAATATTTGTAATTTTTAAAAATTGGATGAACTGAGTCCATAAAACTGGATTAACTACAAATTATATCAGTTGCCAAGTTATGAGTCATTAATAGGTGTGTCGTGTATTATAGATATAAAGGCAATAATAAAGTTATGAGGAGAAGAAATCTGGAGCTCCTATTAGAAGGAATTCAAGAATCAAGGCTCCTCTTTTCTAATAAAACAAAGGTAAACTTTAAAAAGCCAACTGCAGTTATAAAGGGCAACACATTACCTTAAAAGCAGTTATATTTCTTAATTGGGATCAGGCAGCTTCTAGAAGTTCACAGATGAGCTAAAAAGACAAATGAGTACATGAAAACCCTCAGTGTTATTCATGGAGAATGAAGCAGTCCTAGTTCACTGGAATTGAAATGGGTCAGCAATCTGACATGATCGTCATTCCTGATGTGCAGCCCAATGAAGATGTTTAATGTGTGCAAAAACCTGCTACTTAACATCCTGCTTTTGAAATCTCTTCGACCAGATTAAGCAACACAAAAAACACTTGATGGATTTTTCAAAATTGCACATTGTACACAAAATCCACACAATCTAGTCTCTCAGTTTAAATTCCTGTCTTCTTTAAGCTCTGTTTAAAATACAGAGTAGATCTGTCTTATCCATTTTTCACCAAGCTTTTGGAACTAAACATAACTAGCAGTGTCACAACAGACGGAATACCTTTTACTCGCTCCAGCTTTTTTAGTGGAAATGCATAACATTTGTGTGACGTGATCTTACATTTTACCTCAGGTCATCTTAAATGATCTTAACCCATTTTTGTTTCTTTGACAGCTTGCAACAGCTGTGGTGTTCAAGTTGTCAGTTTAATCAAATTTGACTCAAGCATTTACTTGAATGTATATAGTCAATAGAGTTTGACAGTCAGAGATAAGAGACAGTGTGTACCCAATTTCTGTTTCTGACAGAAAATAAAAACAACAACAACAAAAACAAACACATAATAATAGGTCCAACAGCTGGGCTACTCTAAACCTACATAGTAAATTAGTTGCATCTCATCACTGGTCACTTTGAATAAGTAGATTGTCAAATTTAAGTACACCATAAAATGTAAATGCTTTATCATTTTATTTTACAGTTGTTTGCCAGCTTTTCAATTGATGTCCAGTAAAAATGGACATCAATTTTGAAATGTACCAAAGTGAAAGCTATCTATCTCCTCTCATCTCAAGCAGTAGTCTGTCATCAAGCTTTTCGCCTGTTTTGGTCCTTTACATCACTCCATCTTGTGGTCGTAGTTGGCTATTGCGACTGGAATTACACCCTCCTTGGATCCCATTGGAAACTGTAGTATGTCTACTTTTTACAGGCATTTCAGTTTCACATTATCAATCGCTTGTCAAGCTGAGAGCCAAGCAGCTTTTTCTGGTTGCTTGTGCAGGAGACTGCTGGGAGATTAGCATCCTAGACACTGGCTCTGCTTTTATTGCTCTGAGAAAGGTTACAAGCAATGGAAACAGAACTACTCTCAGTAAAATAGATAATCTTGTGTGATTTATCATAATAACAGAATCGTCTACTTTTACTTGACCTTGGCCAAAATGTGTGTTATATAAACAAAATAGAGTGCAGAGTTTAAAAAAATACAGTGATTCTATTAGCATGTTAGCAAGAAAAATCTTGATGATGACGAGATGTCAGATCTTTAATAAAGCAGATAAGTGAAACAGGTGCTGGCACACTTGGCCTACTATAAAAGTCGTTGCATCCGAGCAATAGAGACCAGATCCATTTTTGTACCTGTGAGTCTGGGGATTAACTGGCTTTTCTGCCCATCCCCAAGTGTCTACTAGAGAAGCTACAGGTTTTGGCCATTTTTCCTTTTTTTAAGTTCTGGAGGTTGACACTTAGTTCTGAGCTGAGTGCCACTTAATGACATTTTTTCAAGAGGAAAAGTGTGGAAAAAAATAGGAGTAATGTCAGCATATAATCTAACACTTTCTAAAACAAAAACAGTTTTATCTTATGATGCTCATATGGCCAAACAGGAATGTGACTAGGGCAATGTGACTGGTTAAATAATAATGTAAGAAGTTCAGCTGCATTGCCTGAAAATTTTAAAAGCTATCAGTGCAGACTACAGCCTTCAGGTCATGGTGTTCTGGAAACTAATATTTTAATCCATCAGAAGTGAGTCAGTGAGAAACTAAGATGTTTGAATGGAATTCAAGCTAATGACAATAACCACTTGATAGCGGGTATGTTACCCAGAATATGTTGTGTGTGTGTGAGGTGTCCTCAGACACTTTTGTGGCTGCGGTTTTATGTGTTTCAAGTTGTCTTCACGGCACTTCTCTCTATAGGGTTGAGTGCTGTGTGACTGGATTAACTGTCAAGATCCAGAGATAGATTAACCTCCTAAGACCCGAACTCTTTCATGTCATGCATTTTTAATTTCTCTTTGCTATTTGGGCTGATTGGGACCTGACGAATGTAAAAACAAAGAATTACCAGATTTTTTTTACCAGATTTTTGTTTCTGAGAGAAATGAGATCCACATACGAGGACATTCGTTTTAAATTTTGATAGAGCAGCAGCAGTATAATGTCCTTGTAAGTGGATATCAGGCCCTTGTAAAGCAAAATTTTGTATTTTGGTCTAGACAACCCAAAATGTGATGTCCACATATGTGGACCCAGGTCCTAGGAGGTTAAAAATTCAAATGAAAAATTGTATAACTAGTGTATTAGCAAAACACTTAATTAAAGTGGGGGCATTTGGCCAACCAGGTAGGGCCTGCATCTTTTGAACTTGCCTGTTTGAAAACCAAGCATGAATTGAACAGGAATTGATAAGAATATAGCAATTTAGATTCTGTTATCAAGATCACTTATTGATTTGATTCTATGAGTGATTCTCTTATTGATTCTCATTGGGTTCTCATTAGCTCTACATTCATGCAAACTAATTACATGCTATGTGGTCAAATGTTTGTGTTGGTAATGGAATGTAGTGCACATAATATACAGAACACCTCTCTTAAAAGTAATGCAGTATGTTATTTAATTACGCCCAGGATACATTAATTCATTGTACAACTTGTTATGTTACTTTTGCATTACTCTGTAAAATGTCCTGAAATGCACTGTCACATAATTACCATTTACCAATAATATAAAATAACACAAATCTCTATTATAATGAGGACAGAGACATGATTTTGTACTCCAGTAGTTAGGTATGAACACAAAGCTGCCAGAGATGCAAAAGCAAAGCGAGGATGAAAACATGAACAGGCAGAAACAGATGCCTGACTGCTCATCCACTTGTTACCTGTTAAGGTCAAGCTCTGCTGCTGGTTTGGCATTTACTCAGCTTTAGCATAGACCTGGCTTCTTGGCTAGCTTAGCGTTAGCATGCAGGTGTCTGTGCAGATGCTTGCAAAGAGCCAAAGTTTTTCTGCTCTGCTTCTGTAATAAAAATGAAATGAATGTCCATATCCATACTTCAGACTGACAGTAGCAAAGTCCAAGAACTGACACGTTTTTTCTGGATGCTTCTGCTATGATCATTTGTAATGTTTGGAGAGCAGCCAAACTGCGCTTTACACTTTGGAGTTGAAAGCCCTGAAATCTTTATCTCTATTGGTGCCAGACTAATATAATGTAGTTTTATTATAGCAAAATTCTACTTATAGTGAATAAAACGAGGTAAGGACTTATATGCCATACATGCTTTTGTCAGGTTTAGTTTGTATGTGGATTATGAGCATATGCAGCACTGACTGCAGTTCACTTAGAAGGGGTGTCATAAAGTTTTCTAGAGACTATACAGAGAGCACTGACAATGTTAAAATGTCCAGAGGTCTTTAAAAAAAACACTCTTTTGTCAGACTATATTGAAAAAATCGCGTTGTAGATTTGATCAAACCTTTTGATGTAAGCGCAATATTGACTTTTATTTTGACCTGATGGTGGGAGTGTTGCATCACCATTGCATTAGTCCCATTTAATCCCAGAATTCGCCTTTCACTAACAGTGCATATGCACAAATGTGTGTGCAAACTTTACATATGAATGTTTCATGCATAAATGCACGATTTATCAGTATTTTCTTATATTCATTTGTTTGTGCTCTACGAACAACTCTGGAACTGCATTAGGCCATACGTGCAAACAAATAATCATCAGCCAAGAGCTTTTAGGAAACAAAATCTCACAAAGACAAACCATTGCAAATAGACTGCATTAAATTCCCTTTCAGAGTCTCTGTCTGTGTGTTCTGCTGGGTTCCCTTTGTAGTCATAAGTGTTATAGTGGCACGGTTAGCTCCCAGCTGGCACATCCCTTAATTCTGGGAATAGTTTGGCCAACAAGTTAATAATAATTTAATGGGGTATTATTTAGGCATGCACTCATAACTGCTAAGGACATGTGATGTTTGTGCTGCACTCAGCTGTGACATGGGGTTGTCTGACACTGACTCAGGGGAGGAGGAAACGGTGAGCCCTTCTCAGGAGACCCCTGCTGGTTCACTCCTTGGAAAATATTTCTACTGGACCAATCTTAGGACCATGCTCTACACTCAGCCTTTGACTAAGTAATAATGATGGCCAAATAGTGCACCCCAATGTAGCACTGATATTTCCTAATCTCTTAATGACTATATTATATATATTATATTATACAGACTACATTAAGTGAGTCATGACACTCACACAGAGGATGAGCATACCCAGTTGTTGGTGTCAAAAAGCTGCTGGGAAATTATTTTTCAGTTGGCTCACTAAAACTCAAAAGCAGCATATGGAGTATGACAAAACTCTGGGTGTATGTACCTCATTAGTCCATTTCACCAGAGTGCAAAGGGATATTGCTTTGTATTCTAGTGCATGCAACGTGATATCCTGAGGCAGTGCCAGATTAATATTACTGCTTGTTGTGCTATGTTTAAGTTTAATTCCATTTTAAATACTTTATTTCTATTTAATGTTGAGCATCATATTCTAAATATCACATTTGTAGTGACTGTCCTTTAAGGACCAAATACCTGTGAAAAAGAATTAGTTGTTCATGAACTCAGAAACACAGGTCTACATTTTGATTTTTCAAAAAGTATGTTAATATATAATTTTTTAAAAATCAGCTGAATTAAATGGCATGAGGAATGAGTGATGTGGTCAGTATCCACAGGTTAATATTCACAGGGAATTCAAAATATAAATGAAAATTGCCAAAACAGTTGGTTAAGCTTATGTATGTATGTATGTATGTATCTTTATTTATTTCAGACATAATAAAAAAACAAAAAAACAAAACAATATATACTCGTCTACATGTATTTTCATTTACGAATACGAATATATGTGTAGATATACACACACACATGTATTTGTACAGACAAACAAGAAAGAAATATAATAAAATAAAACACATTCGTCTAACATGAGATAACAGTTGTTTGATCTGAAAAGGAGTAGGAAGAAGTATGCACATACTTATTAACTCCTACCCCTGCTCGACATCTTATTAATCCCACATATTTACCTAATTCTCCTCATCACATACTCCACACAATACACAAGAAAACTTATATCAACAAGGCTGGCACGATATTTATAATTTCAATACGAGTTGACATATTTATACATACAATGGGTGATTGTCTTTTTCAATATCATATCCTTCCAAAAGTAATTTTTGAAGTGTCTTTATGAACTTGCCAATTCCTGAGCATTGCTGTAATTCTGCAGTAAAGCTATTCCACAGTTTTACTCCATAAATAGTTACACAAAACGTTTTAACATTTGACCGTGCTTTAAGGATCTTCAGATTCAACTTACCCCTTATTCCATTCAGTCATTCTCATTAATCTGTTAATCTGAAAGTGCTGATGAGCCTGGACCTGCAACAAGTTTTTCCTGCTCCATCAATGTGGTTAACAAGATGAAACTCATCTGTTATGATGGCAGATTTCTGAAACTTGTTGATTTGCTACTGTGTTTCCACACTGCTAGTAACTGATGACAGAACAGTGAAAGGAAACCAGCAGCAGCTTGCCTGGCACTCTCTTTTCCCATCAGTCTACCATAAAACACCAGAGGGTTATCCACAATGTGGATGCGCAAACCACCAAAAACAAGCTGCTGATCTCTCAGCTTGCCTAGCTCCAGTTATTGTTAACAGGAGACCGACAGCAAGCCCTCAGAGGCAGAGATGCCAGAGCTATGAGATGAAACGTAAAATAAATGCAGCTTTCAGCGACAATAGCCAACTCTGGAAACAAGATGGCAGTATTGTGCATCCTCTTTAATGTAGTCTCCAGGTTGAAGTGATTTGTCAAGTCACTAACTGGCTGTGGTAGATAGCTGCCCCTCCCTTAGCCTGGTTGCCTTTGTAAAATCAAACACCTAGGCATGCAGACTGCTTCCACAAACTCCTGTGTAAGAACAAGTCACTCTCAGGAGCTCAGTGGATTACAACATGGTACACAATAAAGTGTGGTTGCTTACTCATCTACCTTGTCTGACCATCTGAAAACAGTCATCTTTGTTGTTTACAGGAAGATTATTTACCTTGAACCTTGCCAGATGTGATTTTGTAAACCTATGGTCATATACTTAAGGCACTGCATAATTCAACAAGTAAATGATAAACTGCATACTGCATCTATAACAACAGCTTGACTTCATAGTAGAAGAGCCTGGGTACCCAGCTTGCCCACCTGCAGTCCAGACCTTTCACCAGTTGGAAAACATCTGGTGTATCATGATACAAAAATGGAAGAACTGGGATTGTTGAGCAGCTAGAATCGTATATCAGAACAATATTCCTCTGCCAATATTCCAGCAACTGGTCTCCTCAGTTCACTGATATTTATAGATCAAGAGGAGGTGGAGCTAAAGATAAACATGTCCTTGACCTAGCGTTTCTCAGTTTAAACATTTGATATAGATAGAGAGCAGATAGTCTGTCTTTCACATTACAGTATGTATCTGTAGGTAATATAAGCAGACATTCTTAGCATTCCAATCCTCTGTTAACCATCTCCCTCTGTTGGCTTTTATTGGTGTCATTTGTGTTCGCAATGCTCTAATTCTCTGATTAAAAAGGCCTCAGTAACTTCCAGATTTGAATCTGATGCCATGTCTTTTTCTTTTTGAACTGTTACAGATTTACATATAACTTTACTACCAAAAACTGTACTTGTAACCAAGAAAAAAACAAATATCACATCATAAGATGGCATTGTAGTTGCTTCATCATCTTTCTTCACTTCCAATCTCTGTGGCACAGAGAGAGTTGTTGATACCTTTGTTAACATCTTGTTTTAATCAGAATCCTAGGGTTGTGTGATGTGTTGCTGCCATGTTTCATTTCCACCAGTTCTTTAGAGTAATTTGTTCTGGTTTGCTACAATCATCTGTACCAGGTATAGAGGCTTAAGATTTTGGTACCTAAATAGATAGGTTTACTTTTGAAAAAGATTTGTAATGCATTTATGAAGCTCTAGCTCTAGTCACTTGTTTGCCGATGTTTTTCTGTTCAGGAAGTGGCTCAACAATCCATTTGAATTGTTCTACTTTATTGCTCTTAGCTGAGGTAACCAAAAGCGCAAAATAGCAGCAAATCCTTCGTCAGATTTTGAGTTACTCTAATGTTTTATATGTCAACCAACCACTTGGTCACTGACTTTGACAATGTATATATATAAAATAATTTGAAGGCATATGAATGTAATTTATTCATCTTAGAATTGTTTATGCAAGTACAGAAACTCAGAGTGCTGAAGATGCTTAAACAAGGTCGGATTGTATGTTGATATTAGGAAGCTTATAGGAAAACAGTAAGTTATGTAGTTTTTAGGTATAACATCAGTGATTGCCGTGAAATAAGATAGACTTGTAACAGTTTATTATCATTTTCATATGGCTTACATTCAAGAACAAATAAATGTAATAGGAATTATATTTGCATAATCAGAGTTTATATTAAAAGAGAATATATTCCAGTTAAAGTCTATATTTTACAGCATTTATTATCCATAACAATCTCTGAACCAATATGTGTAAAAGCTCATTTTCATCATCAGCCACTAGTTTGCATAGTCTCATAACATTCAAGTGAGCAATCACTGTGCAATGTCGTAGTAATAATCTCGTAGTCTTGGCTCAACAACATTAAATCCAGGCCTCTCATTTGCCCTGGAAGACATGAAAATAACATGCAATAATCACAAAAGATGTCCATAAAACATAAACCGGTTTGCTGTTTGTTCAGCTAATGCCTTATGATGAACATGTTACTTACTTATATGTCCAGCAGGTCTTCATGAGCTCATACATCTCCAGTGGACACTTCTCTGGGGAGTCCATACGCTTACCACTTTCAATCATCTGCAGGACATCATTTCCTTTCATTCCCTGTAAGGAGTTAAAAATTCAGAACAAATAAGACGCCATCAAATAAATTAAAATGTAAAGGCATAGAGATTATCAAAGTCATAATTTTTGTGTTGCAACCATTATTTTTTAATAGCAATAAGAAGGTTAGTACATAATTCTAAAGTCACACACTAAGATTATTATCCATCTATCCATTCGCTTATCCTTTTCAGGGTCGCGGGGGGCGCTGGAGCCTATCCCAGCTGTCATAGGGCGAGAGGCGGGGTACACCCTGGACAGGTCGCCAGTCTGTCGCAGGGCCAACACACAGGGACAGACAACCATTCACACTCACACCTAGTGGCAATTTGGATTATCCAATTAACCTATCCCCACAAGCTGCATGTCTTTGGACGGTGGGAGGAAGCCAGAGTACCCGGAGGGAACCCACGCAAACATGGGGAGAACATGCAAACTCCACACAGAAAGACCCCGGCCTGATGGTGGAATTGAACTCAGGACCTTCTTGCTGTGCGGCAACAGTGCTAACCACCGTGCCAAGATCATTATGATACATGCAATTCATAGGTCAAGATTTCATAGGTAGACAGTGAGTACACATCACAAAATTATTCTATAAATTACAACTAAACAAATCTGAAACATTTGTTTTGTAGTCATTTAGTTTACATAAGACAGCAACTATAAAGAATAAAAATTAACAAAATAAAGGCTGCAACAGCTGTTTGAATATTAAACTAATATTCAAACAAAAACACAATGTGTGAGTGAGTGAGGTTACATGTGTCACCATAACTCCTTATATTCAATAATAATAATACCTTGTATGGTTTTTGGCCATAGGAGTAAGCCTCCCACATGAGCACCCCAAAGCTCCACACATCACTTTTGGATGAGAACTTGAAGTAGTTTATACATTCAGGCGCGTACCATTTCACTGGCCACTTCCCATGACCTTTTGCCTAAAGGGAGAGACACGCAAACATAACTAGTTTTAATTTCATGCCACACTGGTCATTTTGCAGCTTCAAATAACACAATGATTAGGACTGGTTCCTGGCAGTAGTGTTCACAATATGATAACAGATACAAGTAAGGCAGATTGACTGGTGTTAGTGTTACAGTTATTTTAATGCTTTACAGCAGGGATGGGCAAATCCAGGCCTCGAGTGCCGGTGTCCTGCAGGTTTTAGATCCCACTCTGGGTCAGCACACCTGAATCAAATGATTAGTTCATTACCAGGCCTCTGGAGAACTTCAAGACATGTTGAGGAGGTCATTTAGCAATTTGAATCAGCTGTGTTGGATCAAGGACACATCTAAAACCTGCAGGACAGTCCTTGAGGCCAGGAGTTGCCTACCCCTGCTTTACAGTAACACTTTCATTGAGAGTGACTTACTTTTAAACAAAAATCTAAGAGTGTTGATGCATGCTCAATCATGAAGATAAGGAAATCCCAAAAAGTTTGTGGGATTCTGTTCATGAGGACAGTTTTTTCAGTGGGAGAAATATTTTGTCAGTCATCAAAGTGACTTCTTTAGACAAAATGTTTCTCTCACTGAAAACGCTACGTCCTCACGAACAGAATCAACTTTTTGGGAAAAATCTAAGACGTTCATAGAGATGGACCATCAAGGCTTTTTGAGAGTATAAGGACAGATGACGTGTCATCCTATACCATATGTTACCTTGTAGTAGTTTTGATCCTCAGCAACAGCTTTAGAGAGGCCAAAGTCACTGATCTTGGCATAGTGCTGTGTGACCAGCAGTACATTCCTTGCAGCAAGGTCCCTGTGGACAAAGTTATGCTCCTCCAGGTACTTCATCCCCATAGACACCTGATGGACCAGCTCTGTGATATTCTTTATGGCCGTTTGCCTGGAGATGAGTTGTTGTTACTTTAACTCTAAAAGCCACCATAAACCTCACACAATATGAGAACTGTATTTTGAAATCTTTGATTTTTTTATATACTGTTATTTTGAAACTAAAACTTATAAATAACTTCACATTTAGAAAAAAGTGATTTGTCACTTCATTCTCCTAAACTAGCAGATTACAATATTGACCACAATACTAGAGTTTTGATTAAGAGTGAAATGGGATGTGTAGGTG
Source organism: Mchenga conophoros (assembly GCF_057382185.1). Classification (NCBI taxonomy): domain Eukaryota; kingdom Metazoa; phylum Chordata; class Actinopteri; order Cichliformes; family Cichlidae; genus Mchenga; species Mchenga conophoros. Next base: position 60,377,075 of record NC_140532.1, on the reverse strand, counting down.
TTTCAGAGAACACTGAAACAGAGAATGGAGAAGTACGGCATTGGATAGGATGTGTTTCTCAACAGACATTTGCACATATCTTAGCTGATGTGAATATTGCAAGCTCTAATTGCTACTGTGTAGTGCTCTTTTGTAGCTAATGTAGATACTTGTAGAATAACTTGTTATTCTACAAGTTACTTGAGTTACTTGTAGAATAACTCAAGTAACTTACCACAAAACAGTACCTTTATAAATAAAAATTCAGACTCTATCATAATGTACTTGCATTAATGTGAAGAAAAAAAAAACAATGTTCAAACAAACCAAATTGAGGAAAGAGCAAGACCAAGTCGCAGTACATACTTATTTTTCTGCAGGAACTTGTGGAGGGGTCCCAGCTCAGCCAGCTCCATAACTAGCATGAGGTTCTCTGCTTCACAGATACCAATCATCCGGACAATATACGGATTGTCCAGCTGCTGCATTACATTGGCTTCCCGCAGCATTTCGTCACGTACTGACTGGTTATTATCATCATTCTTCAAGACTTTAACTGCAACTGTCTTCTCTGTCCTGATATGCAACATGGATTAGTGTAAGTATTAATATGTTACTACAACAGAAATGCATTTTTCAGACATTTTGACTCATCCACAGTCAACATTCATCATCAGCAAAACAACATAGTGGTACGGATATCAATAGACACAACTGTCAATAAAGTAAACCAGTAAGACAAAAGCAGTATACACTTGCATTCTGTATAAAGGGGGGGGGGGGGGGGGGGGTGCTATAATGAAGCCATCTTTTAATGACTGCAGGGACCAAGACTGTGATATTTGTGTCCTGTGGACTTTGCTTGGTTTTGATTTGTATGATATGAGCTGTGTGTTTTTGGAATTTGAATAACCGATTGAATATTTCTTTGGGAAAACAATGAAACAAGATGTGCTGAACTCATGTTTTATTTTTTGGGTTATATCAGTGAATCACTGACAGTGAGTTTGCCTGCTGCAGTCAGCAAATCATAAATATCATTTATGATAGGGAGAATATTTTAAATTTGTAAGTCTGATCATTTAACAAAGCATTGTGGTGCAATGTTTGTATGTAGTAATATGGTTTAATGTAGCATACTTTCTCATCTTGTAGGTGCCTTTCATGACGGTACCAAAATTCCCAGAGCCCAGTTCTCCATCCTCCAAGAAAAGATGTGAGCGATCCACTGTAGAACTCCGCAGTTCATCTGGATCCGCATAAGGACTCTCATATACCTCTGTGTCCATTGGCATGGCCTCTGATGAAGAATTCAACATGTCAAAATTAGGAAGCAGTGAAATATTAAATGAAAACATGTGAATTTGGATTTTACAAGTTTAGAATGTTCTCTAGCCAAAATAATAGCTCGTTATTCAGGTAGATTTTCCCTATTCAGATTTTTCATAATCTATCTGTCTACACTGTAAAAGAAAATCCTAATATAAAAGGATTTTACTGTGTATTTTACAGTTTTGTACTGTTCTTCTAGAATATCATTAAATTTACATCAATAGACTGTGATTTCACATTTCAAGTGTAAATTAACGTAAAATCACTGTAATGTAATAAAACACAATTTTCTTGTTTTTTAAATGTATTTGTCTGTACATATGCATATTTAGATTGTTAAAATACATTCACAAATGTATCATGATTTCACAAATATTTGTCCGTTATTTGAAAGATTGAACTGTTAAATTCAAATGTAATGCTATGGAAAAATATATAAAATGATTCTTATAAACTTTTTTTACATCAAATAATTATTATTATCATTGCTATTTAGGGCGATCGTGGCTCAAGAGTTGGCAGTTCGCCTTATAATCAGAAGGTTGCCGGTTCGAGCTCCGGCTCGGACACTCTTGGTCGTTGTGCCCTTGGGCAAGACACTTCACCTACCACTCACTGGTGATGGCCAGAGGGGAATTATAAAGTAGAATTGTAAAGCACTTTGAGGGTCTCAAAAAGTGCAATATGAATGCAGTCCATTATTATTTAAACCAACTGTTAAGTGTATATTTCTGTATATTTAAATATTATTATTCATATTGCCACATTAATTGACCTTGTTTATAGGTAATTTCATTAAATTGTTCCAAATTTAATGTTTCAAAGCACTTGAAAAAGGTAAAATCCCATGTAAAATTAGGGCAACAAATTGTATTTTCATTAATGGAAATAACCGTATTTTTATGAGTAAGTTATCTTCTGTTAATTTACGGTATTATTTTGGCGCCCCAGCTGCCGGAATATTACTGTTTTTTTAAGATGTTTTCTCTAACAGTGTAGTATGTCCCCTATATGAAAGCATAAAACTGATTTTACTTATTTTTGAAAAACATTGTACTGGAAAAAATATTGAAGGAGTACTGTACCTTTAGCATCACTCATTTGAAAGTGAAAAGAAATGCATTTTTTAAATCCGATTACTGTAATCCAAAAAATCTGTCATTTCTGACAGATTCAAGTTAAAGTTCATCCTAATTTTCCTTGAAGACTGGTCATCTCGAGTTACATTTTCAGGGTAAAGGAATAGTCTTGGTTTTTGTTAAACAAACAAAAATTAAAAGTATCCCTTGTCTTGTCTCATTGATATGGAGTCGTAGTGAGAGGCTTTCCTTTTTTGGTCTGGATCAGGTGACCTGGATGCTCTCTTGGTTAGGTCTATTCTGCTGACAGCACTAAGTACTTTCCTTTCACTCTCTATAGATTCATATGCCAATATTGCATGTGATTATCTTTTGTCTGCTTGTGTTTTGTCCCGTTTGTTGTATGCTTTTGTTACACAGAGCAGCTACGTGAACGGTACTCACACAGAGGTCAGTTATCTTTTTCATTTCTTTACATCTTCATGATATACAACTCTGGATACTGTAGCTCCCCAGAAAAAAAACCCTCAAATATACCAGGGAGTCTGAAATACTTGATCCCCTGGTATAATTCTCAATACACACCTTTAAAACCAATAACTAGTAAGCTAGAGATATTAAAATAATTACGTAGTCTGGAAAAATTGTTTGCTGCTTTATTTAAAAATAAGCCCTCACAAAGCTGGAACATCTTACTATTCATCGCTGGTTGAAGAAAATAAGGACAACCTTAGGTTTCTCTTAAGCACAGGCTGAAAACAAGTTTGTTTTGAGCCAACCATTCGTTTAACCTTAATGACTTGATGAATTTCTTTACAAATAAAATTGTCACCATTAGAGAAATATTGCTTGTAACCATCTCACAGACATAATATTATCTACAGTTACTTTCAGTACCATTGGTATTCATTTGGAGTCTTTTTCTCCAATTGATCTTTCTGAGTTAACTTCCGTAATTACTTCCTCCAAACCATCAACATGTCTTTTAGACCCCATTCCTACAAGACTGCTCAAAGAAGTCCTGCCATTAATTAACGCTTGAATCTTAAATATGATCAACCCATCTCTAATAATGGGCTATGTACCACAGGCCTTCAAGCTGGTAGTAGTTAAACCTTTACTTAAAATAGTAACAGTTTTTACCCAACTCTCTTAGCTAATTATAGGCCAATCTCTAACCTTCCTTTCATCACAAATAAATTCTTGAGAGAGTTGTTATCAAACAGCTAACAGATCATCTGCAAAGGGAAAGTTTATTTGAAGAGTTTCAGTCAGGTTTCAGAGCTCATCACAGCACAGAAACAGATTTAGTGAAGGTTACAAATGATCTTCTTGTGGCCTCTGACAGTGGACTCATCTCTGTGCTTGTCCTGCTAGACCTCAGTGCAGCGTTCGATACTGTCGACCATAATATTCTATTACAGCGATTAGAGCACGCTGTAGGTATTACACGTACTATGCTGCAGTGGTTTGTATCATATATTTCTAATAGACTCCAATTTGTTCATGTAAATGAAGAGTCCTCTTCACACACTGAGGTTATTTATGGAGTTCCACAGGGTTTCATGCTAAGATTAATTCCTTTTACATTATACATGCTTCCTTTAGGCAGTATCATCAGAAGGCATAGCGTACATTTTCTCTGCAATCCAGATTACACCCAACATGACATAGAATCTATGCTAAATAATATTTACACAGTATGGAACATGCACAAGCAAGTTAGCAATTGAACAACAGTACATCAATATAGGGTTTGACAAAGGCAGTCTTACCTTTACCTTTACCGGGTATCCTAGTTTCATAAGGATTGGAGTTATCTGGAGGCCTGGGACGAGATGGTCGGTGCTGTTATCATCAGAGGAGACAGTGTTAAAGAACATTCATTATGAGAATGCATGAAGTATAGCTAAATAGCACTTACTGCTGAAAGTAACCTGCAATAAGTGAACACATGATTTCAAAGAAGGGGTTTAAGACAAGTTTACAGTCAGGGGGTATTTTGACTCTCAAACATCTCAAGCATAAAATCTCAGAAAAAATTAGGAAGAAGACTGTACAAGATAAAACTGCAGGATTCAAAAAGGGAAGAAAAAAAGACATCTGATCCAAAACTTAACTGTAACAAAGCCAGGCAAAAACAAGAATAAAAAAGAAAACAAAACAAAAGAAAAAATGGCAGAGGGATTTTAAAGGATGGAACATGTGGACAATATTATCACAAGCACATATAGAAAGCTACCAAATGGCTGCTTGTGGTTCTATAATGTAATTGCACTGGGTAACCTCTGGATGGTGTTAAAACATAATTACAAATACACCAACTAAGATGTCACACCAATTCAATAAGCTTGTGTGCACTGACATCCATTATTTACTTGGATGTGAGATCTATCAGAGGGATTAGAAAGGACATAATTCAAAGGACTAATATTGCAAGAAAGAGTTAGTAAATAGAAATCCACATTCCATTAGTGAAGAAGTGCAGAGGTAGAAGGAAGGTGGAGGTTACACACTGCTGTGAGCAACTATGACTGAGGAAACAGGATGTGTGTAATGCACCTTTTTTATGCCGGGAACTTTACTGATGATGGTGAAAAATCCATCTGTCGCACTTTGCTAAAAATCAAAATGTCAGAGAGGTTATCATTAATGGTAATATTAAAATCATGCATGAAATTATTACAATAGGAAAAAGATTAATGGGAAAAATAGCTCCAAACGAGGATGTGTGAAGTCGTCTGACACACACATTCATCTACACATTACAAGAAACATTTCTATGTTTGTTTTACCATACAGGGCTTCCTGAAGAAGCCATATCATTCTAATAATAAAAAACAACCCTTGTCGTAATGGTTAATGGTAACCCATACAGGCTGACTGCTGAGGCCAATTTAACCAGCATTTCTGTTTCAGTTGAATGTATTAATGCACATAGATGGAACTTACAATGGCAGAACCAAGTCTAGGATGGCCCGGTGGAAGAAAAGGCCGTCCTATCAGCCCTGTGAACATGGAATAAGACAAATGTTAATCAGCTGTGTATACAGTGTTATAATTTAGATTATTAGATATTAGTTAACATGCAGTGAAATTTGCTTTCAATGAAAGTCTTCCTGTAAACACATTTCGATTAGTTGTGTTTGTGTTTCTCACCAATATCTCCATCAGGCCTTGGACAGGGCTCTGTTAGTACTCGCAAAAGACCATCTGGTTTGTATGAGTAGTGCTCCACCAGCTGTGTTTAAACAGAGGTGTAGGCAGAGTACACACATAAGTTTTACCACCTCACCTTGTAATACATTATACAATTTCAAACAGATTAAGATTGTTGAAATGTTCTAAGTAGCCCATAAATATAAAGCACACTGGGATTACCTGCCACAAGGTGTCAAATTTCTTGCCCTCTGGAATGGAGAGCTTGCCAGCCGAGTCCTTGTCAATACGATAATGCATGACTTGTCCTTCATGCAGTAAACACAGAGCATAAGATCCATTCGCATCTCTCTGCCGAATCCTTCACATAGAAAAAAAAGGGAGAATCGTTTGAAACAGTTTTTGTTTCTGTAGTTCATTATAAGTGGCGGAGGGCTTTCACTTTGGTGGCCTCAGAATCTCATCTCTGATTTTTGCAGATGATGTGGTTCTGTTGGCTTCATCGGGTGAGGGCCTCCAGCTCGCACTGGAACGGTTCTCAGCCGAGTGTGAAGCAGCGGGAATGAGGATCAGCACCTCCAAATCTGAGGCCATGGTTCTCAGCCGGAAAAGGGTGGAGTGCCCACTCCGGGTCGGGGATGAGTTCCTGCCCCAAGTGGAGGAGTTCAAGTATCTCGGGGTCTTGTTCGCGAGTGATGGGAGAAGGGAGCCGGAGATCGACAGACGGATTGGGGCTGCAGCTGCAGTAATGCGGACGCTGCACCGGTCCGTCGTGGTGAAGAGGGAGCTGAGTGTAAAAGCGAAGCTCTCAATTTACCGGTCGATCTACGTCCCTACCCTCACCTATGGCCACGAGCTGTGGGTAGTGACCGAAAGAATGAGATCGCGGATACAAGCGGCAGAAATGAGCTTCCTCCGAAGGGTGGCTGGCCTCTCCCTTAGAGATAGGGTGAGAAGTTCGGCCATCCGGGAGGGGCTCAGAGTAGAGCAGCTGCTGCTCCACATCGAAAGGAGCCAGCTGAGGTGGTTCGGGCATCTGACAAGGATGCCCCCTGGGCGCCTCCTGGGTGAGGTGTTCCAGGCATGTCCCACCGGGAGGAGGCCCCGGGGCAGACCCAGGACACGCTGGAGAGATTATATCTCTCAGCTGGCCTGGGAACGCCTTGGTATTCCCCCGGATAAGCTGGAGGAGGTGGCTGGGGAGAGGGAGGTCTGGGCCTCTTTGCTTAGGCTGCTGCCCCCGCGACCCGGCCCCAGACAAAGCGGATGAAGATGGATGGATGGATGGATAGTTCATTATATACATATATACCATTAAATAACTACAAAAATGTTCACATCTGACTGCAAACTGTGAATCAGTGATTAGGTGGTTTTTCAACTCATCTGATAGCTATTATGGAACGCAAAAGCAATGAATATCTTTTTTTACAGTTTCAAGATGTATTAACATTATTCATGCACAATACTTCAAGGTCACAAGAAAAAATGTCTATAAATGTAAAAAAAATCCTACTTATTGTAGAGTCTTTACCTTATGCACCTTGAGGCAACTGTTGCGATTTGAAGCTATACCAATAATACTAAACTAATTCAGAAAATTATGAATATTTTCCACTGCTGCGTCTGTATTGCTTTTTATTTATCTACGATGGCTCACTAAGCACAATGAAACCAAATATTAGTCTGAATTTTCAATTGAGAAATCATGTTACCCCGCCTATTACCACATACTGTGTCAGATGTGATAAGTTGTGGCTAAGTGCAACTTTTTTCATAGACTTGCATTTTAAAAAAAAACCTCATCACATGGAGACATTACAGTAAATAAGAAGTAAGGAGAACTAAACAGGAAGTAAAACTAATAGCCTGTGTGCTATTATCAATAACTGTGCTCCAGAATGCTATGTGTGCAGTATGTGATTCACTCTTAACAAAATTTCAATAAAATTTAGAGACATAAGCATAACATGATGATGTGTTTCAGTGGAAAGTAAGTTTCCTGCTAGATGTTACATGAGAGAAGGGACAGAACAGTTACATTTTGCCTTGCTGTTAGTCTCCCTCTTGTTTGGCTACTTCAGGAAGTCCTTTGCAAACTGCCAGAGCGGAAACCACAGTGTGTTTGTGTGTTTGTGTCTCTCTGTGTCTGTATGTGTGTGTGCATGTGTATGTTCCTCTCTTTCTTCAAGCGAGACCACAGCCGCTCAACTGAAGCTTGAGGTTCTATAAATACTTTACAAACTTTATTCAGTGGTTTCAAAGCAAAAAGACATTTTATGCATTTGACAAATGAAATGTAATAAGATGGAATGGAAGCAATACAGTGCTAACATAGCTGTGTTTGTTTAGACTGCTTGCATTTGTAGAATTTGATGTATTTCACTACTCACACAGTTACTTTATACTTGTAACCTAGAATTCTAAAATCTTGCTGTGTAGAGGGAACACAGCATTGTTCTGCTTGGGGTCTGCTGTTGACATGGTCTGAATCGCAATAAGTCACTATTGTTAATGTTTAGAGCATAAAACAATATAGTAAATTAATTATTGCAAACATCTGTTCAAGATCAAATTGAACAATCGTTGTTGGTAGTGTGTGTGTGTGTGTGTGTGTGTGTTAGTAACAATCAGCTTACAACCACTCTTTTCATTTGCAGAACCAGTATTAATTACATTACAAAACCATATTAGAAAATCATATTTAAAAAATACTTTAACAACGAACAAATTGACATAATATGTATCTTTCAGTCTTCATCTATTCTCCACCTTTTTGAGAATAAAAGTTACATAAGAGAACTACTCAATAGGAAATACTCAAGAGTTCTGCCCCAGAGGAAAGGAAATTTCTAAATATTTTCATTGCCCAACCTATTTCTCAGACACATAACTGAACTGAGTTTCGTGTCATTGTGAGAGTTTAATCATTTGCTATCTCTGAAAGGCAGAAGCTCCTGGAGGGAAAAAAGCTACCCTCAACTTTAATAATTTCTTTGCTTTTTCTTTTCTCACTTCACTGATCTTGAGTTCACAGCTCTTGAGATAACACTCAGAAAATGCAACAAAAAAGGATGACACTGCACAATCTTAGGAGTTCTAGTTTCAGTCCTGTACTTGCCCTGCTTGTTATTGTGTTTCTTCAGTATTTGGATGTTGTAAGTTGTCTGAGACTGTATTCTTTTGCTCACTAATTTTGTAAAGCTGCAGATAATATTACTATTTTACTTTACTTTTGCTGCTCACCATAGTCTTTCATTTGTCTCCTCTGAAATAAACATATAGTTAAGTTAGGTAAAGTAAAGGCAAACCAAATGGAAACCTCATGAGGTTATTAAAATGTCAAGTTCTGAGAGGATTTGGGTTACAGAATATTGTATGGCTTTCTTGAAAATAAATGAAAAGACTCTGTTGATGTTGTCTTTAAAACAGTGAAATAAATAACTGACTCAGTCCAATTCCAGGTGATGTTGCAGTGTTGTGTGTATAATGAATTAATTTACTGTTTTGGCCAGACCTCAGCAATATGAAGTAAGACAATGAATCTGAATAAGACTTCTACTGTCATTGAAACAGCTGAACGTTTGAGTCTGATTTCACTGTTTTACAGGGTTAAAACAAACAAACAAACAAACAAACAAACAAACAAACAAACAAAAAACCCAAAAGCATCCTTTTCTGAGTGAATTAATACATTAATATTAAATAACAAAACAATTTACTGTGCATGAACCACTTGTAGGTTTTGTCACATTTCTACCAATGTGGTAATGTTTTTTTACTCTAGTTTATCCTATTTAGCAGTTAGGAATGCTATGAACACAATGAACATAGTGAACGTTAAACTAAAATATTTTTAAAATGCAAATGTAGTTGAATAATATTTTTTTACCAGCTAACTTCTTACAAAGTGAAGCTAAGAGGAACTGAAATATTAAAACCACATTAAACCAATGTCATTTGTTTGTAAAACAACACCTCGTTACATTTTTCAAGGTCTTTTCTAGTGCCATGAGGGCCATTTTGTCACGGGCAAGAATGTAGAAGTTCAGCACGAGAATCACTGTATGAAAAATACAAAAAAAAGCCATTTTAAAAGCAATTAGTCCAGAGTCAGACAGATGTTTTAATATTTTGTCTTCCATCATGGTTAAGGTCTCTTCAGCTGTGTCAATTCAATGCACACTATTTGCACACACTATCAGTGGCAGGTTTCCCAGCTAAACTTGTACAAGTGATTCATTTTATTGAATAGAAAAATTATGAATATAAATATGGAATCGTAAAGTCCATAAAGAGGTTTTCTTCCAAGCCATAACTCTAAATGCTCTTCAGTTAGATTTTTCTACCCTGTCAGATAGAACTCAAATTCAATCCATGTAGTAACCGCAAGCAGTTCTTTAAAACTATGTTTTAACTGGTTTTCTAAAATTTATTGATCAGGACTAACAAAACATGAACATGAAACATGAAAAGACAATTATTTTTCAGACCAGAACCAAAAGACGCAGTGTAAAATTTTACCATGAGAGGAATGATATTATTCTTCTGGCTTTTTATAGGATTTTATACTACTGCCTGCAAACACAGCAAATAATTTAATAAAAAGAGAATTAATATAATACTTACAGAAACTTTCCATTTGCACGCGGGCCACATTGAAGCCTGGGCTCAGAGTCTTCTCGTGTTATTGTTCCATGAAACCAGGGCATTCTTTCATGAGCAGTGGTAGCGATGAGCTTCTCCAGCTGAGGTCGCTGGCTGATGATGGCCTGCTCCAAAGCTGCACCCTGCAAACAGGCAACACACTTAGCTGCACTTGTAATATAAAGCTAGATTAATGCTGCCTACGTCCACCCAGAGCACACTCGTAAAACTCACTTTAACTCTAGATTTATCCAGGTATAATGGCTGACTTACATATTGCGCCTGTCTAAGAAGTGGTTTTGTACATACATCCATGTGCAATTGAGAACAAGAAGTGACGCACAAGCAGCAGAGTCTGAGGAATAGTTGAGATAACCATTTATCTGGGCGACCATGGCTCAGGGGGTTGGGAAGCGTATCTGTAACCGGAAGGTCGCCGGTTTGATTCCTGGGCTCTCTGTCCTGGTCGTTGTGTCCTTGGGCAAGACACTTTACCTACCGCCTACTGGTGTTGGCCAGAGGGGCCGATGGCGCGATATGGCAGCCTTGCTTCTGTCAGTCTGCCCCAGGGCAGCTGTGGCTACAACCGTAGCTTGCCTCCACCAGTGTGTGAATGCGAGAGTGAATGAATAGTGGCATTGTAAAGCGCTTTGGGTGCCTTGAAAAGCGCTATATAAATCCAATCCATCATTATTGAATTTTCAGTATGGAAGAGACAGATTGGATACCACTATTGTTGTGGTGGAGATACTAGAACATCAACACAACCTGAGCTATCAGTTGCTATTTGGGCCTCCTGAAGTGAGCAATGCTTAAATGGAAATTTTGTTGATTCCCTTCAACATTACTGGGAGTCCATGATGGTCTTATCTGGTCTGGTCTACTAATGAGGACAATTTTTAAAGGTAGCCTTTTGATCAAGATATGGTAACACAGTAGCATTATTTAAAAGAAGTCAAAGTAACATTATTACCAAAATTGGAGACAGACCAAAGTGACTTACCTCTGACTTTCTTTACTTCCTGCAATTATATGCTTTTTCTAGGCCTAGGGTTTATTAACAAAATTTAATGTGTGTAAAATGTAAAATACACTTTTAACATCTCAACAATTATGTTGGTGACTTTTATCATAAATGTAAATAAAGCCCAAACTGCAAAAAACCATCATTTAGTTTGCTATGGTATTCCATAAAGTTCTGACTTCTCATTTCAAATATGGTTTTCTTATATTATATAATAGAGCTGAAACTTACCTGCAGGTTCCAGGTCTGCTTTACATACTCCCGTATGAGTTTTTCCTTCAGGTCCTCAAACGGCCCAACTTTCGGCTGCATGTTCTTGGGCCTGTTACAAGGCTTCTTCAGCAGACACACAAGACCGTCTGGTTCTTGGGAATGGTAGTCGATCACATCAACGGGACTTCTGTAGCTCTTACCACCAGCAATAGCATACATGTCATTGGGCTGTCTTTCAATTGTGTAGTGGTAACAACGGCCTGCATTTGACACGGACAGTGCAAAGCCTCCAAGATAGTTTCGGCTTTGGCGTAGGAGGTACAGGCCATTGCTTAGGCCTGTCTGCCGCAGGTAGTCCTCTGCCTCTTCCCTGGTAATATTGCCATAAAAGAATGGCAATGAATTTACATTGTCAGCCATACTGGCTTTTGGTGAGTGGCTCCCTTTAAGGAAGTCCCTTCACAAACTTCTTCCACTAGGATGAAATTCACCTAAAAACAAAAATTGGAAACAAATAGGAAATGAGACAGATTTCAAGTAGAATTGCATGACATGATAAATCATTTAGCACTGAATCCCACAATCGAATCACAAACAATAAACAATCCCAGCATATGGTGACTGAAAAGTCAACATGTGTGATGATTTTCTTAGTTTGCAAATGTGTATTCCATTTTGTGTTTTGAGTCTTTCATAATGCAAAAATGGTGATTAGTTTCTGCCTGTTTAAACACAGCAGTATTTTTGTTTCCGGGGAATTTTTTGTTTTGTGTTATTTTTAACTCTGTCTAAATTTGCACAGCACAGCTGCTCTTTTGCATGAAAACTAAAATCTGAAAAAACAATAAATTTAACCATTTGAAGCACAATATTTAAATGGCTCAAGCTCACTTTAAGTTCCCAGAAGACATGACATGATAGTGTTTATAAAATTTGGATACTTTTTTTTTTCGTGTAGAGCTGCCTACCTGCTTTGCAATGTAAACTAAAGCACATAAAGCAAGTTATCACTGGGTTTCAGCAGCATTGCTTTTTGAACTCACAAAGGTCAGAAATAAGTCTGAGCTGTCAAAGGTTTTGGCCATGTTTTAGCCATAAAGACACCACATAGACAGGTTCCTGACTTTTTCACCTATTATTGTCTTTACTGTGTTTTTAGGTTCTTATGTGGAACTAACCTGACCAAGTCACCAAAATATAAGGATTCATTTGCCTTTACTAACATTTTAAAGATACCAAAGTATATCCTGGACACCAACAAGTGATAGATCAACTTTGGGAAGAAAATAACTTTGACAAACCACTTCCTTCTTTGAGAGAAATATGAATCTATTTTAATGCTGAATGCAGACTGCAACTGAAAGTATGACATTTTTTTGCTGGTTAGACAGAACCATTTCAAATTCAACAACCATTAATGTACACATAATGAAAACTAAAACTCAGCTGAAAAGTTGCAAGGATGGTGACCTTAAAAACCTGACCATCATTGGTAGGCCTTTTTTTCAGATCACTGTGCGCATGATTAGTTTCAGCAAGACAATTCTAGCTTTTCTTAAAGTAAAGTGACCACAGTGATTATAAAATGAAACCTTAGATTAACCGATTAAATAAAAGAATAAATAAATAAATACAAGGTTTAGACATTTTTTTAACTGTTGCAGATATTAAGACAGTGCACTGACCTTGTTTTTATGACCCCATTGTTCCATTTAACAGTTAACAAAATCTTTCCTGTTTGTAATGCACAACAGTCTAACATTGAAAATAAAAATTTAAAAGGGAATAAGCTGCACATTTGTGACCTAAAATAAGCAGCTTCTGGTATTTCCTGACAATGTCATCACACTACAGACCTCTTGAACTCTGCTCTCCTTGAGAATCTACCTTCCTTTCAGACTGTTTGATGTTATTTTTGATTGAGTTGTACTTTGTATTTTTTGTTTTCAATGAAATGCTAGTCACTAGCAGTTAATCCTTTTTAATCATTTTACTTGCTAAGCAGGAATGTACAAATAGCTTTCAATGTGCAGAAAAAACAATTAAATCTAGCATCCATAACTTCACACGTAGAGATAGATATATGGTAGAACAGCTACTAAATGGAGTAGGGTTTTCCTTTTCTTTAACGAAACACGAGGACTACAAATAAATTTCCCTCAAAAATAGAATTAATGTTAGAGTACTTTTGTATAAAAGCTGTCCCGGATCTCATGTCATAAATATGTCACACTAAAATGCTGTCACTGTCTCTGAAGACAGTTCAGATAGTTAACTGTAACACTTTTGTTTACAGATAAATTTGATGATATTTTTTTTTAAATCCAAATTTCAGTACTGGGCATCCTTTAATGTGTCACACCCAAACTCTGTGGTGTCATTCAATGGCTTATGCAGTTGGAAAGAACCCAAAGACACGTGCCAGAAAAAAAAATGCTATGCTAGACACAATTATTTTTATTTCTTGATCAGTTTTTAGCTGAGGCAGTTGTTTCAGTGAAATCATGCTGAGTATTTGAAATGTCTGGTGTTTTTTTTTAGGCTCAGAAGTGGAATTAAGCACTTTGGTCAAATGTATTTTATTATTTTCCACAGCTGAAAAAAGATGCTAAAAGTGCCTCCTGATAATCTGACACTGTAGATAACACGAGATCCAGAACATTCTTTTCTCTTTTCTTTAAAAACCCTATTAGAATGGTAAAATAAGAAAACAATGGCCAAATCACTTAAATGATTTTAAATGTGTTATTCATTGAACATAATTATTACTTCCCAAAACAAGCACAGCAGCAAGTGACAAATGAACAAATGAAAATGATCTCACACTGTAGGGCAGATTTTTTTTTCTGATCAAAAACAAGTCAGCAGTTAGTGAGAAATGGTAAGCCTCGATAAGACAGTAAAAAAAAGAGGAAGTATAATTATTGTCGTTAACGAGACAGTCAAATGTAGCTTACTGGTAAATTTTAAATAGTCGTTTTTGAAAGAAGACACAAAGACTACACTTACTGTAGATATTGTTGTGAACTAGTTCCACTGTTCAACTTCAGAGCCCAGTTGAGTTTTTCAGCCCTTCAGTATATCAACTTCCAACAGTCTGAGCAATACATGAACAGGTCATCTTAAATTCAGTCAGCTCCTGACAAAAAAAAAAAAAAAAGTGCTGTCAATATCTCATAAAACCAGGGAGCTTACACTCACGGGTATCCTGGTTGTGTTTTCCAGCTGAAGCAGGTTAACCTTTACTTTAAGTACTGACACACAGTAAAGCGGTGGAGCTCTGAAGCTTCCTCATTTCAACGACTTCCTTGACAATTTAACTCTTATACTTCCCTTTTTTAATCTGCACACTGACCAACAAGACAACAGGAAATGATGTGGCAACACCAAAAACGCAAATAAAATGTGTAATTCAAATTCATCGTTAACTCGGGTGGAACGTTATTTTTTGGGGGAAATTACTGTTTGATATTTTCTTTCTGGCCTGTAAAAAATGTGAGATTATCTAAGAGAATGTACTTGTTAAATATAGTTCTTTTTCATCTATTTCTTGTATTTAAAAAAATGTTAACATTTGGCTTTTTTTGGTATGTGCTATGATGTATTTCACATGTTTTATCATATCTCGAAAATTCTAATCTTATAATGAATTTTAGAGCTGTTTTTTCCGAGCTTGGTGGGTCTTCAACATGTTTATGTCAGTCATGTTGTTCCATGTTATCTTCAATCTCATCATCTTTAGTTTTAAAAATTATTCTGGATAATATTATATAAATATTTCTTCATAAGTGAGCTTGGCTGTTACCTGCATGTATTTACTGTTACCTGTGTTCCCAATTGAGAGTTTTATGTATTTTTTAAAAACAGGTAATAAACGTGATACTTCGAGTTTTCTGACATCAACACTTTGAAACTCTCGATGTGTGTGTGTCAGTATAAAATAGCACAGGGTGGTGGAAAGCAGACAGGGACAGTCAGTCACTCGTGTTTACCACTCAGGAAGCGCCAGCTAGCATTTGGTGTGTGTAAAACTCGTCACATACTAAAACAAAGACACACATGCATGCATATGTACATCCTCGATCGTCCTTGAAGCTGCAAGCTCTGGCTGATGTGGTCATGGCCAAAATGTTTCCAATCAGTTGCAAGTAAGCTGAAAATTGCACAAAAATGTAAAATGCATGAACTACAACTGTAAGGAGGTGGTGTGTTTCTGTAACTTTGTCAAGACCGTTTAAAACATTTCCTTTCAGAAGTATAGTGTGATCACACCAAGTTTCTCACCTACTACTTATACTTACGTTTCTCTTCATCTCTAAAATGGGCTGGTTTAACTATCCTGTTTGACCTGTGGATTTTAATTGGAACAGAATGAAATATCCGTCTATAGTTTAAAACATTATTAAACAAGGATGTAAATTTATGAGTTTATGTGGTTATAAAACTCTTTGGTGTGTAGAGTTATATCTCAGACTCTTAGTGGGTTATGGTTTACACACATAATGAAAACTTTACAGTACATTACAGTAAATCGTTTGCAAACATGACTAAATTCTGAATACATTTAATGCTCTACTAGACTGTAACTGGGTGGTTACCAAAATAATTTGAAAACACAGTTATGCATGAAAATCAAAACACAGAGCTAACTACTGTTTTAGTACTTAGTACCTTTATTTATCATAATGATCTTTATCTCTGCTTTTTTTTTTCCTTTCTTTACAATTTGATAGCACATATCAGAATGTATCTAAGTGAGTACAAAGGAAATTCAAGAGTGTTTTTGAAGTTATTGAAAAAATACCAGTCATGATTAAAATGAACAGACATTATTTTTTTCATCAAGAAAAGGCTCGTTTTTGTTTTGGGTTGCTTTTACAGTTTCAGATAGTTATAGCCAAATAAAGAAGGATTTTATTTAAAAATAAAACTGTGATGTTACAAGTATAGAAAAAAACTCTGAATCACTTGATCCTACTGCAGTAATCTCTGTGACTGGGTCTGAGTAAAAGTAAAAGAGAGAAGGGCATGAAAGAGATTGTGTAACACTGACATTTCAAGCTAAAGTTGTTTTATGCAGATTTAACTTTAACTTCAGGGCTAAGGAGGCTAAGGTTTCTTTGGAGTTGATGCTCAGGGGAATGGAAAAAATCTCAACCTATGATGTCAATTGTACATTTAGTGGTCTTTGTACTGTAACCTTATTGCAACTATGTCAAACTTATGTGTCTTACCACTGTGGAGGAAGTGAACTGACTTCACTTTCTCAGCTGTTTTTACACAACTTTTAATTGTTACCTTCTGGGTGTAAATTAAATATTAAGAGTAACATTTAAGTGCTTGCATGTATCCAAAACGGTCAGGTAATACAAACGTGACTTCACCGGTACCTTCTGAAATGCAGTGACATACACATACACAGCTTTAGTATGCATTCTGACCACTTTTAATTTTAGTGACAGTTGGGAGAATTTTTTTAAAGGTTTTATTTTGAAAGTTTGATTATCAAAATTCTGTTAACATAAGCATCACTACTGGAAGATTTCATTTACCTACCGGTATATACCATATGGCTCCACCTTGTGGAGAGCCATACCATCTCAACATTGCACAAACCTCATATATGCTACAATAATGATGTATACTCTTTAGATTAAAAACCATCATACACGTTAGCACTACACTGAAAAAATAATAGTGCACACTCGGTTAGCTTAACATGCTATGGTTATATGATCTATAAATACCACAAACAAAGCTCAGATTAAACCTTTAAATGTTTAATATCTGTCTAAAATACTAATGTTTTAACCAGTACATCTGAACAGTGACATGCTCATATTCTTCAGGTTGGTCAGATAAAAATAAAAAGAAATTTAAAATGAACTGGCAGCAGGTCTCTACTTTAAATATAAATAGTGTCTACCACTTGCTTCTTCTGATGGTTTCCTAGTGTACTATCAAGTATCTTGTGTACTTTTCTGTACATTATTTTAAACTGTACTTTCATGGACGAGTGCTAGTGTGGGTGTGCTTAACTTGTATATGGCATAAATGCTTACTGAGTTCTTCTGCCTATGTTCACACTGCAGTAGAGCTGCCGTATTCATGTTGTAATTATGTTCTCCTTTTTGTTTCCATCAAGTTCGTGTTTTCTATAATTAAACATTCTCAAATGGTGTGTTGCACCATGTCTTAAATACATTTCTTTCCTTTTCTGTTCAGGCATCTGTATGCTGCATATTTAAATGATCATTATTCACCATATTATTTTTTTCTTATAGTCATTTTACTTTCAGAAACAGATCAAAGAACAGTGTTTCTTAAGAGCAGTGTTGATCATTTATTCCCAACCTTTTTTTTACTGTCTCACAACTTGATTTTAAATGTTTAAAAAAAATTATAGGTGTTTACTGATTTACCTAATCTAACTCCACCTCATCCAAAACTGATCCACACCTTCCTTTCCATAGAATAAAAATAAATTGCAAAGACCAGAACACGCAATCGTAAAAGTGAAAGAAAGAATCTTAATTTGTTACATCTGTAAGACAAAAACAACTTGTAACTAAGGCAAAAACAGGAGAAACATGACCAAATAAAATGGAGAATGTGTAAATTGACCCACAATATGATCAATATCAACATCAATATGATTACCATACCGTCTTCTTACTATGACTCTTGTTAGTATTCTCCACAAAATTTCCCTTAATTTTGTTACTTCTGTATCTGTAACACACACACACACACACACACACACACACACACACACACACACACACACACCAGAACAGAAAAAAACCCAAGTGGGCCATTAAGACACAACTGTGTCATACTGTGGTATAAACGGATTATACGGAGAAGCAGCAAATCATGCGCAGTGGAGGAGCCCACAGTTCACTTCTGTGTTACTGCTGAACACAAGCTCCATTTTTGCATTTGTAACGTGTGTTCTGCTAAAGCTAAACTGTGATCCGTGCCTTTTAATCATAAAAATATCCTTACATGTGCGACAGAGCATAGCGAATAATATGCTTGCCCCTGCAACAGAAGGGTTCACGCCAGTGATCTTTTGGGACACGCCTCTGTGTCACATTTTATCCGCATCATTTGCAAGGTTTAATTCCTGTCCTGGAACATTATCATCGGGTCAACTCATGTTTTTTCTGTCATATAAATTCTATCTAAATGAAGCTGTTACAAAGATGCGGCGAAATGAATCGATATTTGCGGTCATATACTCACCCTCTGGAGCACAGTCCGTTTATCTTATCCATCAGTCACCCCATTGCTTTTATTCTGTTTGGTCGCCTATAACTTTAACATCACTATGCTGGATAAATTTGATGGCGATCTGTGGACACAAATGTGGTATCCTCGGAGCTCATCAGTAGCATCCTTACTGCTTTGAAATATTTACAGATGCAGAATATGAGCTTCCGGAGCTTCGCCATCCCTGGATCACCTCCTATTGGTCCATACCCACAAACACATGCAGTGATTCTGCCGACCTAATGCCCCCTTATTCCCTGAAGCAGATCATCTTGTTGTCAGAGTTAACAGGCATATCTGTCATATTTCTATCAGTGTATGCACTATCGACCAATTCATATCTGTTTAATGTCAAATTTGTTACAGAAGTAAAATGAGGTCCATTCAGCATGCAGTAGACAATGTCGCCAGCAGGTGGTGATGTTGCTACATAAGGGTTTAATTTTCTGCTGCTTGCGGATAGTTTTTCAGATAGCGCGCGTGCGGCTGTCACTGCCTCTAAAACAGGCATGCTTATTTAAAATAATCTCTATTCTAAATAGCTATTTTGTTTCTGAAAGCCCAGGTGACTGTACGTGTGAGTTTGTATTGGATTCACGTACTTGTTTTTCAAAATGCATTTTTTTATATATAAGGAACACTCGCCAAGAGCAGAGAAAGCACGTTAAGTGGATCAAACACACACACGGTCTGGAGAAGGGTTGTACGTTTCAAACTACAAAAACTATGGTTGACGGCTATCGTAATTCCTTAAACAAGACGGACTTTTATGTACGACCTTGTATATGTATAACCTTGTTGTTGTGATGACCTAAATTATCAGACTAGCTTTATTTCCATTTGTTCCAATAAAGATAAAGACGACTTATGAGAAACCGACGTTTCCTGCTGCTACAGTGGAGGAGTAAGGAGCAGAGTCGTTACGTCACTGTCCGGGGTTTCCTGGAGAAGTGAACCCTACGGCGTCATGGCGGAGGCCGGTTGTGGAAAGACACTGGATTGAAATGCTAGCTTTCTACAGTCGCTGCTTATCAACGGGCACTGTATTTTGTAACTTCTAAAACGGCAAACGGGACTTTGGTTAAGAAGAGGAAAACCAACATTCTACCAGTTCTATCGACCGGAGTCTTTCGGGCTGCGCTCCCTAACCGGGAGATAGCTAGCAAGTTTACGGTAGCATTAGCTACCAGCAGCTGCTAGCTCGCCAGTTAAATAAAAGAAGAAAGGACCCCTGGACTGGAAAGGCTGGTTTAGACAAATATTTTATCGGAGTTTCACGAGTAACCTAAACTAAAGACAGGTAACACACATCATTTAGTTACTTAGTCCTTACGCTAGCGAAAAGTAAGCTAACGTTGCATGTTGATGTTGTAAAAGCCGCGAGAAGTGAACAGCGAATGAAAACAAGATGGGAGAGGGTGAAGTTGGTTAGCTAATTTGGTTTTGTGGGTTTAATGATGAATACTAAATTTGTTTAACTGTTCATCCCAATCCACTGATTGCGCATATATTTACATAGTTAAATATTATTGATGATTAACTTTGAGTATCATCTGTAACTCTAAAGTTATCATTCTATTGGTTTCCTATTAGAGCAAAGTTTTCTCATTTTGTTAGCTTCTGTGCTAGCCTCGTGCTTCATAGCGTTAGCTAATGCTGTTTGCCTTGACAGCCCTTGTGATGGCCTGTGAGCCAGTTCTCCTCATGTTTATTTCACCCACATTGACACAAAATGAAACAAAGTACCAAAGGTACGTACAGTTTGAGCTACTTGGTTGCGGTGCATACCGTAAAGGTATAAAGTTCACAGTTGTCACGTGTAGGATTTTAAATCCAGAAAACAATAGCACAGCATAAAGCGGCTAGCAAACTGTAGCTAGATAAACATAGCAAAGTGGTTACAGGTAATCAGGTGGTTGCAGGTTTTGTGCTGAATCTTATTTTGTATATTTGTTCTTTATAGCTGGCTATGTCTGCATACGCTACTACTACCCGCCAATCGCTAATACTGCCATCGTTAGCCGGTAATAGCTAGTTAGCTTGAGCTACTTGCTAAACTGTAACCATAGTGATAGTGTACCCAAGTGATGACTTGAGGGTGTCCTGAAACTATTTATTCTGATTTTATTTTTATTTATTTATTTAGTTTTTCATCTTCTTCGGGTACACACGGAGCTTCATGTGTACATGAAAACACGCTGGTATAGTGCAGGCCTGATAGGCCTCTGCGGTGTGGGATAAATGACGTTCAGCTAAGTAGCATGTAGTGACAGCCATCCACACAGATCACACTTTTCTAGTTTTAACTTGAAATAGTCATATCTCAACACGTTTATCTGTGTTTCAGACGCGGTTCACTTCTCTCAGGATGAAACCACAGACCTGATAGATGTCTTGAAATGGTTTCAATTGAAACTAATTTAGCGAAAGTATATTTGCGTCCCTGCTTGCATGGTTCACAGGACAAGCTTTGATGCATTGGTTGTAGTCAGTCACGGGTGGTACACTAAGCTTGTACTTTGCCATATGGATCTGAGTTTTATCAAGCTCCACCTAATCAGATATTTTAATGCATGTTGTTGTGAAATTCTATTCCTGATATTATTCTTGTTTCAACGAGTAATAATATAACCCCAAGTATTTGTAGCATTTGTAGCATACAGTTCTTTTTAAACTTGTGTGTATTTTTGCTCACAGGTTAAACACGTGGACCGTACTACTACAGGTTGCCAGGTTGAAGTCTATATATTTTTGACTTCAGCATGGCTGGACGCAGTGAGGATGAAAGTGTAAGCAACAGCAGTGGAGAATCCAGGTATTGATTATTTATTTTTTTATCACAAATAGAAATAACAGTTTGTTGTTTACTTATTTAGAACATCATCTCATACCTTACATACTAGATTGTCACCATACACCTGACCGATAGTAACAACCGTCAAAAGGTGTCTGTGATGGAGAGATCTAATTTTGGTTGTTCCCTTGTGACAAGGGGTTGCCACAGAAGGTGGCAGCACATGCTTGATTTGGCACAGTTTTTTCTGGATGCAACCCCAATCAAATCAAAAGCAATTTTTTGCTTGCCAGGCAAATGTGTCAAATGTTACACCATCAGAGGCCCTTTGTCAGTAGCCAATACAAATGTTTATGTCATTTGTTATGCATTTTATATTTTTTACTTAACTGAAAAATATGTACACAATTACACATTTATTATAATTCAGTTTTATAAAATCCTGTATATGTGAGTGTAGAAAGTAGTAGAGAAATGAATACCTGAAACCTAGCTAGCTTTAGCTGCAGTGAAGCACTTAAAGCTACATAGAGACAGTATAGCATTTCCCTAATACTAATCTATAACTGTTGGTTATAAATTGTTGTTAAAGGTACCACACGTTATAGTCATCCCTCAGCATCCAAATTCAGAAACCTTGGTGTTATTTTTATTTTTTTTATTTAGCCATGTCTTTGGAGAGCCATTCTCGTGGATCAATTTGAAACTGTTTTGTTTTTTCAAATGAGAAATATTTCTAAGCTTTGAATTCTTCTGTCAAAAGCTGAATTAAGGATGATTACCCATGCCTTTATTTCAGCTCGTCTTGGTTAGTGTGACAGTCTGTTTACGTGTTTACGTGACCGTCCCCAGTCGGTACAGAATGCTGCTGCTAGGCTTTAAACCAACACATGAAAGAGACTGCACATTACTCTAGTTTTAATCTCTTTACATTGGCTACTGGTTCGTTTTAGAATTAATTTAAACATTTTAGTCCTTACTCTTCTTGCAGTCTGAGATCTTCCAGTCAAAGATTGTTAATGATCCCACAAACTCACTTTAAGAACAGAGGGGATAAATCCTCTAGAGCTGTGGCCCCTGGATTGTGGAATGCCTTACCTCCGTGTTTGCGCTGTTTTGTGGATTCTTTTAAGAAGCAGCTGAAGACTGATTTAATTAGACTGGCTTTTAACTAGTTTCAGGTTGTATACTGTTTTATGTTTTAATCTTCTGTGTTTTTGTTCATGCCTGTTTTTATTGTAAAGCATTTTGTGGTTTTTCACCTGTGAAAGGTGCTGTATAAAAAAGGTTTTCTTACTTGCATTACTTTATTAGTCCCCTTGGGACTAATAAAGGTATATCAAATCAAATTACAAATTCCCCACAGCTCTCGTCTATGGGTATAGGATTGACTGAGTTCCAGTTCCTAACGGTAAAAAAAACCAAACAACTTGTGTCAATTTATATTGCTTATTCTGAACAAAAAAAAAAGTTTTTGTCTAAGTCTGTTGGTTTTGACAAGTCCATGAGAATCCATCAGGGCTGTCTCATAGCAGTTCATTTTTGTGTTCTTGGTCATTGTCCTGTCCCCATTCACATCATTACATTCAGTGTCCATGTTAGCAGCATGCTATGATACTTTTGCCCTGGAAATGGAATCGTGTGCTTTCCTGGGTATTGGTATCAAACTTTAAATTCTAATAATGTGACAACCCTGATAAATAGAATTGATAATGATAAAATCCCGATGCCCATCCCTGTCACAGGCAGGATTTCTTGTACTGCTCCACTATTGTCACTAATGGCTCTCTAAAGCTGGAGATATGAGTGATGCAGGTGGTTTCATATTGTGACATGATATATTTACTGGAGAAACAGTTGATTATTGCTGTTTATGACAAAATAGTCTTATTTATATTTGCATAGAAAATCATTCATGGTATAGCAAGAATTTTTAAATATAGAATTCTTTGGAAGGCATTGCTGCACCTCTTTTTGATTCCATACACCTATGTGTCATGTGTCAATCTCCACCTTCAGGCTGAGCAGGAGAGGGGTTGGAGAGTGAGCAGTTGAGACTCCAAGGGGTTAAATGATTTCTGTTTCTGATATGGGAAACCCAACTTTTGTTATGTTATTTCTGCTCAAGTATGTAAAACCTGTTGTAATGTTTTGCTTTGAGAACTTGATTCATCTAGTAATTACTAATGTCTTTATATGTAACAGTAATTCTGATGATGAATCCGGTTCTGGATCGGGTTCAGCTTCAGGATCCGGCTCAGGCTCGAGTTCCAGCTCTTCCAGCAGCAGCAGCCAATCAGGGAGCAGTGACTCAGGAAGTGGCTCAGACTCTGGCAGCCAATCCGATTCTGACATAGAAAAGTCAAAGGAGAAGATCGAACCACCAAATAAGTCAAACATTGATGGAGCTGAGGTAAAAATAAAGTTTTAAATTCCCAAAAGGTGGGCTGCTATTTTCTATTGCATATGTACAAACATGATATTATTTAGAGAAGCACTTGTAAAAATGTTGCCTAAGCTTTTTGGTTCCCACTGTCAAGTTTACTTAAAAGTGAAGTTGATCGCTATTTATTGAGTTTTAAGAATTATCAGTTTTATAGGTGGTTGCAATTAAAGCATTGATTGAAAAGACAAATCATCCAGCTGTCTTTGTTAATTAAAAATCATTTTAATAGCACATAAACAGTACTAGTGAAGGTCTTACTGCCATACTATCATACAGTGCTAGTATGATCTTTTTATGACCTTTGACAGTGGACTTGTCTCTGTGCTTGTCCTACTAGAGGTTAGTACAGCATTGGGCTAGGCGATAAAATGATAAAGATAATTATCACTAAATAACTTTTCCTTCATATAAATCTGAGACATGATCAATATAATCTGGACAGAACTCAATCTATTCATGTTTTGACAGACGACATGACAGGCCAATAAAATAGTGATGAAAATAGTGCTGCAGGCACTTGATGACATGTAATTTTCTACTTTTAAAATTTGAAAAAAAACTGAGGTTGTTATATTTGGCCCTAGCATTACCTTGGCCTGTACTACTACAGGGAGGAACCTTGAAGTCATTTTTGGCTAAGATATCTCCTTTAACCCGCACATAAAACAGACTAGCACTGTCTTCTTATTGTTAAAAGCATCCGGTCTCAAAACTATTTAAAAATGGTGTGTTAATAACAAAGTTACTAACACACTGTTCTAAAAACTCCCTGAAAAGCATTCAGTGGGTTTAAAAGGCCTGTGCTAGGGTGCTATCAGTTTTTTTTCCATATTCTTTTCATTTTCTCCATGTTAAACCCAAAATCAATATCACAAACAAAGTCTTGTTAATAAGGTTTTATCATATCTTAAGGATCTCATACAACTTGCCTTGTTGATGTGGTTTATAGATGTACTCTTTTCCATTACCGTAGTACCTATTTGGCTCGACTCCATTAGGTGATGGTATCTGGTACCAGTTTTGTCGTCTTTTTTTGTTTGTTTGTTTTTTGTTTTGTTTTGTTTGTTTGCTTGTTTGTTTGTTTTTAAACACCTACCCGGTCGGGGTTCTGAAGAGTCTGAGGAAATCTGAAAATTTGACATCAACAGACACTTTGCTATAGATTGGCCAGTCAATGGCGTAACTTGATGCGTCATTAAAGTGACTCCTTCACTAAAATTAAACCTGCAATTCTTAAAACCCAACAATGAGGACAAAACACACCCCTGTGGTCCTTGGGTCTGACAATAAGCCGTACGCCAAGTAGTGTATACTATTGCTTTGACATGCATGTGTTTGTGTACCGTATAAATGATACCCTGAGACTTTTGGCCACATTGCTATATTGACCGTGCTCACATTAGCTGATAATGAAAAACGAGTCGCGTTGAGTCAATCCGAGTAGGTACTCATGGAAAAGGGCTATGGCTGTATATCATCACACTCTGACCCTTGCATTACACATTAGCTTAGAACAGCAGGGTTGGGCAAAACCCTGGACCATTCAATAAAACGTAGATTTTATTTAACCGGTCTGGCACATTTGCAGTGTACTGTTCCTGTTTTTGCTAATCTTTGAGTGCATTCATTGGTTGCAGTTCTGGAAGTCGAACCCAAGTATCCTAGCAGTGCAAAGATCTGCTATGCTCAGGAGACAGCAGCTTCAGCAGCAGCAACAACAACAGAGACAAAGCTCATCAAATAGTGGATCGGATGAGGTTTGTTTTATACTCTTATAGACCCTAACCCTTCCCCAAAAACATTTTTCTTGCTATTTGAATGGAAGCTAGTCAACAATTAGATATTGCATAAGTGTACCTAAGTCAAATGATTATAATCTGACTTTTCATGCATTTTGTTTTGTTTTTTTAATATTTTGTGGTATGTTTTTCCAGGACTCTTCAAGTAGTGATGAATCGGACTCCTCCAGTGGATCCAAAATGAGAAGAAAATCTGGTTCTTCTGACTCTGGATCAGGTTCAGAATCTGGTAGTGGTTCTGGGTCAGACTCATCAGCAGAAGAGTCTGAAACAGCATCAGACTATGAGCCAAGTCACAAAATCAAAAGCAGGAAGCCTCCAACCAAGTGAGTTGATAGATGGTCTTTAATTATTGCTTAGATACGCTATTTTATACTATTCTTTTAACTATTTCGTCACAGTAACTCACTTCAGCTGTTTAGCTCTGGATCTGATGTTTTGTGAAGGAATGTAAAGAGTTAAACTTCACTGCCTCTTTATCTATTATTCATGTCTCAGGATGAACTTTCGAAATGGAAAAAAAAGCAACACCCAGAGAAAAAAAGCCCAGAAAAGTTCATCATCTGACGATGAGGATGATAACTTTAAGAAAATTACATCTGGAGGGCCACGGCGGCAAGCCACGGTCAACATTAGCTATAAGGAGGACGAGGAGCTGAAGACTGACTCAGATGATCTGGTTGAAGTTATGGGTGAAGATGTTCCACAGCCTGAAGAAGATGAGTTTGAAACACTGGAGAGAGTAATGGACAGCAGGATAGGGAGGAAAAAAGGTAAGAAACACAGTCAAGATCAAATATGTCATACATTCTGGTTAAATTGACGCTGAAATAGGAATCGCCCAGAATTATCACAGTGGTTTTAGGTGCAAAGTCAATGAGGTAAATTTTATTATTTTGATCTTTGTGTGACACAAACAGCTCAACATTCCTTATGGTCTATTCAAGTCTTTAAGTAAATACATTTTAAGCACTGTTTCTTTATTTTTCCTAACAGCAACGGGCAGTTCAACAACTGTATACGCTATCGAGGCAGATGGAGATCCAAATGCAAATTTTGATCCCAACAAAGAAGCTGGTGATATCCAGTATTTGATAAAGTGGAAGAACTGGGCCCATATCCATAACACCTGGGAGACTGAGGAGACACTCAAGTTACAGAATGTCAAGGGCATGAAGAAATTGGACAATTTTAAGAAGAAGGACCAGGAGAAGAAAAAATGGTAAGCGTTTTAACTTGGCACTGCTGATTTAAGAAAGCTTTTAAAGAGCTCTTTGCATGCTAAAGTGTTTTAAACATTGAGCAGCAGGAAATGTCATAATCATATTATTGAATAAAAGACAATAATGTAAGTGAAAGAAACTGTTATTGGACTGAAAATTCAAAATAAACCTGTCAGAAAGATGGCAAAAATCCCCAAAAGAAAGGAATACAAACACTTTAGCACTAACTAGGATGAGAAGAAAAAGAAAATTAGTTGCTGTCTTGTTCTGGAAACTATTAGAAATAACAGTAATCCACCAGCTCTGCAGATTGTGGGGGTTGCCACAGCACTATATCAACTTTCTAAAGTTTCTTATTTTTTCTATGGGGATTAACACTGCTCGCAGAAATTTGCGGTCTTTTATTTTGCTTTATGCTTTATATTGTAAGGTAGACCCTACAATAAAACAATACATACATTGTTAAATTTCAATTTTATTTTTTTCCATGTCACCAGGTTGAAGGCAGCATCTCCAGAGGATATTGAATATTTCAATTGTCAGGAAGAATTAATGGATGACCTGCGTTCTCAGTACCAGCTTGTAGAGCGAATAATAGGTATTTTTGCATATATAAAGCACTCTGCTCTCAATATAATCTGCAACACTGGATGTGTATAGCTTAATAAGTCTGATTTTTTTTTTTTTTTGACCAGGACATTCAAACCAGAAGTCAGCAGCTGGTTATCCAGACTACCTGTGCAAATGGCAGGGCTTACCATACTCTGAGTGTAGTTGGGAAGATGGTTGTCTGATTGCTAAAAAATTCCAGAAATGCATCGATGATTACATGAGCAGAAACCAATCTAAGACCATTCCATTCAGAGACTGCAAGGTAACTTACTCAAAACTTTATTCTCTTACATTTTCTGATTTGAAATATACTGAGCTTTGAGTTTTGGTTCAGAAAGGAATTCTCCAACTTCTGTTCTGTCACTTAGGTGCTGAAACAGAGACCTAGATTTGTGCCCATGAAGAAGCAACCAGCTTACATAGGAGGTGATGGTTTGGAGCTCAGAGACTACCAGTTAGACAGCTTGAACTGGATGGCCCACTCCTGGTGCAAGTAGGACAAATATCCAAGAAAACATTGTCATTATTTGGATTTTGGGGTTTCTCCTAGATCCCCACCAAATTTTATTGGGTTATGTTCTGTTCTTACATGCTGAATGTTCTATTGGTCTGCTCTGTCTTAATTCATAGAAGCAACAGTTGCATCCTTGCTGATGAGATGGGGTTAGGGAAGACGATCCAGACCATCTGCTTCCTGAACTACCAGTTTAATGAGCACCAACTGTATGGGCCCTTCCTGCTGGTTGTGCCTCTTTCAACACTAACATCTTGGCAGAGAGAAATCCAACTGTGGGCCCCTCAAATGAATGTTGTGGTCTACCTGGGAGACATCAGCAGCAGGAATATGGTATTGTGGTTTTAAACACCTGTTAAACGGGGCTTATCAGAGAAAAGCAATTGTTTGTTTGTCTTAATTCTACAATTTAATGTTGTCTTCCTTTTCTTTTGTGAATAGATCAGAACACATGAGTGGATGCATTCTCACAGCAAGAGACTGAAATTTAACATCCTCCTTACAACATATGAGATTCTCCTCAAAGACAAGGTCAGCTGGCTTACTTCATTATAGATCCTAGGTTGTGTATTTTGCCCATTTTTATAGTTATAACACATGAAATGATAGAGCTCGACTCAGAAGATGTTAAAATTACTTACTTTTTTTTTTTTAAACAACTTTTGTCTCCAGTCATTTTTGGGCAGTGTTAATTGGGCCTTCATTGGTGTGGATGAGGCGCACAGACTGAAAAATGATGACTCCCTCCTCTACAAGACAATGATCGACTTCAAGTCCAATCACAGGCTTCTGATAACGGGAACACCACTGCAAAATTCCCTGAAAGAGCTCTGGTCCCTGCTGCACTTCATTATGCCTGAAAAGTAGGCCATGGCTAATGTTACTTTCAAGCAATAACTCTTAGTATGTTAAGTATGAATTTGAATTGAATTAGTATGTCAGTACCAGTAAATTTGTTCATTTACATTAACTGCATAGGCAAAGGTGTGAGTTATATGTGCAGATAATGTTTATGCACTTTTTTCTTTGTTTACATTAAAGCAAAATAGTGGATAATGGTGACAGACAGGGCAAAATAGTTTTGACAGTGGTATAATAATATAACAAAAACACAATAGATAAAAATTTAAAGGCATTTAGAAATGAAGAATAATCACACCTAACCAGTTTGTTCCTGTTTTTCTTTTCTGTATCACTATAAGTCAGTTGATTTGTGTAAAATTTGTCATTTCAAAAGGTTTCATTCGTGGGAGCTGTTTGAGGATGAACATGGCAAAGGTAGAGACTCTGGCTACACCAGTCTTCACAAAGAGCTGGAACCTTTTCTACTGCGCCGTGTCAAGAAGGATGTGGAGAAATCTCTTCCAGCTAAAGTGGAGCAGATTCTCAGAGTGGAAATGAGTGCCATTCAGAAACAGTATTACAAGTAAGAGCTGGATGGTGCCTGCATTTCAAGAAACATGGGCAGGGATGTGTAGCTTGGGCTCAAAGTTTAAGCATCACTAAAAATATTATAGCATTAGTAATATATGCATGTGTCCTGTTTGCCTGTTTGTGTTCAGGTGGATCCTAACAAGGAACTACAAGGCTCTGAGTAAAGGTACCAAAGGCAGCACGTCAGGTTTCCTCAACATCATGATGGAGTTGAAGAAGTGCTGTAATCACTGTTACCTTATTAAACCTCCAGAGGACAATGAGTTCCTTAACAGAGCTGAAGCTTTACAGGTATGTTTTATGTAGTAACAATATTAATATTGATGCTGAGGTTTTACTCATTTAAAATAAATACATTTACAATATTTAAATGTATTTAATTTTCCTAAATGTGTTACCACATTTAATTATTCAATTCTTGGTTTTTGAAACCCAAATAAGAATCATGCTTACTGCAATAAATGTTAGCTGTCCATTTCATATGATAAATTCTATTCAAAACCAGATTTAGATTGTGTGTCTAAATGTCTGCAAAAGTGAAGAAGAAATGGACACGCTGCTCTAATTTAACACTATATGCTTTGTCAGCGGTGCAAAAAACCATTTTTGCCATTTGAGGGTTGACTGGTTCTCTCTATAAACAAATTCTCTAACATTTATATTATATGTTAGATATATAAATTATATCTAATTATATTTGCATGTGAATAATTGGAAAATATCATGCTACACATTTTCTTTTGCTTTCTTAAAAACTGAGGTCAAAATTCTGCAACTTAACATACGTAATACCTTTTTTTTAAGTTATTATTGTATGGAACAGGATGCATTTTAAATTATTTTTAAGGTGATCATGTTAGAATAAAAATAACAACTATTTTGTGTTGTGTGCTCCAGAAGTGTATCAGGTAAACCGTTACCTACTATATATTCAGTTTATGTCATGACTGTTGAGCGCTGTTGTCCTCCTACAGCATCTGATCCGCAGCAGTGGAAAGCTGGTTCTCTTGGACAAACTGTTGGTGCGTTTGAAAGAACGGGGACACAGAGTTCTCATCTTCTCCCAGATGGTACGAATGCTTGATATCCTGGCTGAATATCTGAGGAGCAGACAGTTCCTGTTTCAGGTAAATATATGCTGTTTTTCCAATACCATAATACATATTGTAGATACAGTTGTGGTCAGAACTTTACATCAGTGACATATCATGTCATTAATCGTGCCATGGTAATTTGGTAATTTGCTTTTAATGCTTTATTTAAACAGTTCTCTTTCCAAGATGAAATGATTGCACAGCATGCATCTTTAAAGACTTTTTTTTTATAAACATGATTTACGTGGACAAGTTTCAATATTTTTGGCTTTTCTCTAACCCACACAAAGTCAAAAGTATGCATGCATGCTCAAATATATACATACATTCACTTAAATCTTTCAATAAGTGGTGCTGAATGTTCCACAGTGTCATTTTTTTTCCTTCTCGACAGAGCTATGGTGGGTTAACGTAATTAGTAATCATGATTGACTGCAACTGGTAGTCTCTTTGCCAGCATAAGCATGATTTTATTAAAAGCACTCAATTGATTGACCAGCAGTCAGAATAATGGGAAAGATCAAGGAGAACTGTAGATTCACACAAGTTTGGAAGGTCTTTTGGTGCCATTTCCAAACAACTGCAGATTCCAAGATCATCAGCTCATACAGTTGTAGCAAAGCCTAAAAATTTTCCAGACTTTGCCATGGTCTGGAAAAAGACCTAAACTGTCAACCTCAGATGAGAGGACGGTTCATGGTCAGATAAGACTTAGACTAGTGGAGTAAAGGTGAGGCTTTTAAACCTAAGAAGTAAGAACACTGTACTGTCAAACACGGTAGCAATATCCTGCTTTGAGGATGTTTTGCTGCCGCTGGTTCTAGTACATTGCACAAAGATACTGAATGATGGAGCACTATGCCAAAATTCTTCAACATCACTTCAAATCAACATCTAGATTTTTAAAACATAAACACAGCTTGGTGTTCAGCAGGACAAGGACCCCAAGCACATATCAAAACTGGTTTTGCAATGGCTTAAACATACCAGTATTATGCTTCTGGAATGCCTAAAGCCCTGAGCTTAACTGTGAACTCGGCACCACTGCTGCCAAGAAGACTGATCAAATATTCAGTCATAATTATGCCAGAATATTGTTGAAGACTACCAAAAGTGTCTGGTCAAGGTGCAATATGTAACCAGTAGTAATAGAGGTATATATTTGAACCTGCATGTATACTTTTTACCCTGTGTGGATTAGAAATGAGTTTATTTTATGTGTAAATTCATTTTTGAATTATGCACCCATGTATATTGTGCAAAAATTAGTCTACGGTCGAATTCGGTTCAACTTCAATTCAATTTTTTTTATATGGCACCAGGTCACAACAACAGTTGCCTTAAGGCAATTGAGGCCATGGCTTGACCTCCATTCCCATGATTAATGTATAGAAACTTCTGACCACAACACTACATACACATAAAAATTGTGAATAAAATTTGTATATCCATTCTAAATATATTAATAATTTTGAATGTTGTAAATTTGTCTAGCGATTAGATGGCTCCATCAAAGGGGAGATGAGGAAGCAAGCATTGGACCACTTTAATGCAGAGGGTTCAGAGGTACAGTAACTCTTAATTATTTTAGATGCTGTTTAGGAAGGCCTGTACCTAATATCAGTTTCTATGCACAGGATTTCTGCTTCTTGTTATCTACACGTGCTGGAGGTCTGGGCATCAATCTGGCTTCAGCTGACACAGTGGTCATCTTTGACTCAGACTGGAACCCCCAAAATGACCTGCAGGCGCAAGCCAGAGCCCACAGGATTGGACAGAAAAGACAGGTAAGAAGAAACTTAAATCATTCAAATTCATTATATTTTTTAAACTGTATTTGCATTTGTAGAGTTTCGTACACTCTCACTAGTATTAATCAGTATTAATGGACCTAAGTCTACACCAAGCTGCAACTGCTGAAAATTTACCAGTGAATTAAAAACAGTGTTCATTGATTCGTGCAGTATATGAATCAGTGAACTCGGGAGGTACAGTAGGTCATCTGCTAATCAGAAGGTTGTTGGTTTGATGTCTAGCTGCTCCAGTCCGTTTGCCAAATACCCTTTGGCAAGATTGTGACCCCAAGTTACTCTCTGTGTCCAGAATGTGAATGTGTGTGAATGTTTGATGGCTACTTAAGCATAGGAAAAAAGTGTTTGTGGGGCATGTTATATAGAGCGTAAGGGAGCACAATACAAAACCAGTCCACTTATTCTTTATCATTATCTTGCCTATCTTACCAATTGTTATGGACCGGCAGGTGAATATCTACCGACTGGTAACAAAGGGTTCAGTGGAGGAGGACATCATTGAGAGGGCAAAGAAGAAAATGGTACTAGACCATCTTGTTATTCAGAGGATGGATACGACTGGGAAAACTGTACTCCACACAGGATCTGCTCCGTCCAGGTAAGTAACTTTATGTGCTTGTTCCCATATTGTTTCTGGCAGCGCTGCCAAGTCCATTTCACCCCAAAATTTGAGTGACTTAATCTCGTGTGTGTGTGTGTGTGTGCGCGTGCGTGTGTGCGTGTGTGTGTGTGTGTGTGTGTGTGTGCGCGCGCGTGTGTGTGTGCGCGCGTGTGTGTGTGCGTGTGTGTGTGTGTGTGCGTGTGTGTGTGCATTACTGCATACAGTTCAGCACCATTCAACAAGGAGGAGCTCTCTGCAATCCTGAAGTTTGGGGCTGAGGAGCTTTTCAAAGAACAAGAGGGGGAGGAGCAAGAGCCTCAGGTTTGTACCACAGTGCAAATGTCTAAATGTATTTAAAAAGCATTGCATGAAACAAACGTTTCATCAAAAAGAGAAAAAATATTTCAAAAGTATGTTAACACTCTTTGCCTTTAAAATAACATTTAATTAATTTAATTAAATAAAACAAATTTCCCATCTGTGGGACTAATAAAGGTTATTTATCTTATCTTTATTGCCCCAGTACACTTGTACATTGACCTACTCCAACTATCAACTGGCCAGAGACCAGAATTAGTCGATTAGTTTGTTTTTTTTACGATTTACATTAATTTACGATTCCAAACTGGTCCATTATACACATGCACAGCACTTTATGATCCATTCTTGATCATGCTGCAGCAAGAGTACCTGACATGGACTAGAAAGAGAGAGCATATTTCTCCTATATTGGCTTCCCTTCATTGGCTCCCTGTTAAATCCAGAATTGAATTCAAAATCCTGCTCCTCACATACAAGCTCTTAAATAATCAGGCCCCATCTTATCTTAATGACCCTATAGTACCATATCACCACATTAGAGCACTTCGGTCTTGCACTACAGGCTTACTTGTTGTTCCTGGAGTATTTAAAAGTAGAATGGGAGGGAGAGCCTTCAGTTTCCAGGCCCCTCTTCTGTGGAACCAGCTTCCAGTTTGGATTCAGGAGACAGACGCTATCTCTACTTTTAAGATTAGGCTTAAAACTTTCCTTTTTGCTAAAGCATATAGTTGGGGCTGGATCAGGTCACCCTGAATCCTCTCTTAGTTATGCTGCAATAGGTGTCGGCTGCTGGGGGATTCCCATGATGCATTGAGTATTTCTTCTTCAGTCACCTTTCTCACTCACTGTGGTTTTATATATCACTCTGCATTCAGACAGTGTATTATTAATATCTGTCTCCCTTCCAAAATGTGTCATTACCTTACAATATAATGCACCTTGAGGCAACTGTTGTTGTGATTTGGTACTATATAAATTCATTTGAATTGAAGTCTCTTGTAATCAACTCTCTAGGAAATGGACATTGATGAGATCCTCAAAAGAGCTGAGACCAGGGAAAATGACCCCGGACCTTCAACAGTTGGAGAAGAACTGTTGTCTCAGTTTAAGGTTGGGGGGAGGTTGTCTTTCTCCTTTCAGAAACTTGATAACCAGTGTTCAATATGTTACATTATTAAAGTGGTCCGTGTATTTAGTTTGTGCAAATCTGTGCAGGTGGCCAACTTCTCCATGATGGAGGATGAGGAAATAGACATCGACTCTGAGCGAAGTCAGCGGAGTTGGGATGATATCATTCCAGAGGAGCAAAGGAGGAGAATGGAAGAGGAGGAAAGACAGAAAGAGCTGGAAGAAATCTATATGCTACCACGCATGAGGAATTGTGCCAAACAGGTACCCAAGGAGTCACAACAAATACACTATATACTGCTGGAGAGAGAAAAAATGAAGGGATCACATAAGATACTCAATGTTTTATCTTGATCAGAAGTTAGAATGCGTTTACGCTGAAATCTTTCAGACATGCTCGTATCGAATCTGATCAAACTGTTAAGAACTGTTATGCTTGCAATATGAGACTGTAAATTAAATTCAGGTGATTTTTAATGGTTTGTTTGAACAGATTTATCAGAATGCAAATGAGGGCCGGCAAAGTAGAAACAGGAGATACTCTGGTTCCGACAGTGACTCCACATCTGATCGAAAGAGGCCAAAGAAACGAGGGCGGCCCAGAACCATTCCAAGGGAAAATATCAAAGGTTTTAGTGATGCTGAGATCCGGAGGTAACTATGTTAACTATGTTTTGTGTGTGTGTGTGTGTGTGTGTGTGTGTGTGTGTGTGTGTGTGTGTGTGTGTGTGTGTGTGTGTGTGTGTGTGTGTGTGTGTGTGTGTGTGTACATCTAATCAGCCTGACACATTCCTTTTTTTAACATATCTGTACACTATTGACAGGTTTGTCAAGAGTTACAAAAAATTTGGAGGACCACTGGAAAGGTAGAGTGCGCTACACTTTCATCTTGTTGTTTACATAAATGGCAGTCTGCTCAACATGTGCTGTCTTTAGGTTGGACGCGATTGCTCGTGATGCTGAACTCGTGGATAAGTCTGAGCATGACCTAAAACGCTTGGCAGAGACTGTTCACAATGGATGTTTGAGAACACTACGAGAAAACCCCTCTGGGCCAGAGAAAAATTCAGGTAACTAAAAAAAAAACTTTTCGTCCTTCTTATCATAATGTCTATTCCTCTGGTGGACATGTGGCATCTGTATTCTTTTAAAACAAGACATTTATATGAAAAAGGTATATTAGAATACAAATTAAAATACTTACATTCACCAAAAAAAGGAGTAATTTCAAAGACTAAACAAATCAGTATTGTGTGGTTTACAAACAAGACAATTATTCCAAATAATTTCAAGTTCTAAAACAGTTTACTTCTCTCTACAGGAAGATTTAAATCTGAAAACTAACATTTGTTGTGTGTGTTTTCCTAGATACGAACTAAATAAGTAGCTTTGGTTTGAGTGAATTTCATTTAAAATATCTGTGCTGGGGATGTTACTGCCAACAAATTTCTTGTTTAACTAATTGGGGTTGAAAAATGAGACTGACTAGTCTAAAAATAACACTCAAGTTGCATTTGGGGCCCCTTTAATGGACAATCTCCAAAGCTGCATGAACAACAGCATGATGTGGTCATTTTGAGCCCTGGAATCGTGTATTCAGGCTCAATATATATATTTCTGCCTTGAGCAAAACTGAAATATCTTCTGCATTGCTGTCATGAGCTGTTTGGTTTTTTTTGTTTGTTGTTGTTGTTTGTTTGTTTGTTCTAAACTGAGCGGGATCATAGCACCTTTGGGTAAATGATGTCATACTGGTTTTCTGAGGTGGCTAACATTAGCATCAGAAGTCTTCTTTCCATGCAAATTAACATCCACATGTCTGTTGAGTGGTTATATGCCAGTTTATTCTGCTGTTTCCTGGACTGCCACTCCATCTAGTAGTAGATGGCTGCATGACATTTAGAACGCAATACTTCACTCTCAACAACTACATTCATTGACTAGTGCGGGTTGTGCCAACTAGCAACATCAGCATCATTTAGTTGATTAATCGCGCACATCCCTAATCTGTGCATTTAATGCATATATGTGTGGTATATTTTTATTGTAATGATAACATGGCCGCGTTTCTATTAATTTCCAGTCATTTGTTGAAATTTCAGTTTGTTCCAAGCAATAAGGTTATAATTTGAAGTCTGTGTCAAGTGTCAGTACTAATCTTGGGAGTTGTGTTGTGGTTTTAAATTACAGATGTGCTCTAATAATTTAAGAAAATATTTGCATTCAGATTAAATTTGCACAATATTCGTTGCTGGGCTATGCGGGATCTTTCAGATATTTTTGTATTTGACAAGTTATTTTGAAATTGCTATGCTAGGATTTCAGTACAAGTTATTATTTTGTTTAGCCACAGTTTAACTTCTTGTCATTGAAATTACATGGCATCACACAGGATTAGATGAAGAAATCATGAAATAGTTTCTGTTCCGCTTCTTTGATTATCAGGGGGCAGAAGAGGGAAGGTGAAAGGCCCTACGTTCAGGATCTCTGGAGTCCAGGTGAATGCAAAGCTTGTGATCTCGCATGAGGAAGAGCTGGCTCCACTGCACAAGGCTATTCCTGCTGACCCAGAGGAGAGAAAGAAGTAAGACTGATTATTTATTTAATTTTATTTAGTAATTTTTTGCTCACTGTATCTTTTAACCATTTTCTGTCACGCTCACTCCTGATGCAAACATCAGGGTTCAGAACCTTGGGGCTCAGTATCTTTCCCAAAAACATTTCATATATGGACTGGAGGACCAGGGCTTCAGTCATTACCCGTCCAATTAGCTGATCAAGTCTGCAAGGCTTCGTCCACTAGAGAAGTCATAATCAAGATGACTGGAGGAGCAGGCAGCTAAGC
This sequence comes from Mchenga conophoros, assembly GCF_057382185.1. Classification (NCBI taxonomy): domain Eukaryota; kingdom Metazoa; phylum Chordata; class Actinopteri; order Cichliformes; family Cichlidae; genus Mchenga; species Mchenga conophoros. The sequence continues at coordinate 60,339,745 of NC_140532.1, read as the reverse complement.
TTAGAAAAAATCATTTGCTGCAAAGTGTGTACGTATGTGTCACATATCAGTATGTATTATTGTCCAGTGTGGAGTCAGTGCAGTATGCAGTCAGTCTTCAACTGAAAATGTTAAAGGTATTAACCTCCAGAGCATCAGCATTAAGATGTGATTAATACATAATTGAAATCAACTATGATCAGCAGGATTGATCATAACTGATTTTAGTTTTCAGAGCATTCTTCTCTCCATCACCTTGATAATTCTGCCTTCTTCATAAGTTCGTCCACGCTGTTCTTGTCTTTTGTGTAGACACCTTCTCCTCAACAGGCCACAGCAAAAAACAGAGCCCTAGCCACTAGAGGTGGGAATCACCATACATCCCACGATACGATATTATCACAATACTTAACGCACAATACGATATTATTGCAATTTTTAAAAATATTTTGCAATATTCAGATTCTGTACATAAAGGTAAACTTTATCAATATTCATTTTATCTAATATCAAAGTCTGCACTGAATCTTTCTCTCATTTCAGTCAGTTTTACTGTTGACAAACTGAACGGTTTGTATTACAGTCTAGTCCAACTTAATTGAATGCAACCATCTGGTACAATTATAGCTATTTATGAAAACTATGCAGCCCCTTCAGCAACTGAAGAATTTGAAAGTAAATTAAAACAAAATATAATTTTACATTAAATAAAAAAAGTTTTAAACTTAATTAAAATAAAACATGTCTTAAATTAAAATAAGTAAACTGTCGTGTTTATTGCTGCCAAAAAACAGTTAAACACATTTGGACAGTGAAGGAATGTCAGGATTCTTGCTCAGAAAAAGGATCAACATGCTCTTGAAATCAGAGCACAAAAACCTTTTTTTGTAACAAAATATCGATTTCTGCTGTCCCTGTATCGACACATTATTAGCAAGCAAAATATCACGATACTACACAGTATCGATTTTTTTCCCCCACCCCTACTAGCCACCACTCTATGGGTGAATGACCCATAAAGAAATGGATTTATTACAACAATAGTGCTGCCAAAATCACGTTGTTTTTCTAAAAATAAAAACAGGTTTAAATCTTTCAGATCTCTAATGTCACATTACAGTTCACTTAACCAATCCAACTAGATACAAACTGGCTGTATCTTTCTTTTTATAAAAGGTCCCATTTAAAAGATCTACATACTTATGGATTTCAAAAAATAAGTTAAATATTTCTATTTTCTTTATTTAATAACTGTATTAATAGTAATAACTGTATGTTTGCATACGTAAAGCACTTTATAAAAGAGAACAATGACCAACGAGTCTTACACTCCAGATTTTCCTCATCTGGCTGATTGTACCGAGCCACGCAATCAGCTGGCAGAGCCGATGCTTGCAAAATGCAATCGGTGCCATTTCAATAAAACAGTCTCTTGTTTCCTAAGCACAACCAAACAGTTTACAACATCACAGTACTACATGCACATCACACCACAAACATAACTGTTTCTTACTGAAACAGTTAAGTTTCTGTTTCTTACTGAAACAGTTAAATGCGAAAATTCTGACATCCATCTGCATGTCCACAGGGGGGGAAAAATCTCCACGTTGCACATTTAGGCAGTTTTACTGTCAAACCAGAAGTATGACTCAGTCTGATTTGCTGTCTAAGCTGTTGGTCTTTTAAACATCAAAAATAAATCAGTAACACACACATTCTCTAACAGGTTTTTCTGCATACACCAACCGTGCCCCTAGAGGTGACTAACTGTATATTTGTATGAATTTGTATATTTCTGTTTCTGTGATATTAATTTTATATTTTTGAATAGGTATGTCATTCCATGTCACTCAAAGGCAGCACATTTTGACATTGAGTGGGGGAAGGAAGACGACTCCAGCCTCCTCATAGGAATCTACGAGTATGGTTATGGCAGCTGGGAGATGATTAAGATGGACCCAGACCTTAATCTCACACACAAGGTCAGTCCATGCACAATAAATGTCTAATCTCATGTATATAATTATTTATGAATACATAGATGCTCAGGAATACGTGTATTTGCTTCGATGCTTCATTTAATACACAGCTTTGCAATGTGCAAAGTGTTTCACCCACATTTGCTTCTAAAAACAGACCTGCAATACAAACATATTTAGAAGGAGCATGTGTTTAAAAAGTGTGACAACATGAACAGTGTGCAGTTTTCACTGGGGATATTTCACTGTGTCCATTGTTGAACAGCTCCTGCCAGATGACCCTGACAAGAAACCACAAGCCAAACAGTTACAGACCAGAGCAGACTACCTCATCAAGTTACTGAGCAAGGACTTGGCCAAAAAAGAAGCACAGAAACAAGCAGGAAATGTAAGTCTTCATATAACTTTACATGTCATCTGTGTATCTTGATATTTATTTATTTTTTTGTAATTGTTTTATAGATTAATTATATCTATCTCTAAGTAGTCTGACTTTCTCACACAGTCCAAAGACATGTTAACTTGGATCAGGGCAGTTGGTGATTCTAAATTAGTGCACCTGTCCAGAGTGTACCTTGCCCTATGGCAGCTGGGATGGGCTCAAGGCCCCCCAACCCCTCAGGATGGATGGAAGGACAATTAAGTTTTCCAGAATCTATAATGCTTCTTTGTATTTAGGCCAGCTCACGAAAGAGGAAACCCAGAAGTAAAAAGAGCAAAACTCAAAAGTCAACAAAGACAGATGAGATGGTTAAGAGCCCATCCTCAGATCTCCCATCAGACAAGAGGTCAGATGATGAGGATGAAATGGAGACAGACAAGGTACATTTATTAATTTATCTATTTTGCTTTTTTTTGTGCGCTGTGCCTAAGATGAATATATTGAATTTTCAGTTTGAAAGTAAGTTGCTAACATGCTCTAATGATCAGGATCTGGCACCTATGAAGCTACCAAACCGACGAAGCCGAGCAGACAGGTTGGTGGTTAAAGAGGAGGATGACGAGGAAGACGACGAGGAAGAGAACTATGATGAGGAATGCGAGCAGGAAGCTTCCTCATCAGGGGAGCAGGAAGTCAAAGAGAGGGAGATAAAAAAAGAAATCAAAAAGGAGAAGAAGGAGGAAAGCTTTGAGATTAAGGACACAAAGGAGCTAAAAGAGAAAAAAGAAACAAAACCTCTTGAGGTTGTACATAAACAAGAGGAAAGCAAAGAAAAGGTGATTTATATTTTATTGATTGATAATTATACTAAGAATAGAATTGTAATTTAGTCAAGAATTAACTCTCAGAACCTTTTTACATCAGAATGAAGCCAAAAATGAGGTACGAGAACGGACAAAGAAAACTTATGACACGCCGGTCCACATAACGGCTAGTGGAGAGAATGTGCAAGCAGCTGAAGATTCTGAGGAACTGGATCAGAGGACCTTTAGTGTGGTATGTTGGGCTAATAATCAAATCTCTAAATAGAAAATAGTTTCATGATTAATGTCATGGATTAACAGATGAGCATAATTCAATTCCAGCAACAACATGGATTTCACTTCCTGAGGTGCATATTTGCTTTTGTGTTGCAGTGTAAAGAGAGGATGCGCCCAGTAAAAGCAGCTCTGAAGCAGCTGGACAGACCGGAGAAAGGGCTGTCGGAGCGCGAGCAGCTCGAACACACACGGCAGTGCCTCATAAAGATAGGAGACCACATAACCGAGTGTTTGAAGGAGTATTCAAATCCGGACCTGATCAAACAGTGGAGAAAGTTAGTTTACGTGGCCTCTTCTAGTTAAAGTCTTGATTAACATGTCAAGTTAAGCAGCTGACTAATGCCATTTGAACCTTGGACACTTTGTCATGAATGTACCATGTGGGTCTGTTCACTAAGTAACATGCCCGCATGGTAGATTTGTAGCTTTGAATAGATGTGGACATGTTTCTTCTTTTTTAAATAAATGAGGCATCTTTGTACATTTTAAGACTGTCATAAACACTGTTACACTCAATGTCTCACACAAGTGTTATTTGAGTAATTTATATTTGCTAAGCAGATGGAAATGTTTTTTGTTTTTATTCCAGAAACTTGTGGATATTTGTTTCCAAATTCACTGAGTTTGATGCAAGAAAACTACACAAACTTTATAAGCATGCAGTAAAGAAAAGGCAAGAGAATGCCCAGGTATGTAAAAGCACTGTCATTTCTTATAATTATAATCTCTACTGACGTTAGAGATCCACAGTGATGATGGTGATGATTTTTCTTAGGCATTGGAGCAGAACACTAGAAGTATAAACACCCATGGCTACAGACATGCAGGTATAGTCTATTGTCTCACGCACACACACACACACACACACACACACACACACAGAATAGGATGAAAAGGTTGACACTGCTGTCACTTTTTCCCTTCTTTGTCTTCAGATATTGAAAGGCTGAAGGACAGCTCTCACCAGGACGAGAGCAGCAGGGACAGCTACAGCTCTGACAGGCATCAGCCTTCAGGAAGACACTTTGAGAGCAGCACCAGTAAGGAGAGACACAGCTCTGACTCCCACAGGAAATCCACAGCTGGAGAGTCCCGAAAAAGACCGTATTCCTCTTTCAGCAATGGAAAAGACCACAGAGACCACTACAGACCAGACAGCAGGGATAGAGACAAACAGGACAGGTGAGGGATGAGAACTGCTCAAAGTTCTTCTTCCAGAGATAGAAATGTCCTCAGTTGATTTTTACAGGCTACACAAGTTCTTTAAGGCCCAAACATGAAATGCTCCACAAGTAGGTTTTAAAGAATTCAGAATTGCTTTTGCAAGACCTTCATATTCAGGGAGGAAGAGAGCCAGGTGGAAAACACCACTAAAATGCTTTGATTTGTATTGGAATTAGACTGAAGTTAAGGTCATAGTGAAAGAAGTGGCCGTTTGTGTTGTTTAGCCATACTGACACTAATGTGTATGTATGCGCAGATACTATGACGACAGCAAGCACAGGAAGTTAGAGGAATTCCGCAGTAGCCGAGACCACCGGCTGGACATGAAGGATCATCACTCAGACCACCGCTCTTCCTACCGCTACCACTCAGAATGGCAGACAGAGCAGCGAGGCTCAGCCAGTGGGCAGCGCTCACCCTACGACTCCCGGTCACCACTGGGGCACCGCTCACCTTTTGACTACTCATCAGACCACAAGAGCACACCAGAGCAGATTTGGAGCAGCCGCAAAACATAACAGGAGTTGCCCAGGTCTGCAAGTAGCAGCCATAAACTCGGAAACACAGCAAATGCCTTACACAGACTGTGGACTCCAACCTGAAGCTGTTTGAAGCACTGCGTATCAGTCAGTTCAGCATGACTGTCATCTCCTCGCTTCAGCAGCAGCTCATCTCGGGAACCCGGCAGGGAGCGGCTCAAAGCAGGCAACAGATTAGAAAAATAAATAAATCAAAGCTTATTTTTGTATTTAAGAGTTTAAAGCTGTAGTGTCGTGTATGCTCAACAGCATGCGCCACAATTTTTGTTATTTTTATAAAACGTTTTTTTACACAAATGGACACAATTGACCCTGAGTGCTGCCTCATATGTCACCAACCTATGACACTGGATCCTGTATTTGACTGTTAGTTGTCTCTGTGTCTCAATCATTCTTAATGTGATTATCTACCTTATTTAAGTGTTAACTGAACAAGAAGTTGGTTGTCACATGAATAATGTTATAAGGTGATTTTTAAGGTGTCTGGACTCAGGCTCACCACCTGAAGTACCTCATTTACAGCATTTGTCATTTCCTCAGCAGTTTTCTTTTTGTGTGTGTGTTTTTGTAATTCCCCCACATAAGGCATGCATTATTTAATAACACATCTTAGCTGTAAAAAAACAAACAAACAAAAAACACATGGATGCTTTTTTCCCTTTTTTTTTTTTTTAGCTATCATGTTTGTTTTCCTTAAATACTACTATTGTAAATTTTTTGTAAAATAGTAAATCGATGGTCTTTTTCCTCAGGCTCTTTGAATTTATTATGACTTGGCTTACCCCATCAACTCAGGCTTTTTGTCATTCTATAAATGAGTTTCTGTATATTTCTTTAAGAATGTAACTTTTGGTAAAGGGAAAGGTCTTTTAAGCATACCCAGTGTTCATTCACTAGTGCTTAGTTCTTTGATCTCTGTCGTGAAATGAGTGAGTTGGCAGGAACTGACTTGTCACAGTCTGGAAAATAGAAGCATCTGTTAGATGTTAAATAAAATATGCTTTTTACATGACTTTTTTTTTTCTTTACCTTTAATAGTTTATTTGTAGGCAATAATAATCTTTCTATGCAGCCAAGTATATTTGTGGTGAACCACCCAACTGAATGAAGTCACTGTTACAGTTCGCTCTGTTGTAGATAAATTTTCTCTATATTTCCAAAAGAATTTACACTGAAAATGCATGAATTTTTATGGACTGTTTTATATAGTTGTTTATGAAGCCATTAAAATCAATCACTGTACTCCCTCCTACCACCTCAACAGTGTGTTACATTTTTGGTTTTGCCACAAGTTAACCTTTTTTGGAACACACTATTACAAGACGTTGCTCAAAAAAATAAATGAACACTTTGAAAATATCAAATCTCAATAGGGGGGAAAATTGCTTAATATCTATGTTGCTATGGACTGAATACTGCTTTAGGAATGGATGCCTGTCATGGTGACTGATGGAAATTTAAATTACCAAACTACACATAGCTGAATTTAAATACAACCTGAAACCCAAAGAATGAAAAAAATTATGCGGCAGACTAGTCCATTTTGCTGGAATTTCGTTGTATAAACTTAAACTGGTACTCAGTATGGACCCCATATACTTTTATGTAAGCCTAACAACACTGGAGCACGCTCCTAACGACATATCAGATGGTTTCCTGGGGGATCACCTCCCAGACCTGGATCAGAGCATCTCTGAGCTTGGTGGCGTCAGATGGACCAAGACGTGATATATCCCAGATGTGTTCTGTTGGACTTAAGTCAGGTGTGGGGGAAGTCAATGGTGTCAATTCTGGTGCACCAGGAGGAAGTCAGGTACCACTGCACCAGTGTTGGTCTAGCACTGGATCCAAGGACTTCATCCTGATATCCAGTTAGTGTCCCATTGCCTGGCCTGTAGAAGTCTGTTCATTTCTCCCCCAGAACATTACTAACCCACCACCAGTGGGTCAGTCATGTAATATGAGTGATGTTACGCAGCATAATGTTCTCCACAGCTTCTCGCATCCATCACTGCTGTAGGACTTGCCAGTTCTAGTATTCTATACAAGGACCTTCTATAGCCCAGTCCACTACTCTTAGGCAAGGCAAGGCAAGGCAAGTTTATTTGTATAGCACAATTCAACAACAAGGTGATTCAAAGTGCTTTACAGAGACATTAGAAACAAGAACAAATAAAAAGCATGATTTAAAATTGATTAAAACAAGCAAATTAACTAACTAATTAACAAACAAACAAACAAACAAACAAAACAGTATATAAAATCAAAACAGATAAAATCAGAACAGTAGATAAAATCAGTAGTTAAATGTAAGTTTTGAAATTTAAGCTTAAAAGTGTGGATTTGGTGCTTTATTCAAATGCAGCTGAGAATAGGTGTCTTCAACCTGGATTTAAATAAACTGAGTGTTTCAGCTGATCTGAGGCTTTCTGGGAGTTTGTTCCAGATATAAGGAGCATAAAAGCTGAATGCAGCTTCTCCGTGTCTGGTTCTGACTCTGGGAACTGATAAAAGACCGGATCCAGATGACCTGAGGGATCTGGAAGGTTCATACTGGGTCAGGAGGTCATTGATGTATTTTGGTCCTAAACCATTCAGAGCTTTATAGGCCAGCATCAGAACTTTAAAGTCTATCCTCTGACGGACAGGCAGCCAGTGTAAGGACCTCAGAGCTGGACTGATGTGGTCCACTTTTTTGGTCTTAGTGAGGACTCGAGCAACAGAGTTCTGAATGAGCTGTAGTTGTCTGACTGATTTTTTAGGTAGACCTGTAAAGATGCTGTTACAGTAATCAAGCCTACTAAAGATGAATGCATGGACTAGTTTTTCCAGGTCCTGTTGAGACATCAGATCTTTTATCCTTGATATATTCTTGAGGTGATAGTAAGCTGACTTTGTTATTGTCTTAATGTGTTTTTCTAAGTTTAGGTCTGCATCCATCACTACACCCAAATTTCTCGCCTGGTTTGTGGTTTTTAGATGTATAGATTGAAGTTCTCTGGTGACCTGTAATCGTTTTTCTTTGGCGCCAAAGACTATTACCTCAGTTTTGTTTTTGTTTAGCTGGAGAAAATTGTGGCACAACCAGTCATTGATTTCCTCAATGCATTTACCAAGAGCCTGTACAGGGCCTCGGTCTCCTGGTGACATTGTGATATATATTTGTGTGTCATCTGCATAGCTGTGATAGTTTATTTTGTTGTTGTTTATAATCTGTGCCAGTGGGAGCATGTAGATGTTAAACAGAAGGGGTCCCAAGATGGAACCTTGGGGAACTCCACATGTGATACTTGTCTGCTCAGATGTGAAGTTACCTATTGATACAAAGTATTTCCTGTTTTCTACGTATGTTTTGAACCAGTTTAGTACAGTTCCTGAAAGACCTGTCCAGTTCTCCAGTCGTTTGAGTAATATGTTGTGGTCAACTGTATCAAATGCTGCACTGAGATCCAGTAAAACTAGGACTGACATTTTTCCACTGTCTGTATTCAGACATATGTCATTAAACACTTTGGTCAGAGCGGTTTCAGTGCTGTGGTTCTGTCTAAAACCTGACTGGAAGGCATCATAGCAGTTATTCTGTTTTAAGAAGTAACTGAGCTGTTGAGAAACTGCTTTTTCAATGATCTTACTTAAAAACGGGAGATTTGAGATCGGCCTGTAGTTGTTCATTTGTGTCTTGTCAAGATTGTCCTTTTTCAGTATAGGTTTGATTACAGCAGTTTTTAGTGATTCTGGAAACACACCTGATAATAAAGAAAAGTTGACGATCTGTAACAGGTCTGACTCTAAAGTCTTTGAGACCTTTTTGAAAAAACTTGTTGGCAGGACATCTAAACAGCAGGAGGAGGAGTTCAGTTTACCTAAGATGTCCTCCAGGTCTTTGCTGTTAATAGGTTGAAACTGTTTCATGGTGTTTAAACAGTTTTTTGGTGGACACAGTACATATCCTGGATCTGCTGTTGATGTACCAATTGCTTGTCTAATTTTGTCTGTGAAGAATTTGGCAAAGTCATTGCAGGCCATGGTTGAATGAAGTTCAGCTGCCACTGGCACAGGAGGGTTTGTTAGCCTGTCAACTGTAGAAAATAAGACCCGAGCATTATGGCTGTTTTTAGTGATGATGTCAGAGAAGTAGGACCTCCTTGCATTCCTCAGTTGTAAATTATAATTGTGAAGTTTCTCTTTATAAATGTCATAATGAACCTGGAGGTTTGTTTTTCTCCATCTGCGCTCAGCTTTCCTACACTCTCTTTTTTCATTTTTCACCAGTGTGGAGTTTCTCCATGGAGACTTTTTCCTTCCAGAGATAACCTTCACCTTAATGGGAGCAATAGTGTCCATTACATTTAACATGTTAGCATTGAAGCTATTGACGAGCTCATTGACTGACCCTCTGGGCAGGTCAGGTGTTAATGGGAAGACCTGGTTAAAAATTGCACTACTGTGTTCAGTTATACACCGTTTTGTGATCACTGTTGTTGATATATTTGTGTGGGCTGAGATTTTACTTTCAAAGAAAACACAGTAATGATCAGACAGGCCCACATCAGACACAGTAACCTTTGAAATGCTCAGGCCTTTGGAGATCAGTAGGTCAAGAGTGTGTCCTCTATTATGTGTGGCCTCTGTTACATGCTGAGTCAGCCCAAAGTTGCCCAGAGTGTTACTCAGGTCTTTAGTCCCTTTGTCCTGAGGGTTGTCCACATGAATGTTAAAATCCCCAGCAATAATTACACAGTCAAAATCAACACAGATCACAGACAGCAGTTCACTGAGGTCATTAAAAAAGTCTGTGCAGTATTTGGGAGGCCTGTAAACATTAAGAAACACAACTTTGGATGGGGCCTTCAGCTGTAAAGCCACATATTCAAAAGACTGAAAACTTCCAGGAGATAGCTGCTTACATTGAAATGATTCATTAAATAAGACAGCAACCCCTCCTCCTCTCCTGCTCGCCCTGACCTCACTGATAAAACTGTAGTTAGGAGGGGTCGTCTCGATGAGAACAGCTCCACTGTTACTTTGGTCCAACCAAGTTTCAGTTAAAAACATAAAATCAAGGCTGTGCTCAGTGATTAAATCATTAATTAAAAATGTTTTCCCAGCTAGAGATCTAATGTTTAATAAAGCCAACTTAAGTGTTTTAGAGGTATTACTTGTCCCCTCGTGTTTGGGAGCAGTCTGTGGCACACAAGGTATGTTTACTATGTTTAAAGATCTTTTAGAGTGCAGCTCTCTGTGTTTTGACCAGGCCACATGTCTCCTGTCACCTAAAAGTACAGAAATTTTAAAACCTTCTAGTAAACAGGGTCCCAGGGTAACTAATCTCAGCAAACCTTATTGCAGTGGCACATGTTGCTATGGTAAATGGACTGATTCCTATATAGCGCTTTTCTACTCTCCTGGAGCACTCAAAGCACTTTATACAACATGCCACACTCACCCATTCAGCACTTTCTTCTATGCTTTTCAGTGCTTCCTAGCTAATATTTGCTTCGATGGATGCATCAGAAAGCACACTGGTATCTTATTGAAGCATCAAACCACTAACCTTCGATCAGTAGATGACCTGCTCTACCTCCTGAGCTACAGCCAGGAGAGGAGTCAAACTTAGAGGAATCTTAGAGGAGTTGAACTACCTTTGCAACCTGTAGGGTCCAAGTCTCGCCTCATGCTACAAGTAGTGACCCGGACTCTGGACTTCTACACAAAAGCAAAACTAGTGAAAAACAGAAAAGAGGTAAAAAGTCAGTGGCCTGTAACACCATTCCTGTTTTGGGGGTTGTTTCATTGTTCTACCTGTAGTGCACCTATTGTTAATTTCATTAACATCAAAACAGCTGAAACTGAATAACAACCCCTTCTGCACCTTAACTGACCAGCTAAATAACCAAGAAGTTTAATTGACTTGAAGCTACACTCTGATTAATTCAATTCAGTTTTATTTATACAGCGCCAAATCACAAAAGCAGTCACCTTGAGGTGCTTTATATTGTAAGGTAGACCTTACAATAATACATACAGAGAGAAAAAACAACAATCATAAGACCCCTCTATGAGCAAGCACTTCAGCGACAGTGGGAAGGAAAAACTCCCTTTTAACAGGAAGAAACTTCCAGCAGAACCCGGCTCAGGGAGGGGCGGAGCCATCTGCTGCAACCAGTTGGGGTGAGAGAAGGAAGATGGGATAAAAGACATGCTTTGCAAGAGAGCCAGAGATTAATAACAAGCATGATTCAATGCAGAGGAGTCTATCAACACATTTTGAGTGAGAAGGGTGAATGATGAAGAAATACTAAATGTATCCTCCAGCAGAGCAAAAAACCCATTGCAGCATAACTAAGGGAGGATTCAGGGTGACCTGATCCAGCTCCAACTATATGCTTTAGCAAAAAGGAAAGTTTTAAGCCTAATCTTAAAAGTAAAGATGGTGTCTGTCTCCCGAATCCAAACTGGAAGCTGGTTCCACAGAAGAGGGGCCTGAAAACTGAAGGCTCTGCCTCCCATTCTACTTTTAAATACTCCAGGAACAACAAGTAAGCCTGCAGTGTGAGAGTGAAGTGCTCTAATGTGGTGATATGGTACTACAAGGTCATTAAGATACAATGGGAACTAGTTTCTCAGTGTGGATATGGAACAAATGGAAGAAGTAGTCGTAAATCTTTGTTTAATATGTGCACTGGACATATCCTGGTCAGAAATGACTCCAAGCATTACTGGAGGCCAAGGTAATGCCATCCAGAGTAAAAATCCAGTTAGATACCATATTTCTAAGATTTTCAGGGCCGAGTACAATAACCTCTGTTTTATCTAAATTTAGAAGCAGAACATTTAGAGGCCATCCAGGTCTTTATGTCTTTAAGACATTCCTGCAGTTTAACTAATTGGTGTGTGTTATCTGGCTTCATGGATAGATAAAGCTGTGTGTCATCTGCATAGGAGTGAAAATGTACACAATGCCTTCTGTTGATACTGCCTAAGGCAAGCATGTATAATGTAAACAGAATTGGTCCTAGCACTGAACCACGTGGAACTCCATAATTAACCTCAGTGTGTGAAGAGGACTCTCCATTTACATGCACAAACTGGAGTCTATTACTCACTCTAATAGGATATTTTGGTCAACAGTATTGTTGTATTTTTACATCCCTGTACAGTGACAGCTAAAAACACACTAGTAAATGAACTGGTTCTTATATAGCAGTTTTCTAGTCTAACTGAGACCTTAATAAAGCATTTACAGAACCTGTCCTCATTCACCCCCATTTATACAAGCACTTTTTTCCCTCTATGCGTTTCCTACATAAGTGCTCTTTATCAGAGTATAAAGCAACCTAGGGTTACTGTCTTGCCCAAGGATATTTGGCATACAGGCTGGAGCAGACAGGGATCAAACCAACAACCTTCCAATTATTAGGTGACCTGTTCAACCTCCTCACATCCCAGCTGGATTTACACTATATATAAGGCCAGACCGAAAGTGAATAGTTTTAACCTTCTTTTTTTTTCAAAACATTTCATTAAGGGGATATAAAACACACAATTTGTTCCATTTGAAGTCTCTTACTAGTTAACTTAACATCTTTTCAATGAGCTGATCAAACTGGCACCAAATATTACTTAGGCAGCGATAAAGGAAAAACAAAAGAACAGCAAAGTACATGAGTTGTCAGTAAGACCTGAGTCATATCAACTCCTCAACAGCAAACTGAATAATCTCCATCAAATCTGTTGTACGATCATTAACATTAGGAAATGGTTTTAGTAAAGTAGTTTTTATTTGGTTCAAGAAGCATACCAGGACTACCATACAGTTAAACTGAGAGCCTTCCAGAAAAACCAAACAAAACATGGAGCGGCTTTGACTGCTACAGTTTTACATTTAATATCACAGGCATGAAGCTTACAGATGTGTTCTGAATAGGTGCTGTAAAAACTGACATTTTCAAGGCAAAATTTCTTCAATGAGTCAGCTACAGAGCTGGCACTGTGGACAGACTTCATTCTTAGGAGCTCTTCTTCTCCTCAAATATGAGGTTTGCTGTGGCTTTCTTAGCTGTGGACAAATCACAAACAAATACAAAGATACTGTCAGTGAAACGTAGTACATCAGCACTGCAGATGTTTGACTTTAGAAACCTGCAAAATGGAATCCAAGATCAACTTAATTTAAATTTACAACTACAAAATATAAACATGTCTACTATGAAACTATTTTAAATTATGGCCCACCCCTAGTTTTGGGGATTTGGACCTTGTTGTGCTGTTGTTGTGTACGTTTGGTACAGTGGATGATATGTGAAAATCTCCTGTATTTTTTACTGAAAATGTTTCAATCCTTTTTTTCTGTTTTTGGTTGACTTTATTATTGCCTTTTTTTTTTAAAATAACTGAAATGTATACAAATTCACAAAATTACTCCCAAGCTAGAGAAAGAACTCAAGTTGGAGTATTGTCTGAGGTTTGCTGTTCTTACATTTAGCACACAACATGTTTCACTTCAGGGATGCTTAGTAGCTGCCTATCCAGGCAATGTGGGAAGCAGGACACGTGTTTCTTCCCTCTCGTAAGAGGGAGACCATTATCTGCATTACACTCACATGAATACAAAGTGGTCTCTGCTAGGAGGTTTAAGTCTGTTTAATATCTAAGGAGCTTGAAAAGAAAGGCCAGTAGACTTTTTGAGTTTCTTGAAGACGTTTCACCTCTTATCCGAGCTTAGCTAGCTGAATGTGAGCAGCTACAGTTAAATCTCTTGAAGGCAATTTTTCATTGCATCTTAAATAGGATCTGATATATCATTTAGGCTCTTTTAGCAAACACTACACAATTATGATGATTTAGTCACCCTCATCCTTGAACTTGTCTGCAGCTTCTGATGCCTTGTCCTTGATGTTATTCACTACATCATCAATCTTGGCCTCGTTCTTGAGGAAGAATGGTCGAATGATGCGGTTATATATCTGCACCGATCCATTAGAAGGAGTTGGAGCCATACACCACACCAAGAAGGCACACTGGGGAAAAAAAACAAAATTTCTCTCAAAAAATTAAAACAGGTATAGAATTTGGCACTAAACAGAATAATAATAATATAACTTTCAGGCATTATGACCACCTGCCTAAATTGCTGGTCCCCCTTTTGCTGCCAAACCGGCCCTGAGTCATTGAGGCATGGACTCCACTAGACCCCTGTAATGATTTTGTTGTATCTGGCAGTATGATATTAGTAACAGAACTTTTAAGTCGTGTAGGTTGGGAGGTGGGGCCTACATGGATCGGGCTCGTTTACACATTACATTCTACAGATGCCCGACAGGATGAGGGGAATTTTGAATCCAGGTCAGCACCTCAAAGTCATTGTTGTGCTCCCAACCATTTCTGCTTTGTTGCAGTGTACATTATCCTGCTGAAAGAGGCCCACCCATCAGGGACTACCGTTTCAATTAAAGGATGCACACGGTCTCGTACAATGCTTAGGTAGGTGATATGTGTCATGGTAACATTCACATGGATTTCGGGACTCAAGGATTCCCAGCAGGGAATTGCCCAAAGGATCATACCGTCTCTGTCAACTTGACTTCTTCCCTTAGTGCATACTGGTGCCAGGTGTTCCCCAGGTAAGCAACACACACACACACACACACACACACACACACACACACACACACACACACTAGGCCATCCACGTGATGTAAAAGAAAATACGATTTTTCAGGCCAAATCACCTTCTTACATTGCCTAGCGGAAAACATTCAACATGACCCTGACTGGTCTGTGGCTTTGCAGCCCGATGCACAACAAACTGCGATGCACAGTATCCTGACAGCTTTCTATCATAACCAGCATTTTTTCCCTCTCCTATCATGACCAGCATTAATAGCAATTTCAGGTACAGAAACTCATCTGTTGAATTGGACCACATGGGCCAGCCTTTACACGTGCATGAATGAGCCTTGGATGCTCGTGACCAATGTTCCCTCTAAGCTGCGCGCGTGTGCAATTGCGCACTGCTGGCACGGTCGCTGCGCACAGAAAATCTGCGTTGGGCACAAAAAAAAATCTAACCTGAATTGAAATTAAAATTAATACTTTAAGAATTCTTTTTTGCAGTGTTAGTCAATAAGCTACTGGCTGCTCCCGTATGGAATTAGCACGATGCCACCTTATCCCATAGTCCAGCCAATAATGCGATTCACATTCGTATATACGCAGCTAATCAACGTCATTGACAGTCTATGACAGCGTCCTTATGTGCCGACACCGGTGTTTTAGCTAGCAAAGCAGCGTGGCTGATGTGGAGTGAAGCCACGTTAATGACAACGTGTACAACCACTGGAGATGTGAGCAGGACAGACGGAAGAATTAACGGAAAAAGTGTGGACTTTATACCAGTTTTTAAATTGTGTTGATAAAACCAGAGTTATAATAAAAATGTATCTGCAATGTTTGGTTTTCTTCCTGAATACTATCGTTGTTTATATTTACTGCGGGAAGAAACGGTAAAAACTGCATTTTATAAGGAAAACACTCAAAAGCATTCTCCGCCTGTGAGCAAAGACAAAACCAGAAAACCCCACCCTTTCTTATTGGTCGAAAAATGTACCATATCTACCAATCAAAAAATGATATGGCAACAAGGCATTTAATTGTTTAGGAAGGGGGGAAGTTTTAGGAGTAGAGCGGTGTTTTGAGATGTGAGAGATTTGCGACGTTTAGCGCAAATCTTGTGTAGTTAGTGTGTAGTGTAGTCGATAGTTTTGTTGTGTGTGTCAGAACAATGAGGCGAGTGCTGAATGTTACAGGTGTTACAGCAGTGATACATCTCCTGTTGTCAGGCCTGCAGATATCAGGCTGTTGTTCTCCTTCATCTCATAGTGGACAGAAATTATTTTTTTGGACTGACACAAATAATTTGTGTGGCATCAGATTTGATGCAGAACAGCTGATTGTTCTGTAAATAGTTTGAAATGTTTATTTAAAAAAACGCCTTGGCTGCATTTTAAGGTAAACAGCTGCAAAAAAACTTTGTTGTTTGCATAACTCAGTTACTTTTTTGAAGAAGTAACTATATCATTAACTGCTCAACATTGGTCATTATATACTGTATTTTGCTGACAGAGAGTTACAGGACTCTCTCCCAGACCACAGACTCAGACTCATAATACAAGTCAGAGCTTTATAAAAATAATATTAAAAAAAAAAAAGAAAGTTGTGTTTTCAAAAAATACTACACAGGTCACGAACAAGATTTATTTAAATTTTCATTGTAAGTGGGCTAAAGCAGTTAATTAAAAGTAGTCTAGCATAAATGTAAATGCTGTAATTTGATTATTTTAATAAACCATGTAACTTGGATGGATTTGATGCTGGCGTGACCACAGTGCACACGTCTGCTGTTGCTCACAGTGGTCCAAGGGACCGCTCAGGGAGTTTGTGTGTTCGCTCAGACACATGAAAAATTAGAGGGAACATTGCTCATGACCCTGTTGCTGGTTCACTACTGTTCTGTCCTTGAACCATTTCTGATTGACACTGACAACTGCAGACTGGGAACATCCTACAAGAGCTGCAGTTTTGTAGATACACAGACATCACAATTTGGCCTTTGTCAAACTCGCTCAAATCCTTGTAACAGATCAACTTCAAGGGCAAAATTTTTATTTGCTCCCAAGAGATTCTCCGTGTTATTTACTTCACCTGTCAGTGGTCAAAATGTAATGCCTTATCAATGTAAGTGCCAGGAGGACAGGCACAGAGACCAACTGGATTACCTTTCCAATATAGTAGAATGGGAACCAGGAAAGGAAGATGTCAGCAAAAAACTCTGCCACACTGAAGACTCCATACACCACCCAGTAGGTCAGCCACTTAGTATCATCATCTTTGGTGGCACTTTCAATGGCCTTAATCCTGGGAAGAACAAAGACATGTTTGGTACTTCTTTTACACATACCTGTAAGCACTGTTCTGTAAGGACCATGAATGTGCACATGGATCAAGCTCATATCTCGCTTTCAATATGCAGCATGTATTGATGTATTCAAGCATCAATAATAAATTGAACAGACAATACCACCTTGTGAATGCATAGGATGAATACACAGAAATCGGGCTGTTAATCAATGGCTCATGAATTTTCATTTTCCTCCAGTAGTACCAACACATCCATTATATGTCATTAATACTTAAACTCACTTAGTCTATATGGCCATTTGGTGAAAACGTGCATGTTGAGGTGTTCACAGAATACATCACAACAACATTTATACACACCATTAAGAATTTATCACACAAATGAGGGGTTTATAAATCTTACAGCAGTGGTTTGATTTATTTGTGTGACTACAAGGCACACAGACCATGCCATGCCTTCCAATATTACAGCCATACTCGTCATTTTCATGGGAGACTAATGTTACAATCAGTTTAACTCATATGTGAAAAGGGTCAACTCTGAAACAAGTTGTTTTTTTTTATTCTATTATTGAAAAGCACCAGAACTCTACAGTGATGAAACAGAAGCTACAACATTTTGATCATGCTGTTGATACAGATTTTGTCTAATTTAGACATTTCGTTGCCATTTAAAATTATTAAAATGAAGCACAGCTACCATGCTCCACTTGCAAGGTGTCGCCTGGGATTCACAGTATTCACAGTAGTGGACAGCCTGAACTACAGCCTTTTCCAATTCTCATCCTAGCTAATCAAGCAACCAACCAAACTTTTTTAACTCTGCTGCTCAACCCACAAATGCATTTTCCTTACAAATGTAGTACTATTTAAGGGGGGAATAGACAGGATTTCCAACACCACAAGATTTATTGCAACAAACAGAAACACTGTTACACAACTAAGAAATAATCACGCAAACACCCAGGCAACCATGTTGCAAGTAATTGCTTAACTTTTAAAGAGCTGCTAGCTCTAGAGATTTCAGTTTAGTTTCGAAAGGATGAGTCATTTCAAATAAGATTTACAAAATCAGGATAAAATAACCTGTTATAAACAGAGTTACAGTGAAGATAACATATGTTTGTACAAATAAACCTATGCAGATTATTAGCTCCACTCTGAGCTTATTGTTTAACATTATTACTCTTTTCTTCTCTTGTACCAAATAATGTAACACCCATACTTTTGACTTGAGAAAATACTGATATCTTAAGATTAATAAAATGTATCAAATGTTGAGGACAATTCTGGTTACTTTCTATCAAGCTGTTTCTCAAAAAACTTGAGACAAGGAAAACATTCATAGTGACGGCAGCAGGCCAACATGTGACACTATGCTGACTGCATGTAGTATTAGCCCTGAGATTTTACTAGATAATATCACAATGATAAGAACTGTTTTAAAACTTTTGATGACAAAATTTTTTAAATGCTTTCTTTGTAAGTCACAGGGGAAATCCACTAACTTTATAGATGAAGTTCAGTTTACAATTAATAGATGATAAATCTGTGTAGGTTCTCAGTCATCCAGATCATGGTAATCTTTCAGTTCCCAGAACTGATGAAGCTTCAGAACTGAAGAGTCTTGGATGAGAGCTGAAGCTTCTTCAAGAATCTCAAAGTAGTCCAGTCGCTTTTCTTTCCAACTGCCTTAGATTAGTAGCCCGTTAAACATTTTTGTAACTCTGTGCAAGAATTGCTATAAAAAAGGCAAAACCTTACATCGCTGATACCCCGTTATGATGAATTATTTCCATGGGTCAAATGAAAATAGATCATCTATATCTATCTAGCAATGTTCCCCTGTGTTAGCAGATGTTAAACCAAAAAGCTAGAAGCCAGGGGCTAATTAAGGGCTAACTACGGCAATAATTGATAAAAAGTCACCTCACATTAAAGAAAGTTCCTGGTTCAAAACTGGGCCTGTCTCAGTGTTGGGCCTGTGATGGACTGGTACCTTGCCTCTTATCCCATAACAGCTAAGACAGACTGCAGCTCCCTGTGACCCCAAATTGGATAAATGTTGGGACGTTGACAATGCAGGAAGACTCAAATCAGCAGTAGGGCTGGGTATCGTCACTGATTTCAATAACTGATTTGGTTCCGATTCACAAGGTCCCCATTCGATTCAATTCAATTTAATTTTGACTCAGACAGTCAGAAATATTATATTCTAATCATTTATCAGAACATATCCATATTTTTATATCTATGTGGGCTATAAAAACAAAGCTGACACTTGTGAGACTTAATCAGAAGTCTAAGCATCACAGCAGATGTACTTGTGATCGTGGAATTTCTTTATTAGGGGAGCTACAATATCTAGAGTCGTAACCAGTGAAGATGTAAAATTATTAGCAAGAAAATCGACCTCTGTGGGAGTAGAGTTCAGGTAGCTGCTCTGCACTATGCTGGCACATGGCATTGAAGAAGAGAAGAGTGGATAATTTAAATCCTTAAACTTCATTACAACACTTTTAGAGAAACACCTACTGTGATGAAATCCACTCCCCACTGCTGTGTAATGACTTATTGTAAATTGAAATGTTGTTAGGAAATGATAAGACAAAACTGGTTCTTTTACATTTTGAGATAAGCCAGTTGAGTATAAATAAATTAAATACCATCAATGAATCATTTGTTTACTAATAGGGACTTAGAAGACAAAGACCTATACAGTTTAATAATCCACAGTTCACTGTTTTACTCTTTGGTGCAGTTGTGGATATTATATTGTTCTCCCTTTGTGATTTTTTTAATGCTTAAATTGTTCTTTTTCTTAAAACTAACATTTTTGTAGGTGCTTATGTATTTTATTGTCATTGTTTGTTTGCGGGAAATGATAATTAAAGACTGGTGGAGGGCAAACGCACTCAAAAATTAAAAACTTTGCACAAAAAAGAAGCTTAAATATTAAGTAAGCCTACAGATCTATATCCTTTTGGAGCTTAAGCGCTACAATACCCTAAATAAATCTCACAGGTGTGGTCATCTCGATTAAAGGAGGTTGTCCTTAGCGCTGACATGAACGCAGGCCTTTTTATAGATTCAGTGACTTGAAAGCACAACGACAGGAGCAAATAACAGGCGATTAAGGCCATTTCCAAGTGTTCTGAGAATAACATATACTTACGATATGTAGGCTGGATACAGAAACCCGATGAGGTTACATAGCAGGGAGGCTCCGTATCCAAAGACCAAGTAAACTGCGATTACACCGATGACAGCTGAAACACATCACACCACACATTTGTCAAGATTTTCTTCCCACGAATACATTAACCGGATCATACCTATATACCTATGTTACAACCAGTAACTACATTATGGAGACTACTTTTATAGTATCGAGCTGGTGATGTAAAATAAACACAATTTCTTTTGTGAGCTTATGGCTAAAGGAAACTGCAGCTAAATGTGAGTCTGTCCATCGGGCTTTTATTTCCTTTATCTATGCGTCCCTCAGTGATGCGGACAGCCTCTGCCTCTCTTTCCACCCGTCAACACTCACCGAGAGCAATGTAGGTCCTGCTTACTCCGACTTTTGCTTCCACCTTTGCCAGGGCATCTGTCAGCAGATTCTTTTCATGGAGAAATTTTTCAAACCTTTCTCTGAGCCCCTGCGCCATGGCTGCACTTCCTGCTTAGCGATGATGAATTACGAAACGATCAGAATCAAACTGCGCCACGCCTGTAACCTGACACGCCACTGTTCTCAGACCCACGGGCGTCAAAGTCAGAAGAAGGGATGTGTGGCACATGCATCAGATCATATCCTTCAAAATAAAAGCAATGGCGCTGTAACGCAAACAACCACTTAGTACAAAAAAACAATAATACAGACAACTGCTAGTAGGTCGATGTTTTGTGTGTGTGTGTGTGCTGCGCGTTTAAAATAAAAACAACTGGCACTGTTCACATGCTCTGTTAATTATATGCGGTATAATAATTAATCAAGGATAAAATGTGTATTTCCCACTATTGCATTAGATTTTTTTCTGACAATTGTAGGGAGCATGCAAATTTACTTGAACAGTAAGCGGAAGTAAATGTGGTTACATGTACTAACTGCAGTGAACTTGATGCAGCTGGTAGCAACCAAAAAAAGGATGCGGGTTGATTCCACCAGTCTGTAGTCTTACAGGCATTGCAATAGTGTTATATACTCGGTAGAATGCTCAGAAACCTTTAGTTTATGGATTACAGACTTAGATATACGTCAGATATAGGTTAAGTCAGAAACTGCTGTTGCTACTGAAGAACTACTTAAATGAGAGAAATAGTGCCTAAAACGCTAAAGTCAGGGCGCAAATACAATGGTAACTGCAGCCACACCCTTCCCTGCTTTGATGACATTGCAAAATACAAATAGGGACCTATTCCAAGAAGCATGTTCAACAAATTCTGAATTTTAAAAAATAAACTCAGAGTTGATTAAATCTGAGTTTGGCCAGTCTAGAAAGCTGATCAGTGTTATGTCAGTGAGCTCTCCTTGAGGTTGTATGGTCTCCTTGAGGTTAGCGATTGTGTGACTAGAGAAAGACATCCATCATCAACAGAACTCCATTGTCCGATTCACCAAGGCAAGGGGTGAATAAAGACTAGTGCATCCATTTTAATCCAATAGACACATGAATATTAAAATCTGCTAATGTGGGCCTTTTGATAACAGCAACTTTTAAAAAGTTATTTAGTATACTTCATAGTAAAATTAATAAATAAAATGTCCAAAATTATACCAAAAGGTTGAAGTCACAGAATGATACTCAAATAAACCATCAGTGCAATTTGAGTTATTGTGTGCTGCTGTTTTTTATATTAAGCAGAATGAGTAACGTCAAGAAAAAGAAATTGAAATCCTGAGGACATATTTATTTAGAAGAGAGTATGGAGACGGTCCCAAATTTTGCCAGCCCTTGCTTTTAGTTTCTGCTTTTATTGTTCCATAATGGCTCCTTTTAAATTGGGTGCCCTCTTACTAGTCTTTTTGATGCTCACCACTTCTTCACCTTTTCTGCTCTTTTGGAAGGCTGGACAGGTAACTGTGGGTGCCCTGTATACATGCGTCGCACTTTTCTCCTCTCCTCCTCACCCTTATCTTCCCTGCTTAGCCTCTATGTCCTTGTCTTGTCTCGTGTGCATTACTTTCCCTGGAACAGCCTCCCACTGTCGTTCTCTAAAACCTAAAAGAGAATTATGGATTTGATCAACTGGTCTCTGAATGCTATTGACACCCTTTTCTCAACGAGAAGTCTGGGCTCGGGAGAGCCTGAGTGCCCTGGAGGGACTTTCCCTGCCGGATACACAATGGACGGGTGGCAGAACTGGAGGATCATGTGCCTGGCGGGACTGTCGATCGAGGACGCTGAAGATATCTATCTATTCGGAACCGTGATGACAGGGTTCTTGCTGATCGGAGTTGGCTTAGCCCTGGTTTATCGGAGAAATAAGAGAGCGGAACCGGCTGTTCAAACCCCCCCAAGGCTGCCAGCTGGAATCGAAGCGATGGGACGAGGCGCGACCTCTCACAACGAACGTAATATGGTCAACGCCTTGGAGACGCTTACAGCTGCTGTGAAGGCTCAAAGCAACAACATTGAGCGTATGGGGGGATACATCAGAGAGAGGCCTGCTCAAAATGAGACCCTTGAGCGGCAGTTGGAAGACATCGCGGAACGGATCACTGCAGTTGTGAGGTCTCAGAATCAAAAGAATGACAACACCATGGAACAGAAGTTTGATACCATCATGGGGAGGCTCGCGGCTCTCCAACGGAGATTGAGAGACCAGTGTCAGAGTGTTAAAGAGCAGCCTGAAAATTCTCCTGGGCTGCTCGCATGGAAATTTACAAAATCAACATCAACATTGCGGATCCCCATCACGGCGCCAGCTGCAGGCCCAAGGCTGGAGCCGAACAATCACTCCCTGATAACGACTGTGTTACGGCTATTCTTCCCATCCCATGCAAGGACACCTGGATTGGCTGGAGGACTGTTTACTTAGCCTGATAGGCCGAAGGACACTGTCTCAGCTGAACTATGGACACGCACACACATACACTTACACTGATAAGCACTCACTCATCCCCCCTCCCTTTCCAACGCCTTCGATGCTTGTTGCCCCCTGGGAACACGAGGTGGGTCCGGGCACGCGCTGTCGAAGAGCGGGGCGATGTCTTACGTCGCCCCCGGCTTAAAGACGGCGCCGTTGCAGGATGGCTGCTGTGTTGCCTGGGGTTACTCCTCATCCCCTACCCATCCCTGTGGTTTGTCATGTCTTCCACAATGTTGTGCTGTGGACATTTATGTGCTTTTTTGTGCAGAGGAGTTTTTTTGTTTCCTGTTCTCGTGCTGTCCTACCATGGAAGCACAGCATGAGTGGAGGTCTCTTTTTTTTCTCTTGTACCTTCCCGTTGTTGTGTACATTTCAGTGTTTTTTTCTGTAATGCTACCGATCTCCGACTTGTAACCCCATGTGATGTCTGTGTTATGTGTGTAAGGTGGGGGGGGGTTCCCATCTCGCTGCATGGGCAACCTGCTTGTGACAAATAAAGCTTTCATTCATTCTTTTGGTGTCTCATCAACCTGCTGCACTCTTCATCTCCTCTTCTCTCATCTTTCCTGGTTATAATAAGAATGCAATCAGAATTTGCCATTCAAACTCCATCCAAACCTGTGAGTAATTAAATAATGTAAGAAAAATGTTCTGTGTAATATGCACAATACATGATTTTTATTTTTATTTTTTATTTTTGGAAGGACTCCAAAACTTGTCACAACAAAGATGGGAAACAACTCCAACATGCACAAATATTTGATCACACAGCATGCAATTAATTTGCACAAAATGTAATGTCCATTGTAATATCTGCTACTCAGAGATGGTAATGACTCTCAAAGTGGTGCCAATGAGAATGGATAAGAGAACTGATAAGGAATTAAATCAATAAGCAATAGTGATAGTGGAATTGGAATTGCTAAGTGCTTATCAATTCTTATCTCATAGTACTATATCACCCCAATAGATACCTCACTTTCAGACTGATGGCTTACTTGTTGTTCCTAGGATAATTAAAAGCGGAATGGGAGACAGATCTTCAGCTTTGGGGCCTCTCTTCTTTGTAGCTGATTGTTTTTCCCCTGCAGAGAGAAATTACAAAGTTGGAGGGAGCTGCATGCATAAAGCTGACACTAAAAAATTAACAAGCTCTGATAGTAAGCTACAAAGTACAGCAAGCTGCCCATACCTGAGGCCCTGGAAACTGCCAAAAAAGACTCATAGCCTTGGCCATCTGCTTGAAGAGGTATACCAGGGAGCTGGAAGGCAGGAGAAACCAGCTGTGCTCCACAGAACCATCTGAGGTATACTACCATTGTCAGGGGAATGAGAACAGCCCCACCAAAGCTGGAGACGAAACACTACTGGAAGAGTATATGGGAGAAGGACGCAACCCATAACAGTAATGCACACTGACCGAAGAAGCTGACTGTACTCCAAGAGTTCAAATGAACTGAAGCATATATTTTGTAAATTCAGTCAAACAGAATAAAGAACAAACAACAAAAATAGTTATCAAGGACTCAGCAGCCAATTTTTATTGAAAAAAAAAGCCCTTCAAAACAAAGTTCCAAACTAGATTTTTACTTAGATTATCAATCAAATACCTCACTAAATTAAAGCCTTCAGTTAATCCAAAATGCTGTAGCAGGAGTACTGACATGGACTAGAAAGAGAAAGCATATTTCCTTATATTGGCTTCCCTTCATTGGCTCTGTGTTAAATCCAGAATTGAATTCAAAATCCTGCTTTCACTCATGTGTTTAGGCACCTCTCTACATTTAACTGTTAGTTGGTAGTTATTATCTCTGGCTCTCTTCCACAGTGTGTCTTTGTCCTGTCTTCCTTCCCTCAACCCCAACAGTTGTTGTGATTTGCCATTATATAAATAAAATTGAATTGAATTGAATGGCTTGCTAGAGTACTCCCACTCAAATTCAAATTTAATTAGTAGGCATCTATTGGCTGATCACGTAGGTCAATCACACCCCAGGGATCATTACAAAAGGGCAGCTTGACCAGCTGTGGCTGCGTCTTACTCTCTTTTGTTTCGCACTTTCTGTATGTGAATAGAGTGTTTGTAGTGAAAGGCTGGACAGGTAACTGTGGGTACCCTGTATACATGCGACAATATAGTTTCTAGCGACAACTGCTAGAAACTAGTGATAGCCAAATGAAGTTTTCTGAAGCATTGTATCGAGAAAAAAAAGGGTTCATTGCTTGAAGCTTTTTAAGAAAATCCTCTTTGGTGACATCTGGTGGCCAAAAATATGAAGTGCACTGCTTCAGTATGATTGGCCACTCTACAGAGCTGGGTGTTCAGCTTCTGTTTAATATCATGTGAGAGTTCAATGAAATATCAGGGTACTTCTGTGTTGCTTTGAACTTCTTTTTGTTTGTGTGGAAAAAATACACATATCAATTTGATTAATAAATAATTTTGACGATTAACATGTTTAATCACGTGCCTTTCTGTGTTTGCGTGTGATTTTGTTTTGTTTTTTTTGTCAATAGATAAAATAAAGAAGGCATTATATAGACAACACAATCTTCTGATAGGTTGGGACCAAGTATTTGTGATCACTACAAACTTTAAATACCAAAATATGGTGTAAAAAAACAAACAAAAAACATAGTAAGCAGGTGTTGCTGGAAAGACTAATCGAGTTAGATGTCTTTATTGACCCTACTGTGACTGTGATTGATGTCTCCTTTCAGGAAGCTTCAGCTCCTCCTGGAAGCAGTGCTTATCTTGTTTCACTTGATAGAACTGAGCACCATGCTGTACTTGCTACACCTCCAGGTGCCCAAATCAAGCCCAATGCAGCTCCAGCAACCCTGCCTCGCTTTAAGCTTTTCTTTCAAGAATCCCATGGACCTAGCAGTGATGCAAAACTTGAAGTTTCATGGTTGGGTCTTAACAAGGTTCCAAGTAGAGCTTCAGCATGCAACAAGAAGAAATGGGAGTGAGACAAAACATTTTATTGAGCTTGCAATTTATTGAAAACAGGCTGTTTTACAGCTGATCAAAAGTTTAGGACCACACCTCCAGTGCCAGGATGATTGCCATGATATATGCACCAGGGACACCAAACAACCTCTGAAGAAGTGGATGGCACAACACAGAAGAGCTAACTTGTCCGGCCAGGACTCCACAGTCTATTTACACCTACAGGCCATTGGACACTCTTTCAATGTTGAGGATGTACACATCCTGGACAGGGAGGAACGCTGGTTTGAGCGCGGAGTCAAGGAGGCCATTTATGTGAAAAGGGAAAGACCATCTCTGAATTGAGGAGGCGTTCATCTTTCACCATCTTACAATGCTGTGATTGCAGCCATTCCCCAATTTTCTGTGAACAGTACTCATGGCCATTGATCAGTGGTCATTGATCATTGGCTGTGTCATAGTCTGCGGTGGCAGGCCGTGGGGGTGTGGGGAAGAAGGACCCAAATGCAGAACTCTTGTGATGAAAGCAGTGCGTTTATTTACAGTGCTGTAAATATTACACAATAAATCCCCATGCACTCCCGTGTTGTGTGTTCTGCTCCCGAAGTCAGTGCTTCATGTTCTCCACTTCTGTGTCCGCACACCCCGTGCTCGCTGCCTCCTGGGGGGTGAGGGGATAACATAGGCAGCTGTCAGGACACTCAACTACAGCAGGCATACACTCACTAAACTTGGCTCACTAGGAAAACTCACATGGAGTTTCACACAACGAGTTTCTCCCCCAACGAGGCTGAGCAGCTGCAGGTGCGTGGCATGAACTTCAGGTTTGGCCAGCCACCTGGCAGGGCCACACCCACCAGGCCTGAAGGTGCCTGTCACCCAGCCTGTCAGCCTTACAAACATGGGAACACATGAACAGCAGCACAGTGCAGCAAAAACACATGTAATATAATATGAGTCCACACTGCTCATGGACCCTGGGTCCCTGGAACTGACCTCACAGCCCATTGTTCATTCCATGGGCTGGTTTCAGTCATTATGCAAATATACTGTTTATAAGATTGGGGAAACCTGCAGTCAGCTGAGACAGAATAAGTCACTTGGATGAGTGACAAAACGTTTTTACCACTGAAAATGCTACGTCCAGATGAACAGTATCAACCTTTTGGGATTCACTTACCTGGATGATTCAGCATGCATCAAGACATTTTACCTTTGTAATAAAATGTTATACTGGAGTTTTGATCTCCTGACATTTTACTGTGATTTAGGGTGTGTGTGTGTGTTCTTCTTTGCTGGGATTTTTTTGTACCAAAGGAGAATGCACACATGGCACACAGCCCAGATCTTGTGTGGGGGAGAAAAGCCTTCAGTGTTTGGTCTGGATGACTAAGCAAAGTCATCCTTAGTCATCCTGCAGTGTGGCTTGTAGCTGCAAGGGAAGGGTGGAGCAGTGGGTTCAAGGAACAGTATCAGGGGAGGCTTGCTGGCATCCATCACGCTAACCATCAGTGTTAACTGACTTTAACATGCATGATTTAAAAAGAAGTTATATTGAGTATATTGTGATTGACAAGGACAGAGTCATGACGAGAAAAAGTTTCTATGGACTGAGTTAAAAGGAGATCATGCTGAAATAAATATTCAGGAATATGTGAAATGGCAGAGGCCAGAGGTAATGGCGGGACTTGAGACCACTGGCTTAAGCTGTGAACCATGGAAAGTCAGATAGATTTGTAGTGAGGCAGTCAACTTCAATCGGACTGCCGAGGGGCTATTTAATAGCCCCTCAACCTGGACACCATATATATATATATATATATATATATATATATATATATATATATATATATATATATATATATATATATATATATATTAGGGGTGCAACGATACACAAAATTCACGGTTCGGTTCGATACTTTGGTGTCACGGTTCGATATTTTTTCGATACAAAAAAAATGTTCATGCCTTTTTAATTTGTCATTTATTAAAATTATAAATATATATTTTAACTCAAAAGTACAGTTTTTAAATTTAACCCTAACCCTTGTGCGTGTTTTTTATTTTGACAGCGAATGCGCACCTGCGGACCACTTATGTGCAGCCCTGGTTATTTAGCTCGTCATATCGCAGCCACAGAAATTCTTTTGTCCATGAAACCATAAAGCTGCACTTTCTTTTTGCCTTATAGTCTGATTTGTCATAACTTCTCAGTTTTGTGGTAAGCTTTTCTTTGGCTGTCACTTCTTCACCCTGACCTGTCTTATTTGGCTCAGCAGAACTAAAATATATATCTGTCTGTGAAGGTCATCGTAGTCAAATATAAATCCTGCTGCTTTTACACACGCACTCACATAAGCTCAGCGATTCTCTGCGCGATCAACCTCTCACATGTTTAAGCTTGCTGCGGGAGATTTCACTTGTCATGTTTGCATAGTAAGCTAACAATTAATAAGACTATGTCAGAGGAATTGGTGCACAAATTATCATCACTCACAGATCAGTGCTGTCATTGCAAAGTGAAAGCAAAAAAACAAGCGCAAATTCAAACGCGATTTCAATATGTCACATATTGACAGTGGCTCACCGATGCCAATGACATAATTACCCAGCTACATTTCTGAAAGAATGCAAAAGCATTGACATATATTTTTCCTTCCTACAATAGCCCGACGGGCAGGGCAGAGATAGATTTTGGTAGCCCGACTGAAAAGATCGCTAGCCCCGGGACGTCGGGCTAGCGATATTGCGAGCCCTGTATCTGATTGAGGAATCACTCATCTTTGGAAAAAGAGAGTTTATTACAGAGAAATGGCTCTTTCCAAAATAAAAGCTATACTATCCGCTTCTTCTGGGCTATATTCTCAGCAGCATAAGGAGAATCATGTGCTAACAGCTGTCTAAATGACTCGGCTAAAGTTAGTAGCATGCTTGCTTGTTTTTTTTCTGCTTCCACTTGTCTTTGCACTAGGATGATGTCGGTGTAAATGTGCAGTCATATTCGTTGTGTTCCCACTAGTGCTTTCAGGTTAATCTCGTTGAAATTACCTTAACGCCACAACACGGCAAATCTCCGTTAACGAGCTACCGCCGATCGCCCCGTGCATGGGGCTAGACGGCCAACACGTTAACGAGCTAACTGCGCTAACACACTAGCTCCCACCCATGTAATTGAGCATTGCATGGCACATCCAACATACTGTTTTACTTTAGTGCATGACTCGCTTACCTTCAGGGTCATACGTCACATGAAAACCAAAATAATTCCAAACGCCAGATCTGAATGAGGGTGCGGGAGGTCCATGTTGTAAGGAGAGCTTAACTTCTGTCTCGCTAGCTTGCCCTGCGCTCTTCCTTCTGATGATGCTGTCTGTGTTGAGCGCTCAGTGAATCTGCGTTTGACTACTCCGCCTAGGCTGCACTGTCGAGCCTAGGCGGAGTAGTCGAACGCAGATTCACTGAGCGCTCAACACAGACAGCATCGTCAGAAGGAAAGTTGATAAAATAAATTAAAAATTTTGTAAGAATGGTCCCCGATGCAATGATCGGGGACCATTCTTAATTTAGTTGTTCTCATGACAATGACAATAAAGTTTCTGATGATCTGATGTATTGTTCGATACATATGCGTACCGAACCAAAAGCACTGTATCGAACGGTTCAATATCGATACGAATATCGTTGCACCCCTAATATATATATATATATATATATATATATATATATATATATATATATATATATATATATATATATATATGAGTAAATATTTCTAAGCATAATGACAATCAACAATATAAACCTGACAGCTTGTGTGGGTCATCAGAAGTGGCCAAGGGCAAAAAGCCTGCTTTTGGTTTATTCGCTCTCTCTGGGCGCCATCTACCGCTCCACCATTGTGCTGGTTTGTTAGGCTATCTTTTGGTTCTTGCATCCTTATTCAACACCTTGCATGTACTTACCCTCGTCCATGCACTACTGATACCTAACACTTTAACAATTTATTGCCTGTTCAATTAAATAAACTGGAAAAAGTGTGTGTGTGGACTCTCCTTTGTTTTTTGCCAACTTGAGCAAACTGGTAACAGTAGGAAACAAACATAGTGACTCCTTTTGTATGCCAATTATTCACACTCACATTCACACCTTTGGACACTTAGAATAACCAATTAACCTAACCCCATTAATTCCATGTCTGTGTAAGGAAGCCAGATTTACCTTTTGGAATGTTTTATAAAGTAAAAAGCAAAGGTTGCATGCTTGTATTGTCTGGTCTCCTTACCCGAAGTGGAAACTGCTCTGACCTGGTTCCTTTCTCATCCTGCATTGAATCATATCTGTTATTAACCTCTGTCTCTCTTCCTCAGCATGTCTTTTATCCTGTCTTCCTTCTCTCACCCCAACCGGTCACAGCAGATGGCCCCGCCCCTTCCTGAGCCTGGTTTCTTCCTGTTAAAAGGGAGTTTTTCCTTCCCACTGTCGCCAAAGTGCTTGCTCATAGGGGGTCATATGATTGTTGGGTTTTTCTCTGTACCTATGAAGCGCCTTGAGGCGACTTTTGTTGTGATTTGACGCTATATAAATAAAATTGAATTGAATTGAATTGAATTTCTCTCCAACTGATCTAAAATCTGTAGCTTATCTTCAGTTTGTTTAGAATGCAGCAACTAAGGTCTATTGTCACCATTCTTGTTGACCTTTGTTGAAATTCAGAATTGAATTTAAAATTCTTTTAATTACAACTAATGTCCTGCTAATATAACTGTTCTGTTATGATCCTATTTCTCTTTAGAGGCATCCATACTTTAGCACCTTCATCAAAAAGGCAATAGTCTTTTTAGTGAAACTCAACACTTTGCTTTGGCTCTGCAAAGTGTAATATAAACATTTAAAAAAAGTAAATAATTGCAGGAATCGTTGAGCAAAAGGGAGGTAGTTATTCACAGTTGGTATTGTGAAAAAAGGACATAGAGAGATAGGGGTGAATGCTTTTTAAACATGTAGGAAAAAATGTGCATCATGTGCTTTCTGCTTTCAATTGACCAGTGAAAAAGTATAGCTGAATAAGCAGGCTTAGTACTGCATCATCAGTGGCTGACAAGATTAAGCGTAATAAGCTGCTTAGTATCAAGAATAGAAACAATAAGAACTGGAACAGTCTGAGAGACACAGGCAATGTAGACAGTGGAAAAGAAGCAGCTGTTCGCCGGCAGTCTGTCTATCTTTTCATGTCTGCTACATAAAGGTTTGATAGCAGTCATCAGGATATCACATCAATAGGTAAGTCAGATGTTTTTCTATTTTTAAAATAAGTTTACTTGGTCAACATGATCCCTATAGAGCAAAGCTTTCTAACATTAAACATAGTAACCTAACAGCTAGGGGTGCAACGATACACAAAATTCACGGTTCGGTTCGGTTCGATACTTTAGTGTCACGGTTCGATATTTTTTCGATACAAAAAAAATGTTCATGCCTTTTTAATTTGTCATTTATTAAAATTATAAATATATATTTTAACTCAAAAGTACAGTTTTTAAATTTAACCCTAACCCTTGTGCGTGTTTTTTATTTTGACAGCGAATGCGCACCTGCGGACCACTTATGTGCAGCCCTGGTTATTTAGCTCGTCATATTGCAGCCACAGAAATTATTTTGTCCATGAAACCATAAAGCTGCACTTTCTTTTTGCCTTATAGTCTGATTTGTCATAACTTCTCCGTTTTGTGGTAAGCTTTTCTTTGGCTGTCACTTCTTCACCCTGACCTGTCTTATTTGGCTCAGCAGAACTAAAATATATATCTGTCTGTGAAGGTTCTCAGTCATCCAGGTCATCGTAGTCAAATATAAATCCTGCTGCTTTTACACACGGACTCACATAAGCTCAGCGATTCTCTGCGCGATCAACCTCTCACATGTTTAAGCTGCGGGAGATTTCACTTGTCATGTTTGCATAGTAAGCTAACGATTAATAAGATGATGTCAGAGGAATTGGTGCACAAATTATCATCACTCACAGATCAGTGCTGTCGCTCTCTATACACAGTTCGCACGATTGCAAAGTGAAAGCAAAAAAACAAGCGCAAATTCAAACGCGACTTCAATATGTCACATATTGACAGTGGCTCACCGATGCCAATGACATAATTACCCAGCTACATTTCTGAAAGAATGCAAAAGCATTGACATATATTTTTCCTACAATAGCCTGACGGGCAGGGAAGAGATAGATTTTGGTAGCCCGACTGAAAAAATCGCTAGCCCCAGGACGTCAGGCTAGCGATATTGCAAGCCCTGTATCTGATTGAGGAATCATGCATCTTTGGAAAAAGAGAGTTTATTACAGAGAAATGTCTCTTTCCAAAATAAAAGCTATACTATCCGCTTCTTCTGGGCTATATTCTCAGCAGCATAAGGAGAATCATGTGCTAACAGCTGTCTAAATGACTCGGCTAAAGTTAGTAGCATGCTTGTTGTTTTTGTCTTTGCACTAGGATGATGTCAGCGTAAATGTGCAGTCATATTCGTTGTGTTCCCACTAGTGCTTTCAGGTTAATCTCGTTGAAATGACCTTAATACCACAACATGGCAAATCTCCGTTAACGAGCTACCGCCGATCGCCCCGTGCATGGGGCTAGACGGCCAACACGTTAACGAGCTAACTGCGCTAACACACTAGTTCCCACCCATGTAATTGAGCATTGCATGGCACATCCAACATACTGTTTTACTTTAGTCCATGACGCGCTTACCTTCAGGGTCATACGTCACATGAAAACCAAAATAGTTCCAAACGCCAGATCTGAATGAGGGTGGGGGAGGTGCCCTGCGCTCTTCCTCCTGACTATGCTGTCTGTGTTGAGTGCTCAGTGGATCTACGCTCGACAGTGCAGCCTAGGCGGAGTAGTCGAACGCAGATTCACTGAGTGCTCCACACAGACAGCATCGTCAGAAGGAAAGTTGATAAAATAAATTACAAATGTTGTATTGTTCGATACATACGTGTACCGAACCGAAAGCACTGTATCGAACGGTTCAATATCGATACGAATATCGTTGCACCCCTACTAACAGCTCTAATTTTCACATTTGAATAAGTCACATGTCTGACTTTACTGACATTATTGTCGTTTATTGAAAATCATCTCTTGTCTTTCTCAGAAAAACAAAACAAAAAACAAAAAAAACAAAACAAAACCAGGTGTCAGCTCTAACTTGTTAACACACTTTGATGTTTTATCTGTTTATAGATGGTGCTCATTCAGACAAAAGGAGGTTTTTTTGTTTGTTTGTTTTTTGCTTCTTAAGCAGGAAACTGTTTGATGCACATGTTAACTGAGTTGCACAGGATTATATACCAGTGCATAAACTTTCTGTACATAACTGGATATTGCCAGGTTATAATTTTTCCTTTTGTATCAGTTTGTTCAACAGTAATTAGACATTTCAATAATTACTAGTGTTTGTATTTTAAAAAAAAAATGGTGATAAATACTGAGAATTAAGCATCTTAATGATTTACATTTTCTGTTTCTTTAATAATTGCTTTCATGTCAGTGTAAAAAATGCCAAGCAAAACATTCATTAAAACAGTCAGAGCAAACTGACATATGATCTGCTTAGTCTGGAATCTGAAAATGTATTGAGCCAAAATGTGTACATATACCCATAAAAAATACAACACTTGTTTGTCTTCGTTCAGTGTTTTGTTTCCCAGCGGATGTGAGACTGTGGTGGATTTCAGAATGAGCAAGAGGGGGAGAAGGAGAAATAGCAAGAGGAGGA
Source organism: Mchenga conophoros (assembly GCF_057382185.1). Classification (NCBI taxonomy): domain Eukaryota; kingdom Metazoa; phylum Chordata; class Actinopteri; order Cichliformes; family Cichlidae; genus Mchenga; species Mchenga conophoros. The sequence goes on along the minus strand of NC_140532.1, from coordinate 60,305,786 downwards.
AGAGCTCCAGCAGCAACAAACGTGAGTTGGAGCTTGGGAGGACGCAGTGAGGTTAATCTTGTGCTTAGCTGATTCACATTTTTCTCCACACGTGCATACAACGTGCAAGTACTTCTTGAGACCGGTAGAGGACTAATAGCAGCTTCATAATAGTGGGTTTTATGGCATAACTAGTATAATGTTGAATCCTAATGGGCTTTTAACTTTATGGAGAAAAAGCTAAAATAAACAAGCAAAAGTATTGATCAGTACTTAAACCTCAATGCATGAGGTATCCAACAATCAAGCAACCCCAGAATGAAATTCACCAGTTCCAAAGTAATTTTGTAGTGTTGGGAAAATTGTGTTATATCATTTTATTTATGTAGCACTAACTCACAACAGCATTTGAGCTTTATATTGTTACAGTAAAGGGCCTACAATATTAGAAAGAAACCAGAACAAACTATGAGTAAGCACTATAATACTTGTACTGTCAAACATCCTCTAATATAATTATTTCACTATTTTGCTTTTTCTTTCAGAGAGTATCTCACCATACATCTTTAAAAAGCAGAACAAAAGCACTGTCTGCACCAAAGATGACATTGTTGAAAAGGGAGAAACAGACTCTTTTCGAAAGGAAAATGTACTGTCAAGATCTGAAGATGAGGAAAAATACAACAATCCTGAACCCAAGGAGAAAAGATTTAAGCAAGATTATCACTTGAATTCATTTGCACACCAAAAGAGTATTTATACCAAAACAACAAAGGACGAGAAGAACGGAGTGAAAATAGTAACCTCAGTTTCTGTAACAGGAGATTCATCACCAAATATTATGTTTCAGCAGTCACAAGAACCCTTATCTGAAAATCAAATCCACTCACCAATTCCAGTTACTAACATCCTGAATATTAACTGCACTGGATCACATTTAAAACTTCAGCTTAATACATCTGGCAACAAGACCACACTTGTTTTCATGAATAAAAGCTGGTCCAGTACTGAGGTTTTTAAGAGCAAATTTGAGGAGACATGGATGCCAGACAATGAGTCTTCTGAACAACCATTGGATAATGTCACTGATGAGGAAAAAAATCACAACAATAATGACAAAGATCACACTGGAACCACAAGTAAACAAACTGAGCCTTATTGTGATTCAAAATGTGCCAGATCTGCAAATATATGGGACAATCCAGACTGCAGTCAATGCTGTAGTGATGACAAACAACAAGGATCGGGAGACTTTAAACTGGCAGATCATCTATCAAGCCCACCGCTGCTGTTAAATATTAAACCCCAAGGAAAGAGGCAAAGTTTCCATACAAGTCTCAGTTCTGGTGATGGGTTCTGGCACATCCCCCCACCCCAAGAGTTTGCAGATATTAAAAACAATAGTTTAGAAGGTCTGACACAAGACTTAGCTTCTTGTAGAATCAACACTTCTAGTCCAGCTGTTGATAAACGAGGAGACTTGACCTCCACTGAGGAACTTCAATGTCTATTTTGTGCACAAGAAGAAGAAAGAGGGGGTCTGCCACCTTCTTTTGATGAGTTATCACAATCTGACAATTATGACCCAGTGTTCATGAGACCCTTGATGTCTACCAACAGGTCTAGCTTCATGAAAGACTTCATCAATAGTCAGAAAAGAAAATCCTGGATTAGAAATAATAGTATTGCCACCGTCGAACACAAAGTATGTTCATTACCCAAGAAAAGACGTCAAACATTTCCTGGGATGTCACAGGGTCTAGGACTGATGCAGGAAGATCTCCAGCTACCTTACAGAGAATCTTTTTCCTCTTTGGTCATGTGCTCACTTCCCCTCCAGACAGAGAAACTAGAAAGGACTGAAAAGGGCGATGACAGGTTATCTGCATTTGGATTAGAAAATGATACATTTTCACAAACCAAAGGGAGTTTAAAACAAGTTCCGGAAATTCTAGACAGCCATGCCAGAGCACAGCCATTGCTCAGTCCATTCTATGTGACTGGTTCTGAGATTAATCCTGAAATCATCATGAACACTGAACACTGTGAAAGACATGACTTCAACAGTCAACATGATACTAACTTGAGCATTTATAAGGATATGGAAAGTCTAGACACTGATGATTGTGAATATACTGTTGATCAATGTGAAGTAGCAGACAGTGGATTTGACCAAGAATTTGGAGAAGGAGAATATCACAGTCCAGAGCCCCTTACAGAAGAGCTAACTCGAAGAGCTTTTTCTATACAAGTCATCCCTCCATCCTGCAGTGGCTCAGAGGAACATATGCTACAGAGTCACCCAGAAATACTACCTGCAAACAATGAGGTTAAAAATGCAAACCAGAAGGATTCAGTCTCTTTTTTACCCGGATATAGCAAGTTCTCAGTTCAGACAATAACAGATGGTGCATTTGAGCCAAGTCTCTTGCAGAGGGACTCACAATTATCCCTGGATAGTTGTCTAAAGAGGGATTTTAGAAATGCTGTGGACGACCCATGCATGTCCCTCTTGCAGGACTTAGATGTAGAATCATTAAACTTAAATGAGGTTACAGAGGACATTAAACCTAAACCAACTAGTGAAAACATGGAAGATACCGACCCTATTCTCCCACTGATAAATGAGAGGACAGATTATCTGGAAATCGACACAGAAAATTCAAGACAACCTGCAAGCATATCATCAGGTCCAGCAAAAGATTTTAAAGACACAGAGGTCCTTGCAAAAGAGACGCTTAGTAAAACTAACAGGACTGAAAAACAGTTTGTATCTAAATGTAAGTTATTTCCATTCATATTCATTTAAATTCGTTTCAGCCAATTAGTTATGTAAAACTCACCTATTTGTGATTCTTCATGACCATTCCCAGCTTCTTTAGAGATCAAGGAGCATCTGAAGCCTGTGGTTCATAAAGATTCGGAAACAAGTGGCTCTGAACACTTGGCTAAAAGGCGAAAGCTCTTCAAAGAGAGCAAGCAGTGGAGCTCTGTTGGAGGAAGCTCAATCACCAGTGACATCACAGAGGAATCAGGTGACTTTGATGGAAAGCTTGAACAAATGTCAGGGAAAAAATGTCATAAAGAGTAAGTTTAGTGATTAAATTTGATCTGCCAGTCCTGTAAGTGGTGCAAGCAGAATGCTGTATTATCTGTTTATTATCCATAAAAAGTGACTGGACTTCTTTAAGTTTTGTGAAGATGTTTCACATCTCATCTGCGAAGTTTCTTCAGTTTTATACAACCAGGTGGACAGGTATTCAAAACTTAAGTCGCTTTCTTTCCAAGCTCCTTACACTTCTTTGCTGATTTGACAACTGCAGATATAGAAATGCATCTATATGTAATGAATTGTGCTGTTTAGTGTTCGTTTGTTTGATTTGTGTCTTTCTTTGTTTTGCTAGTATCAGAGGACACGCCTTCTATGGACATAGCATTTCAAGAAAATGAAGACAGGGGCTTTTATACAGAAACATTCCACTCATCAGCATGGATTTTTCAAGGAGATAATGTAGGCTCTGGGGGAATTCATACCAGCCTAACCACCAGAACTCGTGCCGTCTCAAGTAAGCTGTAGCTTTTGTGTTTTTACAAAAAAGTTAACTTTATTTAATTTAATGACAGTAACAGGTCATTTAGTACTGAATCCTAGTTGTTACTGAGAATTACTGAGAAACTCTTGAGTACTGCAGAGATATTACTGTGAATTTAACTTAGCACTACCAGTCAAACGTTTTAGAACACCCCAATTTTTCCAGTTATTTATTGCAGTTCAAGTAGTTCTACTCCAATGAATAGCTTGAAATGGTACAAAGGTACGTGGTGAACTGCCAGAGGTTAAAAAAAAAAGGTAAGGTTACCCAAAACTGAAAAAAGTGCAGCTGTTCGGCAGCAATGGAGGTTGATCAAGCCTTGAAAGCTAGTGCAACTAATTCCTACAGGTGTTCCAACTTTTCTGGATTACTTACAACCCCCTCTGTCTGCATAACAGCAGTGTAGGAACACACTGTGGTACCGTACCCTCGTGAGCATCAGTTGAACAGCACTGTACTGCAGAAAGTAGTGTGTTGCTAAAAAAAAAAAAACAGTGCAAAAAACAAAATGGACAATGGAAGAGAGCCACACCAGCATAACACTTAAAAATGTACGTCTTCCTACAGATAAATTGCAAAGAAAGTCAAGGTGTCAGTGAGTACAGTGGCACTCATAAACTGGGGCAAACTCTGACAGGAAGAGGTCTGGCAGATGCAAAGCCACAACTGAATCAGAGAACAAGTTTCTGAGAGTTAACAGCTTGCGGCATACAGGACAACAGCTTCAAGCACAGCTTAATAGCAACTGTAGTAAGCAATTCTCAGTTTCAACTGTGAAGAAAACCTTCAAGCTGTAGGTTTGACAGGACAAGCTGCAGAAAGAAAGCCCTCGCTAAGACGTCAGAATAAAACAAAGAGGCTTGCCTGGGCCATGAAACGCTGCCACTGGACTACAGAAGACTGGAAAATGGACTGATGAATCAAAATTTGAAATCTTTGGTTCATCACAAGGAATCTTTGGATGCTGTCAAGTAAGCAAAAGGATGGTTCCACAGTGTGTGGCATCAACTGTCAAACGTGGAGGAGGAAGTGTGATAGCCTGGGGCTGTTTTGCTGGATCAGGGGGTGGTGACTTGTACAGAGTGAGAGGCACCCTGAACAGAAACAGCTACCACAGCATTCTGCAGCACCATGCAGTACCGTCTGATATGTGCCTAGTTGGTCAAGAGCTCATCCTATAGCAAGAAAATCGATTACCTCAGGAAAAAAGAACAAGATGGTAAGCTTGAAAACATGGAGTGACCAGCACAGTCTCCAGACTTACTATCCATCAAGCTAGTTTGGGATGAACTGGACAGAAGAGCGAAAACAAAGCAACCTACAAGTGCCGCACATTTATGGGAACTTCTGCAACAGATATGGGAAAAACGTTTTGAAGAATATTTGATTGCTATTGTAGAAAGAATGCCACGGGCATGTTCAGCTGTTATATCTGTGGCTACTTTGATGAGTCAAACGTTTAGAATACATTTTGCTCTATAAATTGATTCCACGATTTCTGTGCTTTGCATTGCTTATTTGTAATATGCTTTCATTTCAGAGTGCAATGAGGCATTAAACTGCATAATCTTCTAAAAATCGGGGTGCTCTAAAACGTTTGACCGGTAGTGTACATACAGCGGGTGAAATAAGTATTGAACAAACTAACAATCCTCTAAGTAAATATATTTCTTTCTTTTTAGTAACCTGTCCTGTCTGGAAGTTTTAGCAACCAGATTCATGATCTAAATGCTTTGTGGTGCCAAACACATTTGCTTTGCCAAGAGGAACATACAATTTTGCGTGTGTGTGAGTGTCTGTGTGAAACAGAGAGAGAAAGAAAGAATGTGAGTGCCTGTGCATGGGTGTTTGTCATGAAACGTACTTGATAATGAGGGTGAGAGACTGCAACAACGTCCCCTGGGGACGAGAGACAGACAGGGGAAGACCCCACCCAGTCCCCCAAGAGTGTTGAAAATCCGAGGCCAAAGTGTGTCCCCGCCGGTTTAAGGAAGAGGGAAGCCCACAGCTAAAAGGCAGGAGTGCTAAAGAACCAGAGGCACTAGGCAGCTGACCCTGGCAGAGGCCGGCCATCCCAGCACAATCCGAGGAAATGACCTGGGCGCAATCGGTGGAGCCCCAATGCAACAAAAATGTCCAAGCCAACCAGGCAGCAGGTCAGCAATCACACCAAATCGCCCAGCCAGGCACCCCAGAGCCAGCAAATGCCCATATCCTGTGGGTGGGGCAACAACAACCAGTGGATAGCAGCAGGGAGAGGAACCCCCCCCCCACCCCTCATGAAGCTGCACAAAGACAGATAACCATCCACATCCACCCTGCCCTTCGAAGTGCGGATGAATGGATGATCCCCAGAGCCAACAGCAACCCTGGGATGCAGTTGGCTTGACCCTGGAACACCAGCCAACCTCTGCCCCAGACAAGGTGCAGGAAACACAGGTGCATGAAGACCTGCCTGCTCCTATCTCTGCTTGTCAGTGTTAAACGTGGCCCGTTGGGTGTATGCGTTGGGGTGTGAATTGTAAATAGTGAGTATGACTGTGTAAAAAGTAGAGTGCTATTAAAATGACGATTTTGTGTCATTTTCTCATTATTACACATAAATTAATTCATGTACATATTTGGTTTGATTGTGTACATTGGATATTTACCTAGAAAATTGGTGATGAGTTCAATACCTTTTTTACCTGCTGTGCATATGTACATTTTGCTGCTCTTGTTAAACATCTCTTTCATCATCTTCAAACATCTTCCAGTTCGAGAGAGGACTGTTAAGATCAGCAAAGGGACAGGAGAATATCCCTGGGGCTTTCGAATACAGTTTTCTAAACCCATTGTGGTCACAGAGGTTGACACAAGTAAGTAAATTTCTATATCATAGTGCTGACTCAACTGCTTTGTAGTTGTTATTTTGCGTGTTTTTTTTATTTTCTGGAATTTAAGCATTGCAAAAGTAACCAGGATGCAAATGTAATTACACATTTCGTGGACCTGCTGTTTATCCTCTACCTAATCACACGAGCCAAGGTGTGAAAACAGGTGTGGGCCACAATCAGGGTTTCAGGTGAATCCATTGTGAGATCTAGCCCCAACCTATCATGTGATTTCCTGAGGTCAGATGGCCCAGGATGTGAGTGGGCGTTTAGGCGTCTGGGAAGGGATCTCGAAACTGGATTATAGATGGCAGACAGTTGGTGTTGTAAGGCACCGCCTCTGTTCAAAGAAGGTCGTTTACAGTGGACATAGATGGCTTCTTTCACTCCTCATTCAAACCATCTGTCTTCTCTGTCCAAAATGTGAACATTGGCATCCTCAAAAGAGTGATCTTTGTCCTTTAGATCCAGATGGACAGCTGAGTCTTGTCCCATCAAGGTGGCTCTTCTATGTTGTGCCATGCATTTATGGAGTGGCTGTTTGGTTTCTTCAATGTAGAGGTCTGAGTATTCCTTGCTGCACTGTACAGCATACACTACATTGTTAAGGTTGTGTACGGGAGTTTTGTCCTTGGAATGAATCAGTTTTTGTCTGAGTGTGAGGCTGGGTCTGAAGTACACTGGGATGTCATGCTTGGAGAAGACTCTCCTGAGTTTCTCTGATAAACCTGCTACATAAGAGATGACAATATTGTTCTGCTTGTCCTGATTCTCCCTAGTTGTGTCTGACCTTCTGCTCTGTGCATCTTTGCTGATTTGTCGAAAGCCCAGTTAGGAGAACCACATGTTTTAAGAGCTTTCTTTACATGTGTGTTTTACCCCCTTTCCCCTTCTGGCTTAGAGGGAACATTTTCTGCCCGGTGTTGTAGGGTCCTGATTACTCCAAGTTTGTGTTCCAGAGGGTTTAAGTTTAAAGATATAATTAATCCACTGTTATCTTCTTCAATGCCATGTGGCAACAGTGCAGAGCAGCTACCTGATCTTTGGTTTGTCTGTTTGGGAGCTGACACAGTCTCTAAGTCTACACAGCCAGTGATGAGAGGTGTGTAAGATTGCAACTCTGCTTCCTGGTCCCAACTCTGGATAGTCACGTTTTGGGGGAGGGGTTTATAAAATTGGCCAGATCTCTAGAAATGAGACCCATCCATGAGCTGCTTGATCCAAAGTGGGATAGATGTTTTCTCTCCTAACAAGACTGGGTTTTCTGTAGAAAATTTCCCAATCATTTATAAAGCCCACATCATTTTTGGACACCACTTGCTAAACATGTCATTACTGGTCCAATTGGGGAGGCAACCAAAGAAAACAACTTTGGTGATCAACCTATCACTATTAATTAGCTACATACCACAGACCTTCAAGTTGGCAGTAGTTAAAACTATTACTTAAATAGCCGTCACTTGACGTCTTAGCTAATTATAGGGCAATCTCCAACCTTCCTTTTGTCCCAAGAATTCTTGAAAGAGTACCCAACAGCTAACTGATCATCTGCAGAGGAATGGCTTATTTGAAGAGTTTCAGTCAGGTTTCAGAGCTCATCACAGCTCAGAAACAGCTTTAGTGAAGGTTACAAATAATCTTCTTATGGCCTCTGACAGTGGACTCATCTTTGTGCTTATCCTGCTAGTCCTCAGTTCAGTAGTCGATACGATTGACCACAACCGCCTCTGTCAGTGCGCCCCAGGGCAGCTGTGACTACAATGTAGCTTGCCATCACCAGTGTGTGAATGTGTGTGTGAATGGGTGGGTGACTGATTGTGTAAAGCGCTTTGGGGTCCTTAGGGACTAGAAAAGTGCTATACAAATACAGGCCATACCATACAATACAACAACAACAACTATAATAAAAATAATAATAACAACAACAACAATATTGTTGCAATTAGAGCATGGTGTAAGAATTACAGGTACTGCGCTGCAGTGGTTTGAACTGTATCTATCTAATACATTCAGGTAAATGGAGAGACCTCACCACACACTAAGATTATGTTTAATTCAGCTATAGGTTAGTAAATGGCCTGCATTTGTATAGCGCTTTACTCAGTCCCTAAGAACCCCAAAGTGCTTTACACTACATTCAGTCATTCACCCATTCACACACTGGTGACGGCAAGCTACATTGTAGCCACAGCTGCCCTGGGGCGCACTGACAGGGCAAGGCTGCCGGACACTGGCGCCACCGGGCCCTCTGGCCACCACCAGTAACACGGGGTTAATATCTTGCCCAAGGATATTTGGCATGCAGCCAGTAGGCAGCCTGGGATCGAACCACTGACCTTCTGGTTAGTGGCTGACCTGCTCTGCCACCTGAGCTACAGCCACCCTAGTGTATAGTTTAGCCCTAAAAATCTTAGAAATATTGAATCCAACTGGATGTTTACTCTTGATGACATTACCTTGGCCTCCAGTAGCACTGTGAGGAGTCTTAGAGTCAATTTTGACCACGATATGTCCTTCAATGCACATATAAAACATCACTCTGCAGTTAATCATAATTTATTATTATTCTCTGACTCTCTTGCACTACTTGTCTTTGTCCTGTATTCCTCCCCTCACCACCAAATGGTCGTGGCAGATGGCTGCCCCTTGCTGAGGCTGGTTCTGCTGGCGGTTTCTCCTTATTAAAAGAGAGTTTTATCTTCCCACTGTCACCAAAGCACTTGCTCATGTAGGGCGATTAGATTGTTGGGGTTTCTCTGTTTTCTCTGTATTATTTTAGGGTCCTTACCTCACAGTATAGAGTGCCCTAAGGCAACTCTTGTTGTGATTTGGCACTAAATAAATAAAATTGAATCAAGAATTAGGTATAAAACATGAGTTAGTAAAAAACTGCAAATTTATACTTTACTTCTTGTTTTTTTATATACTTTATTTTTATTGAAAGTTTTATAATTTTGACATTCATCCACATAAAAAAAACAAAAAACATAATACACACTGACAACAACATCTTGGCACAGTGAAACCCTCATATCTGCCCGGTCTGGGGGAGCTCCCCTCCACCTCTTTTTAGGTGTCTTCAGGTTTTGTGTTACTGCTGAAGTCTACGTAGCACTTTACAGTCCACCCCTGGTGATGTTCGGAAGGGTATTTCCAGTCTATTTTATGCCTTCTAAAAGCAGTGGCCACATCCTTAGCTGGCTTTTCTTCTTCCAGTGGTTGCATTAAAAAATATTTAGCTAAACTCTGGTTATATAACCCACCACCCATCATCCCACATTTCCACCTTCAACAAATCTCTCCCACTTCCTCCAGTTTTTATGAAATTGGTCCCTTTTGAGATTCAAAAGAGATGTAAGTTTTTCCATTCTGTATATTTCCTCCATTATTCCTATCCAATCTTTCTTTGTTGGGTGCTCTTTCTCCAGCCACTTCCTGGTAAGAGCTTTTTTACCCGCTCCCAACAGGATATTTATCAAATATTTGTCCCTTAAGAAGACTGCTGATGGGATATCGCCCAGATACACAGTACAGAAATCCAAATTTAATTTGAGACCAGTCACCAAGTAAATTGATTCGACCATTTCACCATTTCACTGCAGTATGGTTGGATTACTGGGCATTTCCAAAATATATGAAAGTGATCTGCCATATTTTCCTCACAGTTTCTCCAGCAGCGTCTCTCGGTTGACCAGTTTGTTTGTATTTTATTTTGGGGGTTATAAAAAACCTAATAACATTTTTCCCTTCAGTAACCCGAACTAGTAGTTTTCATCTGTGTTCCACATATATTTAACCAACTTTCCTCTGATATGTTGACTTTAGCCTCCATCTCCCATTTAATTTTAATATAATTGGTTGATTGATCTGTGATTGCAGGTTCTGATAAAGTTTAGCTATCAATTTATTTTTAATCTTCCCTTTATAAGCTTCTAGTATAAGGGGGACTAGGCCTCCACTATGTTCTTCTGTAGTTTTTATGTTACTGTTGAAATAGGACCTGACTTGGAGATAGCTGAAAAAAAAATCTTGGTTTTCCAAACCAAATGGGCTCAGCCCTATGTATTTAGAATGGGAAGGCAGATGAGCAAAAATCTAACTCCACAAAAAGGTTGTGTAATACTTGAAAAAATTTCTGTGCAATTATGTACCGTAAGGACTGTGTTTGCTTTTCTGCTTGTCATTTGTTTTGATAACTTACATCGTGTTGTTTCCTTGTTAGTTTAACATTTATTTATTTCTGTTTCAGATGGAGCTGCAGAGGAAGCTGGGTTGATGGTAGGAGACTATGTCCTAGCTGTCAATGGTATTGATGTCACCAGCATTCCTCATTCTGAAGCTGCTGATTTAGCCAGACAAGGTGTGTTGTGCTATAAACAATAAAGCACATTTGTGAAATGGATTCATAAAGAACCAATATGGAGGCCAGAAGGGTAAATTAGATGGTAACTGTGATATTGTTGATATTATAGGTCCAGATGTTCTGACATTGACTGTTGGTTCAGACATTGCTCGTGGTCCTAACGCACCAAGACCAGCCTGTCGTGGTTACCTTCATAAGCGTACTCAGTCTGGTCTGATTAAAGGATGGAGAAAGAGGTGGTTTGTACTGACGCATGACTGCTGCCTTTACTACTACAGACACAAACGGGTAAGCATGATACAGGTCATCAAAATCAAACAGTCCACAAAGAAATTTTTGTGTACTTTTGGCGCTACTTCATGGTCATTACAGGATGAAGGCAAAAGGCAGGCACTTTCAGCAATAAAGATGGAAGGGGCTGAGGTGGGACCAGACACTTCACTTGGAAAACCATTTGTGTTTAAGTGTCATCCTCAGTCTGGTTTTCGAGTTTACTTCTTCTGCGCCACTTCCAACCAGGAAATGAAAAGGTAGAATGACAGATATAACTTTCCAAACCAAACATATTTAAAATATTTTTATGTACCATTTTCTTTTTCTGTATTCTGAATTCTAATTGCAGTTCTTTAAACTGCAGTCTATATTCTTTATTTCTTCAAAAAGCGAAAGAGAGAAATTGAAATAAAAACCATGTTTAAAATCTTATTTGTCTTGTTGGATTCCAGATGGCTGGAAGCAATGGAGAAATCTACCCATACCATTACACAAGTAAGTTCTATATTTTCATAAATCAAAGAGGGCTTGTTACAGAAAATGTTCATTTAATTGCATATAACATTTACCTCAGATTGGAGTAAATAGGTCATGTTGTTGATTGTGGTGGCTTACTACCAGTTTAAGCTTAAACTGATCTCAAATAACTCTTATGTTTTAGAACCATGTTTGGGTGGATGTCACTAAACACAACTCTAATCTGCCCCCGCTGGCTGTAAAAAATCCAGACTGTCTTGGATTGCTTCATAAAATGGATAAAAGCAAGGATTCCTGGGTACAGCACTACTGCATTCTGAAGGATGGGTGCCTCTACTTGTACAGTGGCATCCGTGCAACTCACGCACAAGGTACAGCTCTACATCATGTTTTAAACACTGACATGGAACATAGCAGTGGCAGTTCCAGAATTATAGGAAGGGAAAAATATTTCTGAGAAAAATAATGACAGAACTGGTGTTTTATTGATTTTTTTTTTTTTTTTAGCATTTGGCAGGTGGTACTGTGATGTCTGTCTTTGGTGACAGGGGTTGCTGCAGCACCCTCAGCACCCCTGCTTCCCACAGCCTTGGACAGTTCTGTTAAAATGTTTAATGTTGATGAAAAAAGGCTGCAAAAAAATTGACTGTAATTATAAAAACTATTTGATGTCATATAAATGTCACAAGCAGAAAATGCCAGAAAGTACCAGTGCTGGGCTCTCAACAACAAAACTGAAGTTTGCAATAAGATGTTAACAATCAGTAAAAATTAAGGGTGTACTATCAACTATATCATTTTCAAAGTCAAGATTCCAGAGTTTAAGCTAGTCTTACTTATACAGTGTTGATCAAAAGTTTCAGACCACTTGAAAAATGGCAAAAAACATCATATTTTCCTTGGTTGGATCTTAACAAGGTTCCAAGTAAAGCTTCAACATGCAACAAGAAGAAATGGGAGTGAGACAAAACATTTTTCTGAGCATTCAATTTATTGAAAACAATGCTTAAACTGAAACTGGCTGTTTTACATCAAAAGATCAGGACCACACCTTCAAAAAACCCATAACCCCCCCCCAAAAAACAGAAATCAAAGATCCAGACATGAACTCAGTAATGAGTAGCTCCGTTATTGTTGATCACTGCAAAAATTTGTTGCGGAATGCTTGAAGCAAGCGTTTCCATGAGGTGAGTGGGAACATTTCTCCAAGTGGTGAAGACGGCTGCACAAAGCATTGGCATCTACTGTCTGAAACTGTTGTCCATTTTTGTAAACTTCTCTTGCCATCCATCCCCAAAGGTTCTCAGTTGGATTAAGATCAAGGGAACATGCAGGATGGTCCAAAAATGTGATGGTATTCTCAACGGCATTAACGTTGGAAACATCCCATGTTTGGTGCTCTTTTGCAAAATCCAAACAGTCAGTTCTGTGGCGTTCAAGGAGACGAGGCCTTTGAAGATGTTTTTTATTTTTGAAGCCCTTCAGTATCAGATGCCGTCTGATGGTTATCAGGCTGCCGTCGGCACCAGTAACGGCCTTAATTTCGGTCGAGGATCATCCAGTGTCTTGACGGACAGCCAACTGCATCCTCCGGCTCATTGCTGGTGAAATATTTTTCGGTGTTCCACTTGACTTTTTTGTTCCATAACCCTCAGGATCATTTAAGAAATTCCAAATGACTGTCTTACTGCATCCCACCTCAGCCGTGATGGTGCGCTGCGAGAGACCCTGCAAAATATGATTTTAAACTTTTGATCGGGAGTGTACTACAGGTGAATTAACAGCTTACTGAGCTTTATGCAATAGCAAATATTTTCGTATCTGTACACTAAAGGTAATAGTTATAGGAATAGAAATAGAAATTCAACTTCTTTTCTCAAAATAGAATTACTTTTGTCAAAAGTGTAACTTTAGTCTTAAAATGATCAATAATATTATTTTTTCTTAATGTGGCCCTAGTACTCGTCTGTACATTTAGAGTGGTGTTATTATTACTTATCTGCTCCTCTGTGTATTAGGAATTCAATCGAGTTTTTTAGAGACACTGCTAATGCCCCAGTTTTTAAATTCAAAGCCAATCTCATAGCAAAACTTGGTATATTCATTAGAAAAGCAAACTATACGCTCATTTTCATTAATAGGTTTATTTGTGTCAGTTATCATGACTTTATAACCTATACATTTCTATAGGAGTAAATAAACTGCCACAGGAGTGTTTTAAAATCTGTCTGTGAAAATTTTTAACTCTTTGGTCATGTTATTCTTGTCCTATTTTATTCCTCTTTTATGTTGGGGAAACAAATAAATATTCACTCTAAAAAATACTGTTCTCATAAACTTTGTTCATGCTCTTTATCTCAACAACACACTTGACGGGGAAACGTTAATGTGACACAACAAAAAACATCAGCGCTATCATCAGCATTGGCTGTTTCTGATAAGCTGGCAACAGTCAACAAGGCTGATTTTCAGCTCATATATATATATGTGCATCCACAGCAAGCGGCAAGTTGGTGACAGCCTATTTCATGAACTGGTGAATCAAAATAAGGATCGAATAAAGGCTCAAAGGAATTCTGTATATTAAATAATGGATCTCTGTGGGTTTGTTAGACCCATGTTCAACATGATACAGATGTTCTAAAACAGGTCTGTGTGCAATGGTGAGAAACAATTTATTGTATACACTCTTCTCTAATTGGCCAGAAACTGTAGTACAGAAACATACTTTTTCACCTTGGTCTTATATAAATTATTGTAACAGCCACCGTGGAGCTTTTTTACTTTCTGTTTCATATTAGTTTTATGCCTTACCAGCATGAATGTAATGACATAAATACAATGTAAAATGTCACTAATGTTTATTCCCATTTTTATTTTTTAGGTAAGGACAAGTAAGCCAATCACTCAAACCTATTGGTTATGTCTCACAGTGTTTTGTCCCTTAAAATCTCACTTCAAGTGTCTGCATAACCACTTACCAGTTAAATGAAATTATTTTTATAATAAATGCTGAAAGGTGGTTTTGCTCTTTTGATTGAAAAAGGAAAGCAAATACATGACCTGCTGCTGCGAATGAATGATCTGGTCTGGTGACCTTCCATTGTGACTACATTTGTGAAAAAAATGGAACATATATTCATCTTATCATCATTTCTTCAGGTGGCATCTACCTTCAGGGTTACATGGTGCGAGAGCAGTCTTATGGAGCCAAGAATTCAATCATTGAGCTGAAACCTCCATCTGATGAGTTCAGAACTTTCTACCTGTGTGCTGAAAACGCAAATGAAAATAAACGGTGAGGAACTGACTCTTGTTTTATTCACAGGCTTAGTACGTGAGCTTGTTGGCTGACCAGCATGTCTTCTTAGTACTAGGAACAGCAACCCCTGTGATCTTGCACTTAGTACACCTGTGTCAGTATAAGAGAGCTTTGTATGAGTGCGGTTTAGGTATCAATAGTGACTGACTTGTAACAGCGTCTTCTATTTGACCCAACAACGCCAGGGACTGTGGTGACATTCTGTTACTCTATTTGTACACAAAGACATCTTTCTAGTGTGTTTTTGTTGTGTCTGCTTCTCAGTATGCTGCTGCTGCTGCTTCTGCCCTCCGACTCTCCACTCTCTATCCCAGTGTGCTGCTTAAATTAGACGACAATTGCAGGATTTATCAAACTATCTCGTACATAAGCTTTTTTAAATATATATATTTTTAAAAACAACAGTTGAAAGATGCTGTCATGTTGACGTTTCTGTTTTTCTTTACAGATGGATTATAGCTATCAAAGCTTCAATAAAGAAGTGGCTGCCTTTACACCAGGCACTTCAGCACTACATGAATGGACCACCAGAAGAGACCAGAATGTGAATGAACATGTGTCTGTAAATACTGACAGAATCTTGTGGATCACTGATTAAGCCTCCTGTTTGCAGACTGCTATACTTTCCATATGTGAGGGACAAGATTATTTATTTGATTTTTCTTTCTTCTCTTTTTTTACACTGCTTACTTTCAGCCTTGTTCATTTTTTATAATTCATTGTGGATTTTTGCAATGGATTCTAATTTTTTAGATCAAGGTTGTATACGCAAACAAATGAGGCGTAAAATTTATACTCTATAAATAAATTTTATTATGATTAAAAAACAGTCACATGGGAAAAGTCAGTACATCGCTAAACGGTTCAAATATCACATCGATCACCTTCATCTGTGTAGACTGTATTAAAAGGATTACATGTTTGTTTCCATTTCCTGTGATGTATTATTTTACCTAACTAATCTTATACCTAAAAATACCTTATACCTTTTCATTGTTTTTAAACAACAATGTTCTTTTCCTTTGAAAGCATCCTTTACACGTCCTGTATGCCTGTCTCTATAGACAGCACCAACTACTTAAGAATGCTGAGGATTTTGCAGGACGGTGACATCAGGCTTATAGGCAAAATAATATCTGGATATTAATAAAATTACTTCTGATATTTTTCATTTTCTTAAAGGAAATGTGAGTCATTTTATTGTTTTCTGTGTGCACGTACTTCAGTTAAAAAATGTTTTTAGATAGCTTCGTAAAACAATTCACAAGATTAAAATTAACAACAGACTCAGTGAAAACAAAAAGATATTGATTACATCAGTTTAGCTAATTGCCCTTTAATCTTTAGCCATTTTGTTCTGTACTTCATTTATACTGTGTTGTGAATTCCAAAAACTCTTTGGGCAGGTTTCATTTTTTTAAATTTTTTATATCACATGTTGACATTTCTATGCTTTTATATTAATATGGTGTTTTTATACCAGTTTTCCTTTTGATACTTCCCCCCACTGTAGAACAGACAGAAATGTATTACTGTCACTGTAATAAATTCTACAATCAAGTCCTGAGATTTTGCTTCTTACATTTAATTACCATCCATTTCTTACAAATGTTATGATTCAAATTAAATTAATTTATGAACTCTTTCTGCATTCAGTATCTTCCTCGAGGACACTTTGACATGCAGGGATTGAACCACCAAACCTCGGATTAGGAGATGTGCTACTAATAGAGTTTCTTGAATAATAAATAGTAAGATATTCCTGCTTTACGTAGGGCTTTTTTGTAGAACAACAGAATAGAGTAGAATTTTTTCCAGTCTAAATGACGATCCTCTAATGTAGTGAGATGCAATTTCCTCTCCAATTTGCAAGTTTTCTGCTTGTATTTTATTGTCTTGTATTATGTGTTGTATTACTGGCCTTTGAACATTTTGTTCCTTCTACTATAGTCACTCTGAGCTGTGTGTCTTCTACATGGTAGTCTAGCTGACAGTGAGCTGTTCATGCCCCTTGCACACAACCTTCTATTAAAGTGACTGCATGCAGTTCAGAATTGAGACTTAATGCGCAACTAAGTAAGATAGTGGGATGACTTTTTTTTTTTTTTTAAAGTGACCCAAGTTCTTTATGAAGTCATCATATTCAATCATTATTGGGGTGTCTCCAAAAGCAGCTTTCAATACAGCCACATTGTCAAATAATCTTTTACTGCAACATTTACAGTGATCTCCATCGCACTTTAGAAAACTTCTTTTTTTTATCAGCTGAAAGAAATAGGAACATTTTAAAAAGTGATCACAATAAAGTACAAAAAAGAACTTGGCTACACAGGAGATCTACATTACCTTTCACAGCATATCACAGACTGTCTGGCTATTTAAACTGTTGTATAAACTACTGAATTTCACATCCTCTACTGCCAAAGGTTTTTCTTTTAGGTAAAATTTTTTACCTAACTTAAGTCACTCATATTGCTAATTAATATTTGTTCCCATCAAGACAAACATTAAAGTTCATAGAGGAAGGTGTAGTGTAACATGTTAAGAGATCACTAATGTCAGCTCACACAACAACATTAAAAATGTGAAAGTCTTTTTTTTTTTTTTATTATATTGTTATATTATCATAACCACTGCATTATTATTTTGTTTCCACCAAGTATTTGTGGATAAAGTGAAATGCACTTAAAAAAGAAATGAAAATACACTTGTTGAAAGGACATTTTGCAGACTACCCAATTTGAATTTGCTTCATCTGAGTCTGGGCCAAGTTGAGAATATTCGTATTATAAATATTCAGAAAGAACTAACTCAAAATTCTCTTTCTTTACACAGCTTTTTAGACAAAAACAACACTTTCTAAAAGCTAAATTCATTTAGAAATGTGCTTGTTTTGATCATTACATAATTAATATTACAGTATTTATGATGTTTTAAATGGTAATAATTATTGCTCATCATAATTCATAATTTCTGGCTCTCAGATTGTATTAGAAAGTTACAGTGGCATACAGCAATGCGACTGACATGCTCTATGGCTCTGACCTGAGAATGTTGAGATAAACGGTCTCACAGATTGCACCTCAGATTATTTCATTTTACGCAACAGAACTTGGGAGATGCCATTATAACATTAAATTTAGATTTCACAAAGGCTTGTTACAGCTTAAATTAATAAATTTTACACTGATAAATGTAACAAAAAACACAAGTTCTGAAACAAGAATTCACAATTTCAATTCTTTCAAAGAAGCATGTCCAACGGTGCATACTCAAGGGGTGTACAGATCTGTAAGTGTTTAATGGCTTACTTATATATACAATACTGTTGTTGTAGTGTTTTCTATAGGAACACATAGTTAGTGCCATGGTGGTGACAGAAGCAGAGAATTCCAGAGACAGTCTGTAGCACATATCCAACAGTGCAATACGTCCAGAAAAAAAGTGTTCTGCAACAGAGGGACTGAAAACTCAACCATTACGAGCTGTAAGGGAAATCTACACACTTATTAAAAACACATCTCACATCTGTACATACTGCCGTCATGAACAATGCAGAAAACAAATGATGCACTGATACATATTTGCTACAATAAGCAATAAAGATTTACAAGAAGTGAAGTGACACTCTCTCACACTCTATCTGTAGTGGAAGACACATGGTCATTTGGTTGAATTTCATCAAACTACACGATAATCCTCCATTCTGTCCAGTGTGGCTGCAAATTGAGTCTCTTAAAGAAGCATGGCAAACTCTGCATCCCTCTAAAATTCTTTCTCATGCCTTTCATAGTCACATTAGTAAGCGATACCAGCGGTCTAAGGAGATGACCAAATAATTGAAGCATCCTTAGTTAAAGTCTGACTGGAGATATTTTACATGTCTTTCCTCTGTCATTTATATTTACCACCTTTCATCAGTTATTGGATTCAATCAAAAGTGAAAGTACATACACTACCAGTCAAAAGTTTGGACACACCTTCTCGTTCAATGGTTTTTCTTTATTTTCATGAACATTTACATTGTAGATTCTTGCTGAGGGCACCATAACTGTGAATGAACACATGTAGAATTATGTAGTAAACAAAAATGTGTGAAATGACTCAAAAGATGTTTTATACTTTAGAATCTTCAAAATAGCCACCTTTTGCTTTGATTACTGCTTTGCACACACTTGGCATTCTCTCGATGAGCTTCATGAGGTCGTCACCTGAAATGGTTTTCCAACAGTCTTGAAGAAGTTCCCAGAGATGCTGAGCACTTGTTGGCCCTTTGCCTTCACTCTCATCCCAAATGATCTTGGGTTTAGGTCAGGTGACTGTGGAGGCCAGGCCATCTGCACTCCATCACTCTCCTTCTTGGTCAAATAGCCCTTGTGCAACCTGGAGGTGTGTTTGGGGTCCTTGTAATGTTTTCAAAAATAAATGATTGTTCAACTAAACACAAACCAGATGAGATGGCGTGTTGCTGCAGGATGCTGTGGTAGCCATGCTGGTTCAGTGTGCCTTCAACGTCACCAGGAAAGCAGCCCCACACAAAGACACGGCGAGTGGAATCAAAGATCTCAAATTTGGACTCATCAGACCAAAGCACAGATTTCAACGGGTCTAATGTCCATTCCTTGTGTTTCTTGGCCCAAACAAATGTCTTCTGCTTGTTACTTTTCCTTAGTATTGGTTTCTTAGCTATTTGACCATAAAAGCCTAATTTGAACATAGATGTTCTGCTACTGGGACTGTTGTGTGGCATTTATCTGGGCTCTAATCTGAGGTGCTGTTAACTTGCATCAACTTATCCTCAGCAGCAAAGGTCACTTCCTGGGGCAGTCCTCATGCGAGCCAGTTTCATAGTAGTGCTTAGTGATTTTTGCGGCTTCACTTGGGCACGTATTGGAAGTTTTAGCAATTTTCCATCTGACTGACTTTCAGTTCTTAAATTAATGATGGGCTGTTGTTTCTCTTTACTTAGCTGATTGGTTCTTGCCATAATATGAATTCTAACAGTTGGGCTCTCAGCTGTGTACCAACCTGACTTCTGCACAACACAACTCGTCCTATAATGTGGAAAGTTGTAAAAATAAAGAAAAACCATTAAATCAGAAGGTGTGTCAAAACGTTTAAATGGTAGTGTAAGCACTGATAATTATTATATTTGTGAATCAGAGGAAAAAAAAAAAAAACCTCTTAAAAGCACATGGCATATCTTATATTACGACAAACTTCAAGTGGCATGTTTTTTTTGTTTTTAATTGATTTACTTACATTACTGTAAATTAGAGCGTGGAAATCATATTGACATCTAAACCAACAGTACTACATCAATAAATAAATACGCAAATAAATGTGCAACATACAATAACGTTATATTGTTAATTTGACAACTCCAAATGCAGTTCCTTAATGTCAAACAAACAAGAACAGTCACAGTAAAACTATTGTACTGATGTCAACGGTGCATTTTAAAGCTGATACTGTATGTGATATGTGCTTTCTCAGCTATAAGCTGGTATAATAGTGTGTATCCAACCATTACAAACACACAACAATGCCAATAAAAATTGTCAATAAATAGGTCCATCAGTTATTGCTAAATTTATATAATTCAATTTTTTAACCTCAAAAACCTCATAATGCTAAGCATACAGAACAAGGTAAACCTCCCAACTAATAATAGAACAAGATTATCATCAGACTGTCTCCTTAAAGAACTGTTTATAATCATAGTAGAAAGAAACAAGTCTAGAAATAGCACCTAAATACCCCAGAGGATGAAACACATCTAAAAAAGTTTCACTGTGCTTTCATGTCTTGTTTCTGGTAAACACACGCTCCCCTCGTAGGTTGAGGTGCTGCAGTTGGTACTGTAGCACTTCAGTGTCTGATGACTCTTTGATACTTATTTTGTCCAGATTAAGGTAGTCAAGAGACTTGGACTGGGCACCTTTACTTTTAAGCAAACAGAGTGGTAGTGGAGCATGCAGAGCCCTCCCAGACTCGCCGTGGGCCAGAGATCTGAGGAAGGTGTCGCTCGAACTGGGCATACGCCTTCGTCTTCGTCCATTAGTAGCAGGAATGTCGTATGGTTGGTAGTACCGGCCTTTGGCTTTGAAAATACGTGAAGACCGGTGGATGCCCAGGTCCACAGACTTAGGGACAGTGCTCTTGATGGAGCTGGACACTGCATCTGATACACGGGCCTTCTCAGGATTACCTTCTGACCACTTGTGGGCCAGTTTGAGCAGCTCCTCACCAGTGGTGAAGCCCACCAAATAGTTTGAGTCCATGTGGAGAATCTGGTATCCTGCAACAGTACCTCTGATTGGTGAACATGGGGTGCTGGCACAGCGAGGTCTCTCTGCTTCTGGTTTCAATGTGGCTTTGATGTCAGTTGTAGGAAGAATGGAGACACGTGTCCTGGATACTCCACTTATATCCATTTCCATCGTTACAGATATCCTGACTGATCAAAAGGTTAAAAAAAGAAAGAAAAAAAATATCAGCCATGAGAATTGAGACACACACACACACACACACACCACTTTATTTTTTATAAAGCATAAAACAACAGAGCTGACCAAGGTGCTGTACAATAACATCAAACAGAGGGTGGACATAGCTGGTGGTGGGAAGTTGGCCGGTCCCAGCACCAAGAAGGAGGCTCCAGGCACATCACCACTGAGAATATTGTACTATATCTACCCTCATTAGTATTTACATTTTCCAAAAAACTGATGCCTCCACTTAGATTTAATCTATTAGAAATATGTAAAAGTGGGCAAAGATTTGTGCAAGCAGCCAAGTTGACTTGCTGTCTTGAATACAGCGGGTGAGCTGACAATTGCCATTCATGGCAGCTTGAAGTTGCTCTATAGCACCGGCCCTATCCAGATCAGTCAAACATGGTATGCTTGAAGCAGACACCAACTGGCGATTGACAATCAGCTAGCTCCCATGCTCCCTGTTTCTCATGAAAATGCAACAAAATGTCAACAATTGGAGGAAAAAGAAGAGAAGAAAAGAGTTGAGAAGAAAATAAACAATAGTTACTTTGTCATATATTTAATTAAATTACACTAATAATATTCTGGTTATATGCTAATAACAACAGCTGCCATCCTTTCAACAAAGAATATAAATGGTTGCCAGGTGCCATACAATTTTCCAACAAACAAACAAAATAAAATCAGACAAAAAGAATCACTTTCCCTCTGATAAACAGTTTCCTTACATTCTGACATCACACGAAAGTTTAATTGGCTAAGTGTCATAATCCAATGCCAGCTACCAGCATCAAAAACGCAGTATCGCCACTTCTAATACCTGTCGACTGATTGGCGTGTATTAGACTCCTTTCACAAAGTTTTACAATTTATGATTCTCTTATACATTCTCATTAGGTTCTCAATGGCCCCACTTTGACAGTTACCACCATTGTTAAGGAGCATGTTAAACACAGTACACTTGTGCAAATTAATTGCATGCAATGTGGTCAATGTGGTATGTTGTCGGTGTTTCCCTTCTTTGTTGTGATCAGGGTCATTATTCAAAAAGTAATCAATACATATGTTACACATAACGCTTTTCTTAAAAGTCATGCAGTATCTTACTTGTTATACTATAACAAGTATAAAATAAAATGGCCTGCAAAATGACCTCCAGCAGGCCATTGGTGTGAAACACAAATTCTTTGCGTTGATGCTTCGTTTAAGGCACGGCTCTGTAACCATGGGAAGGCAAAAGCGAGCGTTTTAGCCACATTTGTGACTAAAAACAGACGAGCAATAGAAACGTATCTAAGAGCAGTGTGTGACTAAAAGGTTTGGCAACATTAAGCCCACACAGCCCCCAGTTTTAAACAGAAACACTGATAACGCAACAGCAGCAGTGATGATGACACAGGCACAGTTTAACGTGAAGCTGGAGTCCATTTACACACACAATACACAAGAGCAAAAAGGCAGAGCCATTACCAAGAGCGCAGTGAAAGAAAATGTGTTTCTAACATCCAAAACAGCATCCATCCTTTGGAGAAAGCTTTGTTTTAATTACAATTAAAGCATTTACTTTGAAAAAACCTCCAGAAGTTGTATTAAAATATCCAGACAAATGTTTTTGTTTTTTGGACAAATGAAACAGATGATGAATGAAACAAAAAAAAAAAACATTGCAGTTTCTAAAATGGAAGCCAATGAGCAGTTCATTTTGAAAGACCTGTATTTTTTCTCTTTTGACTACATATATTTGCTCATTAATAAGACAAAAGCATTTTTTTTTATCTGATTACTCAAAGAATCAATGAAATAATCAATAGATTAATCAGTTACTGAAACAATCCTGTGTGAATGTCTCAGACCAAACAATCACAGACTCCATGAGGGTCGTCCTGAGTTCAGTGCCTGGCACTGTGAAGCCAGACTGTTATTTACCATAGAATACCAGAATTGGTAAGGTGTCAGGTGTGTGTGTGCGTGTGTGTGTGTGTAATGTACTCAGCTCTGAGGGACACATTATCCTGTCAGCTACTAAAGGGAAAGTTAGCCATCTGATCAGATGCATGGCATGACTTTGCCGTAATCTCTACTAATGTATACATGAAACATAAACATTGCTCTATGTAAGCCATTAAGCAGCATGAACAAAGAGACACTAAATCAGGTTAAAGCTAACCTGCAAGACCACCGTGATACAAGGCAAAAATAGTGTACATTAAAAGTATTATTATTATCATTATTATTATCATTATAAAGGATTAGTTATTAGTGACTTGAAATTAGGGACAAGCTTGTACTGCTAGATCAGCTATTGCATATAGCATATAAGCTATCTCATGGTAAAGAGCTGCAACTCATCTTACAAACTCACCAGATTAATCAGGTAATGGCATTTACCAGTCCTTTTGGGGTCTAGCAGCCTAGCTATATTAATATTTCTTCCACTTGAAAAAGCAGCCCTAGTTGTAGCTTGAATTTATTTAATGCTTGAAGAAAAATGATGCAATGTTCCATCCTAAGCTAAGCTTGCAAAAATGCAGTAAACTGTTCAGTATAAAAGGTCAATAATTACTGAAGAATAACAGATGACCACTCAGAAAAGAAAAAAACATGCTGCTAACTTGCAGAGGAAACAGCAATCTTATAGTTCAGTGAAAAGGGGCCTTAAAGGGAGGAAAGCCAATACCGGGAGCAATACTGTAAAAAAAAAAAAAAACAACCCAGAAAATCAGTCATGAATTTGTGTGAATAAAGCGTGCTGGCGATTTTTTCTTTCCATGAAACAATTATAAACCAAGATATTTTATGTGTCCAGACTTTAATTTTAAAGAGAAATTGAACTATTTAGACACAGAGGACCCGCACCCATAAAAATAGGACTAATAGCCGCAGCGCCTGCAAGCGCAATGGCGAAGCTAGTCGTGCCATACGAAGGAAGCCTGGAAAAGCAGCAGCAACGACAAGCATTGTTATTATACCAGTGCTACTGGCTTCACACCAACACACGTACATCTCAAGCGTGATATAATTGATAACCTTAATATTAATGTCGTATTTTCGAAGGAAGTGAGATAGCGCAGGTGGAAGAAATGGCTGTTACACCCAATGACAGGCCTGACTCATTCTGTTCCTCGCTGAATCAGATGGCTCACCGCGCTAGTGAGAGCAAAAACCTCTTACATACAAAACGTTAGTACACTGAACACACATTATCTACATTTCTGTAGAAACGCGACGTATCGCAGCGTTTTAAACACTGGCTCAGCACCGCACTTGAAACACACCGATGCTGAGCACTGAACTGTCGTTATATGGCCTGAGAAGCTAGTTCATCATCAGTAATGTTCACCGGAGATTTTCTGGCTTCATAGCCTATTAACCGAAAGCAGAAGGAAAAATAAATACTACTAATGATAATAATAAGAAAGAAAGAAGGAATTATAACACGAACCCTCGAAATCTCCGCACTCCGTTATCTCACGCCCGTGCTCGTCAACAGCAACAGGAACACTTCCTGTCTTCTTCTTCTTCTTCTTCTTTTTTCCAGGAAGAAGAAAGCAAAGGATGACAAGGCTGAAATTTACACACCTGTGTAATTACGAGCAAAATCAAATTCAGTGAAATGTAATTACATCAATTATTCCCAACGAAACATTTTCATGAACAAATTCAAAAAATACGAGCTTAAAAAAGGAAGCATTTTGATAGTAAATTGAACTACAAAAGTTACTTCTTTTTATTGCTGGAAAATAAAAAGGAGTGCGTCTTTTTTTTAGGAACTAGATGCAGCAATTTATTGACACATATTCAAACATACATAGAAATGCAGCAGCACATAAGGCAAAGGCAGAGTTCGTGCCATTCTGACAAGCCTGAAGTAAAGATTTAGCACAACCGACTTTGATTATTCTTTAACACAGCCTTAACTCTCTTTGGCAGCTCTCTTCTTTAAGTAGGATTCAGGAGTAGTTGTAGGCATCTTGAATGACATTAAAAAGCTGCTGTTCAGCTGCTGTAGATGGTGTTTTGTTTAGTTTGGGTTTTTTTAGGTTTACTACTTCTTTATCTTTTACTTGTCCAGTTTCCTCAAAATATCTAACTACACTGTAAACATCACTGGGTAATAGAGCTTTGTGAATCACTTTGTTGGTGCAAAAATATTGTTTTATGCTGGTCAAACTGTGTTATCATTTGCATATACTCTACATTCAGTTAATGAAATGGAAACAAGCTATGTGTATTTGTGACATGCTGCTAGTAACAAAAAGTAAAGGCATTTTAAAAAAAAATGTTGTTATTTGTCAGATACAGACGGACAAAATGGTGGTAGACGGACAGAAGAAAACGGCCGTAGTGATAGATGTACCGATTCCGAATGACAGCAACATCAGGAAGAAGGAACACGAGAAGCTGGAGAAGTACCAAGATCTCAGAGAAGAGCTCGAGAAGATGTGGAGGGTGAAGGTAACAGTGGTTCCAGTTGTAATCAGAGCACTAGGTGCAGTGATTCCCAAGCTATGTGAGTGGCTCCAACAGATCCCAGGAACACCATCCGAGATCTCTGTCCAGAAGAGCGCAGTCCTAGGAACAGCAGAGATACTGCGCAGGACCCTCAAGCTCCCAGGCCTCTGGCAGAGGACCCGAGCTTGAAGGATAGACCATCCGCAGGGCTGAGAGGAGAATATATGTATGTAATGTGAGGGTTCACTATGTGGTTTGGAATCTCTCTGAACGATTAGAAACAGCAAGATGGAAATTGATAACTTTCTTAGCAGCCTCTTTACTCTCAGCACACAGCAACAACAACCAAACACTTCCTGTGTATAGCCTTCATGAATACTGCACTGGCCACTCAAAGCCAGGAAAACCTATACTCAGATCAATGCAGGGAAAACAACTAGGTAGATTCAGCACATACTTATTACTGCTTTGAACATGCATGTGTAAAAATTCAGATGCGTAAACATGTAAATAGCAAAGCATGTAACCACTGAATGGGTACATAACTAGCTCTTTAACCCATTTAAACACCTCTTTGTGTATAAAATAACATTTAAATTTACACTTTACATTTATATATATACATATGCGAAACCCTTCCTGGATACAAACCATGTTGGAAATGTCTAAATAACACTAAACAGCTTGTGTGCTGTATCTTGCAAATGTAACACATGAACATTTCACAGCAAATGGAAATTGGGCCTTGAAAAGCTCATCAGGGCTGCAACCCCAGTCTACATCTCTATTCTGTGTCTCACTGTACATCTGTATAGTGAAAATAAAGGCATTCTATTATATTCTATGGATCACACAGGGAATCACCTTTTGATTTCTTCATTGTCTTAACAATTTAGAAATTCTGGATGTTGTTCTTTCTTTCTCCAACACACAGGAGGAAGAGCTGAGCAGCCATTTTCCTTGTGAAAAGTCTTCATGCTACCCACCACTTGAGAAAGAATCCAAGTGAATTACGTTAAACAAAACTGGGAGTCTGATTTTGAGTGCCAATATTAAAATGTTTAACTCCTGGTGCACAATTGTTCCGATGTGCACATTTAGTTATAATAGAAACAATCCTGTGTCTGTGCTGCAATACCAAGCTTATCTGGAATAGATAAATCTGCTGCATGTTGGGTCTCCTTGCCCTTGATAATCCACATCTGTTCACATCAAAAGTGAACTTCTACTTCAATACAATTCTAAAAATCACATCTTCAGCAGCCAACTCAACACATATTTTGGGTCCCTCACTCTAGCAAGCGGTGAGCGCAGCGCATGCCGTGTCCGATGTGAAAGGGCCTTGAAGCAGATTTGGCTTGGCTTGAAGAATGTTGGCCACTTTGGAAGGAATTTACCAGACAACTTCCTCCTAAATATTTTGAAGACTGGCTACCTGGCTTTGAATACAAAGCAATCTGAAATAACAACAACAAGAAATTAATATAGAGCATCTACCAGGCTGTTATAAAAACATTCAGCACTACCAACACTAATAATATTTCATTATTAGTATTGGTAAAAAAAAGATAGCTAATTGGCAATTTTCAGTTATAACATCAGATCCTGAAACTAACTTACATTTCTTGCAATTTGCTGTCATGAGGTCCTCATATCATCTGTCTTTTCTGAGCTTTGGTAGAGTATTATTGTTGAGTCTGGTCCCAGTGATTATCCTTTAGATGCAGGTGACCATGGTGATAAAGATGAGGCCTCTGAAGACGACACTGCCACTCCAGTAGGTTCCTTCAGGACCAAATAAGTGGAACCTGGCAAACTAAATTTCACAAGTACAAGTAAATCAAAACTATATTTATATGAATAGTAGACAAATAAATTGACTTAGTTACATTCCATCACTGCACTCAAATTGCCCCCTTGTAAAGATAGAAATCCTGTACATAAATCCTATACATGTCTGGGGCCCGGATCTCCTCCAGTCGCTGATGACCTGGGGGGCAGCGTTATGGCTCCCCATACCCACTATTAGACACTTACATGGAGAAATCTTATGAACATAAACGGGCCCACACACACAGGTGTATACACAAGTGTTCAGACAGGTGTACAAACAGGTACTCACACACCATCTTGGTTGGCTGCTGCCTCTAAACATATAATGTATTATTAGCACTGTATGCTGTTCACTCAATATTTATTACTTACTATTACTGATGCTTATGGTTGTTGCTGTGGTTTTCCTACTATGTTGTCTGCTTTTTGCCCTTTTTTTCACTCTCAGCAGGCGATCAAGCAGATTTTCAGTATCTGTTCTCTCTCATTTCCTTTTCTCCTCTGTTTTTCTTCCTGTCTCCTTCTGTTATATCCCAGCCTCTCTTTCTTCCTCTATCCTGTCCCCCAGTCCCATCCATTCTGATTGTAATAACTAAAAATGAAATAATAATAATAATAAAGGTCGAACAAAAAGCCAGACAGGCGATTCCAAAAGAAATAAAAAATTGCCCCCTGCGGACGGACTATTCTTCAAGCTCAGGTCCTCTACCAGAGGCCTGGGAGCTCAAGAGTCCTGCGCAGTATCTTTGCTGTTCCTAGGACTGCACTCTTCTGGACAAAGATCTCGGATGTTGTTCCTGGGATCTGCTGGAGCCACTCGCCTAGCTTGGGAGTCATTGCACCTAGTGCTAAAATTTACATTGGATTTATGAAATTCAGTGCATCATAAATAGACAAAGTAAGTTGAACTTTTCAGATTTTATTTCACTTTTCCTGTGTAAAGTTTGAATCTAGCCAGATTTTTAAACATTTAGTATTCTCTGATTGGTTAACAGGTTACCTGGAATAACAGTTTGTGTCTCCCCAAAAGTTTGAGTGAAGAGCAAAATAAACATGTATGCATAAAAGAAGTGGGGGAGTCGATCTGTTGGGTACCTCAGTTCAACTTCTCATTAAAAAAGCCTGATTGGAAACACCTGCCGGTAGGAAGGACCGATAAAGACAGCAGCATGTCCTAAACACGTAACTCAGATGTACGCTGGTGTTTGGTCGGAGCTGGTGTGTGTGGACCCGTGGAAATGTGAGTGCTTTGCATGCACAGTCCAGCTGGAGGGTTTGTGAGGACAGTGAGTGCAGCTACTGGAGTCATGGTTGCCCGGTTCTTAATTGCAAGGTACAATGTTTAAATGTATTTTCATGATATGCACTTCCTGTACTTGAATGTGAGGCTTTGGTCTGGTTTTATCTTGACTGTATTTGTGCTGCTTGACAGGTTTTTACTGCTTTATGTTTTGAGTGATGTGAACTATTCCTCAGCTCTTCCCAAAGGTGAGCATGTTGAAACCTACTCTAATGATTTTATGAAATGACAACTTTATGTCTTACCTGAGGAGTCCAGTGAAGTCCTGCCTGCATCCAGAATCTGCAGCATCTCTTTAGATAATATTTGAAAGAGGTTTAACAGTATTTACAGTGGAACAAAATATGTAGTATGTAATCCAGGCAGTTTTTTTCCTCTCCCCCACTTCAGGTGATAAAGCTGTTGGTCACTAAACAGGTCTACCAGTGTACCTTATCAGGACTTTGCAGCTACTGGGTTAGGGTCGAGATACCTCATGCTCAAATTGGCAGATTTGATTTGGTTAAAGCAGGGTATTTAAATGGCTCACAGCACACTGAGAGGTAAAATGTAACGCTGAGTTTGCATTACTTTAACGTCACAGCCGGGTTTCATTTAGTGGGGGGGAAACTCTACAGGTTCCATGTATGATGCATTAAGTTAACTTGCAGATGTTTAGATACCAAAATCTCAACTTATGTAATCAGTCATCGTAAGCATGGTGTTTTATCTTTTTACTTTAGTAATTGCTTTGAAAAGACGGAGTTCTTCAGTGTTAAATTTGGAAAAGGAAAATTCAAGCTGGGTAACTGTAGATGGTATAAATGTATATGAATATTATGCTTTCTGTGAGTGGATCACACAAATTAACAGACTTCCTTCCTCCTGTTAAGAGTATAAGAATACAAATGTCTTTGACACTGGCTTAATAAACTCAACACTGAAGTTCTATCTAAACAATACTGACAAACTGTAGATGTGTTCTAAGCTTTACCAACATGATTATAATCTGTACTCATACCCATGTTCTTTCTCAGCCACAAGTTCTGTGCAGCCTAGAACGTGGCAGGGTGGAAGAGGGGAACAAGATGTGTATGGAAATCCTCGCCCTTTCCAATACATGAGGGCTCTGAGGCCGACAGATCCACAGATCTACCCTAATGTGCGTAATCAGGTTCAAGTCGAATCCCCAAGATCATATCAGCAACGCTCTAATATTCCCACCAACAGACCCATGGAAACATCGCTGGTCCAGCCACGAGCACACAGAAACAATCTTGTGGCCAAGCCCAGGAGCTTTGACATAAGCCTGAGGATTCCTTTTGCTCACTCTCATGATCGTGCTAATCCTCCTCGGTACGGACCAAGCGGCCTTACTATTGACAAGAGTTTTAATAATCCCCGCAGAGACCATGCCCATGATCCTTCAAACCTGGGCTACCAGTTCAGCTTATCCATTCCCTTTTCACATGGTTCTCCACGCCCTCCAGGTAGCCAGGAACATCACGGTGGACGTCGACACAGGCCTGAGAAAGATGATTTGAGTCGTCAAACAGAGCATTTGCCAGTTCACACAAGGCTGTACCCTGACCAGCATCATGATGAAGGCCGCCTGCAGGAGTTTGCATTTCCGAAGCCAGCTGGAGAAGAACACCCATCAAGGCCACGTCATCCTCAAAGATATGCCGACCCTTACAGTGGATACTACAACTTCCAGATGAATCCTACGTGGAATAACTACTAGTGGCATTACCGTGGACCTCATTGGGGTCATGTAAAGCATCCATCTTCTGACCCTTGGCCAAATTTCCATCGGTCAGCTTCAGACTGGCATGGATGGAAGAGATGACCCAAACTCACAGGGCAGAGGTGGGTCATTAGTTTTTAGCTATTACAACATGGCATTTCATGTTGTTAAAATCTGTTCCTCACAAATGTCTCCTCCTTTACAGCTCTACAGTGCAAAAAGGATGATTTCCTGTATTTATCTAAAATAAAGTGAAAGCTCCCCTGTAGTTTCTCTTGTCTTTTGTCAGGTTGTCTGAAAGAACGGCTGAACATTTGGGCTGAGGTTAATTTTCAAGAGCTATTGACCATTCATGTCTGAGTCTTGTCCTCATAAGCAAGAAGCAGCAAGTCTATGCCCAAATCTGCTTTTTCTAAATACTTCGGTGATGTGCATTTTGAACCAACTCCAGTCGTCAGTTTCACGAGAGGCATATCAACACCATTATAAGTATTCCAGACTTTACACTGAATTAAATATCCCATCCCGATAGTTTCTTGTATACAAACATTGTAGAACTTCAGTTGAGTGCCTGCCATGAGATTGCTATTAATATTGCTATTCCTTAAAACAGTGCATCATTGTGGCTGAAGTAGCAATAGGACTAATGGTAGGGAAAAGTGGCAGAAGATCTTTTGGAAAGATGTACTTGAGTTTCAGGGGTTTTGCACATATTCAACTCTGTATATTTTATATATTTTATTATTATTATTATTATTATTTTTTTTTTTTTTTTACTATTTAATTTGTAAAAATGTGTACACACACACACACACACACACACACACACACACGTAGGAAAATATTTAGTATACACATCCAGAAATGCATATACTATTATATATTGTACATATATTTATTAGTTTCAGGTTGGCCATTCTTGTATTTTGCTCGTTTGTGTTGTTGTGTTTGCACATCTCTGTTGCTTGTGGGGCTCGCACACAAGAATTTCACTCGCATGTGCTGTGCCAGTGTGCCTGCACATGTGATGTGACAATAAAAGTGATTTGATTTGATTTGATTTGATTTATAAAAGCTGGACGTCCCAGGTCTGGAAAAGCTGACAACAATGCATCTTTACACAAAACACTAATACCTTCATTATTCAAATATAATTTGTTTTAAAGAAGTTGAAGTGCTCCACACCCACACGGACTGCTAAACCCCAGCAAGCACAAAGGGAATGTGCAGCTGACCAGAAAAATGCTTTAATTCAGCAGCGTATTGGCACAATGATGCATCCTCTAGGTGGACAAGTACTCTCTGTAAGAGCTATTGCATCAAATGTGTTTGGAGGAACTGGTGAGCACAAACTGGTTGGAGTGTAATTTGATGGTGCTCTGTTGTGCAGAGTTTCAGGTTTTTCCAAAATTTGAGAGATTCACCTAGAACATCTACAACTCACCAAACACTTTTGTTTAAATAATTGAAGAAAAAAAAGGGTTGTGGAACCGTTTTGTGGCAAGGCACACTGACTCCAGTAGTCTCTTTGATACTGCACCGTGCAGCGTGTAATATTTGGCTAATGTGTACTCAAACATGTAGCCCCCAGTACAGTCAACTTATAACTTCAGTGAATAAGTCAGACTTTGCACTGTTTTGTTTTGTGTGATATTTAAATATGATGGCTGTCAAGTTTTTTCAGTAAACCTTCTTATAGTCATAAAGAAATGTTTTTGCAAAATATTTCAAATTGTTCTAACAAATCTGTGCTCAAAGGAGTTCCTCCTGCTCGAGGTGTCTTGCAAGAACACTAGCATATAATGTGCATGCTGCGTTATTGCCATCACATGTATGAGGCATGTATTTACTTTTTGTACTGCACTTTTTCTTACTGTTCTTGCTTCTGTTCCTTTTTGGTACAGATGAGTTAATTCGAAGGTTTCCACATCTCAGCCGACAACTGAAACAAAGCAGCTGACAAAAAGGCATCTGTACCTCCAAAAAGTGATGCAAGAGGCTCCTACCACCAGCAAATGTGTGGGCGTGTCTCACTGTCAGACAAGCTATAAAACTGTGGACTGAATATTTTTTGTTTGCATTATAATTTAAAAAAGAAGAGAATGGAAAGGCATTAAAAAAAAACATTTCCCCTCGTGATTACTCTTGAAGGCCACGGCATCCTTAAATATTATTCTTCATCTCTAGTTTTTGTATCTCACCAGGCTGCCAGCAAGCCCATCTCTTACTGTACAAGATTATAGCTCCTATAAAGCAAATGAGCAGAAATTAATAATGAACTTAGATTAGTTGAGTTTACTAAAGATTCGCATGGAAACCTATTCCCCTAGACCAGTAACTAGGCAGGTGGAATGTGACAAAACAAAGAGGGCAGCACTCAACAAGACTGAAGAAAAGTGCAGCCTCATGAAGACTCTATAGCACCCCTCAGAGGCAGAAACGTTTATTACAATGAATGAGCACTTTTAAACATGCAACTATTCAAGCTGTTACACAGTATTACTGTGTATGACCAAAATACGAGGTTGCATGGAAGAAACTGTATTCTATGGTGTCACCAATGGACTTTGGATGCATGTGTGTGATATTTTCAGACTGCTTAAAAGTCGAACAAATAACTGGACATTAGTGTTTTCCATTTTATGCTTTTCAGTAAAACACGTATTTATGGAATCATGTCCCTCTATGATTTAACCATAACTCACTAAAAAAACAACATCAGAATCAGAAGTCATCTCAGTGAGCTATCAAATTAAAGATATTAGTCAGCTAATCATCTGAATATTCTACTGCACACTTGAATCCTTGAGGCTAAAGCATAAAAAAGCTATACTTTTAAGATGCATCCATATTCAACTGTACAGTTCTAGTTTTTGTCCAACTAAAAGTTCCAAGAGCAGGAAAAACGTAGGCTAAATAATTAAATCGGTAAATGTCACAGTAAATAAAAGAAATCTAAATTTATTTTATGTTTCAATTTGTCAGCCTAGTGGAGGAAATGAAAACAAAACATCTTTACAGTTTTTAATCACAGAATATATTCATCACCATCAGTGCAGCTAAATAAAATTTTATTGTGGATGTGAAAGATCCACTGATAAAAATCCAACTAGAGTGAAATAAAATATGTGATTAAGGAGAACAATTTACATAAACAAACATCAATCAATTTCTTTCCCTTAGCAGAACTCTTCATGCACATTTGGGCTTTTTCAGCGCACAAATTCAACCTGTATAAATCTTTAAGGCATGTATCACTCACTAGTCCCCCTGCTTCGGAAGACATAGCCAGGCTACTAATACAAGGTCAATGTAAATGAAATAAGCAGCTATTCAGTTGAAATGAAAAACAAAGCCCCACTATGATGATATTTAGCAGTTATTTCTGAGCTGGCTGCACAGTGCTATTAGCAAAGAGGAGCTGGGGATTTTGTAAACTGAATTCTCCTGTATCTCAGCTCCATCTTCAACTTCAAGTTAGCTTTGTAATACTGAATAAATCATCTGCAAAAAGACCTTACAGCTCTTCTAAGGATCAAAAAACGGCTTAATTATCCAAGATCACAGATGCCTTACATTGTTAATGTGTTTTGAGCAGTGTGTTACAGTTTGCTGGTGAGCTGAGGGTGTGCACGCGTGCTGCTTACTCCCGGAAACCCTCCATCGAAAGAGGCGTTGAGCACCTCGTCCAGGTTTGTGGCTGTGATAAAGTCGAGGTTGGCTCTGACGTTTGCTGGAAGCTCCTCCAGGTCTTTCTCGTTGCGTTTCGGGAGGATGACGCGCTTCACTCCTGCCCTGTGTGCAGCCAGCACCTTGTCCTTAATCCCGCCCACCTGCAGAGGACGGGCCACACTTGTCTGTCAAAACTAGAGTGGACTAGAGATGATCGTTTTATGTGTGTTTACTATGATAACTTACTGGCAGCACAAGCCCTCTTAACGTGATCTCTCCAGTCATGGCGACGTCTGATCTGACCAGTCGGCCGCTAAACAGTGAAGCCAGGCAGGTGACGATTGTAACACCAGCAGAGGGGCCATCTTTGGTGACGGCTCCAGCGGGGAAGTGGAGGTGGATGTCTGTCCCCTCTAAAGGATCTGAACCCCCCACCACTGTTCAAACACACACACACAGTTGCACAACATAAGTTGTTTTGTATTTCTCTAAAACTACAAAATAGAATATAAACACTGGTGTATCTGGACTCACTGTTTGTGAGCTGGTAGGTTTTAGCATTCGCTCTGAGCCAGCTGATGGCCAAGTGGGCAGATTCTTTCATAACGTCTCCCAGCTGACCCGTGAGAGTGAGCTGACCTTCTCCCTCCATCCGACTGGCCTCCACAAACATGATCTCCCCACCAAGCGGCGTCCAGGCCAGGCCGAGAGCTACACCAGGCAGGGTGAGCCGCTCAGAGACCTGCCAATATGCACACGTGAAAACATCTTTTTCAATCCTCATAAAAGTACATAGAAAACAAGTTCCACATGACCTGGAGAGATGAAGGGAGAAAGGCAAATGACTTTAATCTGACAGGATGAGCAGCAGCTGTATGGAGCTGAGAGATCTGCTCACAGGCTGCCTTTATAGAGTCATGGATTGTGATGGAAACCAATCGCATCGGTTGAGGTCCACAGGCGGTCAAAAATGTTCATGAGAATAAATTCTGCATGTTTCTGTAATAAACTTGTGGATTATGAACACTGCACATGCTGCTCTTTCTCTCTCTGCTTACCTCCATTTCAAACACTGGAGGCCCCAGGATGTCTTTCAGTGCGATATGATCAATCACTATGGGCAACTCTGGAGGTGCTGCCTTGTCTGAAAACAAACATTACAGCAAAACATTCACTGAAAGCTAAATCAAGGACTGCCGTGTGAATAACTGCATTCAGTTCCTGTCTAGAAACAACAAAAAAATCAACAAACATGGTAACACCTGCAACATTCAGGATTCAGAAAAGGGTTTCACAAATTTGTGGATAACATCACATTGGCTACATCCATATTTTTTTGTAGCCTGTGGTTCAGAAAGCTACATGTCAAAGAAACAATATGTGTTGTTTATACCCATGTTCGTGCAGTTAGGAATATTCTTACTATTTCAAGTGAACGTAAACACACTGCAATCATCAGATCTTAGAGATTGTTTAGTTAAAAAAAAACAACTACATACACCAGGCTTCACAGGGAAAGGGGAAAAAAATGGCAGTGACATAGCTGCGAATGAGAACGAAAAACCAGCTGTGAACACATATACATAAATCGCACCAACATGACGCAAACATGCACACACGTAAAAGTCAAACAGAAACACAAATATCACAGATGAACATCAAAAACCGCTACCACTTAGAAAATACAAAAAGAATGCATGAGAACATGTATCAATTGTGCGCGTGCACACACACACACACACGCACGCACACACACACGCACACACACGTGTGGTTACCTGGAAACACAAAGGCCGCATTAAAGAACAGAAAGAAACACTTATGTCACGTTTATCCCATTTTTCTGTCTTTCTCTGTAATTAAACCACTCTACCTAAAACAAAATTTCCGGTCTTCATGTCTGCTACTTAATGATGCAAAAATGAGTTTTGTAGTTCTTTGTTTTTATTTACTCTACTGAGAATCCCGCAGACAAATCAAAAACTGAGTACTGCTGTGTAATATCCAGTGCTTTTGAGTAGGACACTGCACAATAAGGTTTATTTAGGATATTAGCATAAAAATCATAATGTTGTACTTGCGAGCATGCTTCAGATATCTAACACCTGACGTAAAATTTGATTTACAAATGATCATTAGACAAATAAACAACCAATAAGTAATTTGTCACCACGTCAAACATCTGTCTGTTATAACATCACATTATGAACCAACATCCATCAAACTGCTCTGGTCAAGATTTACTCAAAGTTTATTTTTCCCAGGCTCATTTCAGCCCCTTGTGCCCAACACTCGCACTCTGCAACAAAGAACAGAAGCACAAGTGTTTTAACTCAACATTATTAACGGCTGTTACCCGAACTATATTGTGGGAGATATTTCTCCTAACGTATTAGCCAGTTGTTGCTCACGTGCAGTCAGTCTTTGTTACTATGTCTGTAGTTCTTTGTTTAACCACACAGATAAGATCTGTGTCAGTTACTCGCGTCATCTGTGTCGCCAAACTAAGTCACAGGTTGACATGAAATTTATTCTGAACAAGCTCAATCGACTTTTCAAGATGTCCAAATAATATCAGTTAGTTTTACAGTGTACAATACTATGATACCAAGTAAAATATGTTGCTGTTCATTACATATGAGGCCTGTTACATATGTTGTTGTGATTTGGCCCAATATAAATAAAACTAACCTGATTGGATGAGAAAAAAATTACATTCGATTCTGGATTATAGTAAAAAAAACATTTACTTTACATTATGACTCAAGCAAAAAGGGATCTTGCAGTTCAATAAGACTTTGGAAGCTTGTTTCCCCCAATGAAAAAAAAAACATGTTTTGCGATCCATGTGTCAGAATATGGTGTTATTATCTTAAAATGTCAAGATAGTAAGTCAACATTTTAAGGTACCTAACTCAAAACTTTGAGAAAAAACCCTGCAAAATGTAGAAAATAACTTGAAATTTGAGTTGAGTCAAACATTTGAGGTAAAAGCCTGAAATATTCCATTCTGAAGTGCCTTCTTTCACCTGCACAAAATCTCAGAGAGCTGCTAAAACACTAGTCCTTGTTTCTATTTTAGTTATAGGCTGGTTTGTTGTATTTAACAGAGGAAAACCCAACAACCATAATACCCCCTATGAGCAAGCACTTTGGCGACAGGGGGAAGGAAAAACTCCCCTTTAACAGGAGGAAAGCTCCGGCATAACCAGGCTCAGGGAGGGGCAGCCATCTGACGCGACCGGTTGGGGAGCGACATGGAACACAGGTTAAAAGACAGGATTAACACCCTACAATAATACATGCCTCAGAATGCTAAATGTTAGACTTCATGGCAGTACAATTAGAAAAAGGTTGAACAAGTATGGCTTGTTTTTGGAAAAAAACAAACGTAGCATATCTGCACAAACACTTCATACCAGCTGTCAAGCACAGAATTGGACGGGTGACTGGATTGGATTTGGGTTTGTTCTGCTACCACAGAACCTGAGCACCTGAGCATTGAGTGGACTATGAACTCCTCAGTACACCAAATTTGTTTAGAGTCAAAAGTGAGACCATCTGTCCAACAGCTAAAACTGGGCTCAAATGATGCAACAGGACAATGACCCCAAGCTCTCGAGCAAATTCCACCACAATATGAGAGACTGATGAAGTCATACAGGAAAGAATTACTTTAAGGTACTGCTCCTAAAGGAGGTTCTAAAAGCTACTGAATCACAGGGTGAACTTCATTTTACAGGACCTATGAAAAACTCTTTTTTTACATGGCAGTATGGTCTTCAAATACATAAAAGAAAAACCCTTAAAGCAACAAAGCCTAAACACTCTGGTCAAAAAGGCATTAGCAAAATCTTTTTGTCATAATAAGTAAGTAAATAAATAAATAAATTTATAAAATAAATAAGTCCAGTGATGAGTGTTTCATTTTGCTATTATTACTGAAATAAATCTGTGTTAACTAAGATGCTCTTTTCTGTTGTACTTCATCTTTCAATATTTGTAATGACTCAACATTTGGTATTTAATGCACAAGCTTTGTTAGTGTGTAGCTCTGTGCTGTTCTGCAGCTAAAGCTTCAAATTAAATTCCACAGCCCGACCAAGATGGAAGGTTCAGACCCTCACCTCCATGCTGTTTTGAGTTTTCAGGGGTCAAAGTCTCTGTCTTGGTGAGTGTGTGACCCTCGGCAACCTTGACAGCTACAGCTCGGCAGATCGCCCCGATCTTCCTTTCTAGTGAGCGCACACCTGCTTCTCGGGTGTACCTAAAAGAGGAAGAACAAACAGAAGGACAAATAACAGATGACTAAAACACAGCTGTCACTGAGAGTCACAGTGTGATCAGGTAGGGTTAAAAACTTGGCAACACTCTGACTGTCAGTCATGTACTTGCTCTTTGTTTTGTCCTGTAACTGTAATCACCTGAAAACCTGAGAACCCGTCTCTCTCCTTTTTGAAATGTGTTTTTTTTTCTTATTTGTTTGCAAAAGAGATCTACCCAGATCAACCTATATATTTTCTATTTTTTGCACACTAACCAGACCGCCTCTGCATGTCAGAAAGACATGTGAACCTGTGATACGTATTCTACATGTAAGTTTACTTTTATAAAATTATGTCTGTCGAGTCTCTTTTAAATGAAGAAGCTATAACAATCATTCTCACAGATCAACGGTCACTGAACAAATCATCTCTCTCACAATTTCATTGTTGAAAATTCACACGTGTTTCAGTGTGTTTCACCACCAGTATCTGACACTGATGCCGCTGTGTGCTGCCGTTAACATAAAGCTTAAACGGCTATGCAGTCTTACAGTCTTAGGTGACGATGACTGAGTTTGTGTGAGATTGTACCTGCTGATTATGTCCGGTGTGGTGCTCTGAGGTATATGCAGCTGTTGAGGGGTTAACCCATGCTGCTCCAGCTGGTTTGGAATCAGGTGGCGGTGAGCAATCTCCACCTTCTCCTCCTGGGTGTAGCCTGAAACAACAGTAATAAAGAAAAACAACAACAACAACAAAACAGGGAGATCAGATGCTAGATTTCACTCTGGTCTTAAAATGACTCATAATTTGTATCTTTCAGATTTGGATTATGTCATGTCCTTTGAGGAACACAGGTGCCCATTTAACAGGAAAATGTTTTTTCTTTTAATTGGAAACTTTTTGGACTTCTATAGTGGAGTTCTGGGAACGTATTTTCAATAAAATAGAAACCCTCTTGTTATGATAACCTCTGATAAATCTGCTGAGATATTTCGTCAGAACAAAGTGACTAAACCCACCTGGTACCTCCAGCACCTCCATCCTGTCAAGCAGGGCCGGGGGAATGGTCGCTGTAGTGTTTGCTGTAGCGATGAAGAGCACTTGTGAGAGGTCAAAGGCCACATTCAGGTAATGGTCTGTGAAGCCGTGGTTCTGCTCTGGGTCCAGGACCTTAGCGTGCACACAGAAACCCTTTTATTTTGTGTGTGTGTGTGTTTTTTGTGAACTGTGCAAACTGCAGTAAGTGGGAACTTTGTGGCATCATGGGGCAGGAATACTAATAACACTTGTGTTATTATGAAAATTATTATGTGTTGTAGTGGTTAATTAGGTAGCTATAGCAACCAATTGGTGGATACGGTATGTTGCATGTTTCTACTCGCTACTGACAATTAATCCTTCAAAACATTAAGGTTTTGTTTAGGGAGTAAATAACCAGAGAAGACGTGATACTACATCACACGTAACCTGAGAGAGAAACAGACTGACCTCCAGCAGAGCAGCTGCAGGGTCCCCTTGCAGGCTCTTCCCCAGCTTGTCCACCTCATCCAGAAGGAAGACGGGATTATTGACGCCCACTGTCTTCAAACCATTGATAATGCGGCCGGGCATGCTCCCTACATATGTACGCCTGGAGACATGGCAAAGACACAAAATGATGCTCTACTCTGTGAACTTTTCAGTTTCAAGCAAACCAAAGGCTCACGATATACCCTAGAGATATGCACTGAATTACCAAGCAATAATATCTGAGAAAAAATAAACACAGATGCGACATTCTCTGTAGTGAATAAAGCTAATGCAAGCAAGCTTCAAGTGTTTGCTAGCATGTACTGGCTGAAAGCAGTTTGTGGGCTTCGAAAGTAGGAAATAAAAATGATTTAAATCACATAAGAACATCAGAAATATTTTTAAGTTGAACAAACTGTATAATCAATTGTTTGAAGAGTCTGGTCCTTATTTCTGCTGTTGGTAGGACATGCACATGTTTCTTATTTGGGTGTAAATATGTATGTGAGCCATTGATTTAAAACAACACGACCATCCACGTAACCCGAGATGAACTCTTTTGCCCCATTCGCCTCTCTGCTCGCACAGAGACTCCAGACATGACACCCATAACAGTAACAAGAGGATCTGTGTGATGTGGTGTATGTGCTTGGCCACAATTTGTCTTCCAGTTGGTGACAACCTTTTAACACTTTCTAACAAACACAGATTACCAGTGACCTCTCTTTATTTTACAGAAAAACAAAGCTTATATTTACATAAGGTCATCTACATAAAAGTAAAAGTCCAAGTCAGAAGAAAACAAAACCAACAAATGTGCCGAATACTTTCAGACTACTGTCCGAATCCATTTATGTCCTTTATCCTTCATTTAAATTAAACCCAAGTGGACTTTAAGGGATGCTTGAATGATATCAGCAGGCTTTCCCAAGAAATTTCATTACATCTTAGTACAGGTTTTGGACTTAATAAAATAAAAAAGACACTATTTTACTCTAGCTTTCCCAGTGGGGAGTGTTAAGGAAAAACTTGGGATAAAATACATGATTTTTCATAGTGAGCTTCATTATTTGTGAGTGTGATTTATAAACAGAGATGGGCAGTAACGCGTAATCTGATTACTTTTTTCAGGTAACGAGTAAAGTAAGGGATTACTATTGCAAAAACGGTAATTAGATTACCGTTACTTTCCCGTAGGAACGCTGTGTTACTGCGTTACTAAAACCGTGATTTTTTTTGCGAGAGTGTCTCATGACAGTGACGTAAGCGAGTGCGACATTCGTGATAACAGCTGTGTGCAGATCAACAGTGGATCATATATCGAGTGTGGGAGAGAGTATGAGCGTGCAGCGTTTAAAGTGTGGAAGTACTGACCTTACTTTGAGTTTGATTCCATAAAAAAGTGACAAAAACATTAGCGTCCGTTGTGCGTGGGAAGAAAACTTCTTTTTACAGCGAAAAAAACCCCTAAACTTCCAAGCAAGCACCGAGTGTGGTACCACGTAATGGGAAACTCACAGAGAAACTCGCGGATTCTTCCACTGACCGCTGCGGCACACCTGCACCAGAGCACACCTCCGCCTACCTACTCCTGCTTTACAGGTGAAAATAGAGCAAAAGGACCGCTGAGTCTTTCATGTTATTTATTTTGTGTGTTTTACTTGCATCTATGTGAAAGACTGAGTGTAAACACACAAAAAATATATATTTTATGTGCTGGAATGTGTAGAAAATAGGTTTAAATGTTAAACAAATTTCTTCCAGTCAGAGAATGTTGCATATAATTTAATTTTTGCTTGATACATAAATTTAAAAGATTAAAACTAATAAAACAAGTTTTAAAAAGAGACGTTTCCATTTGATTACATTTTGTATGATGGATTGTAGAAAAAGTAGAATTGGGCTGAAAGATCTATCACTTTATCACCTCTTCAGGTTGTAAATCGTGTTTTTAAAAAGTAACTAAGTAACTAAGTAATTAATTACTTTTGAAAATAAGTAATCAGTAAAGTAACGGGATTACTTTTTGGGGGGAGTAATCGGTAATTAGTTACTTATTACT
Organism: Mchenga conophoros; assembly: GCF_057382185.1. Lineage (NCBI taxonomy): Eukaryota > Metazoa > Chordata > Actinopteri > Cichliformes > Cichlidae > Mchenga > Mchenga conophoros. The sequence goes on along the minus strand of NC_140532.1, from coordinate 60,263,584 downwards.
TTTTTCAAGTAACTTGACCAACACTGTTTATATAGCATCAAATGTAATGCCTTATGTTACGCGAGCTTGTGTTTTTGCTCCACCACACGTCCACGGAGCAATTTAAGTCCCAGCATGAAAACAATATACTCAAGCACATTTCTCTAGCCACTTTAAAAGAGTTCTACATAACAAGACTACAGTAATAGAATAGAATAGGATAGATTTTATTGTCACTGTTACAAGAACAATGAAAGGCTGTTTGGCACGAATCCTGCCTAAGAAAAAAGAACAAAGATCTACCTGTTAAATTTTACAATTACATATTGCTTTATATTTATTTATATTGCACTTATTTAGAGTTTCACTCATGCACACCTTCACAAAGTTCCTAATTCCAAAGATGCAATATCCATTTGTGACTGGTAGGGCCACTGTGAGCCTGCAGTGCAGTCAGTGGACACATTAGTGTCAACAACTGGTGCAAAAGTTTGAATATGACGACGAAAGACAAAGGGAGCATTTACCTGCATTATCTTAGTTTTCAGGGGTGCTCCTTGGTGGAATCATCCAGTAATATATTATTATTTTAGTTCAGGAATTAAAATACTGGCACATTCAGCTGGTGTCCTAAGTCTGGAATTTGTATCTTTACCCTACTTTTAAAAAATTACGCTGCAGGGAAACAGGGATTTAAATAAAAATGCAGACTCTATTCCAAAGAAAGCAACACGCTTTGTGTGGGTGGGTGTGAGTAGACCACGGATCTCAAACTCCAATCCTCAAGGGCCGGTGTCCTGAAACCTTTCCATGTGTCCCTGTTGCAACACACAGTAGTAGTTCATTGGTAAAAGAGTATAGAACTTGACTGCATGCTGAGGTGGCAATTCAGCCATTTGATTTATGTTACAGCAGCTCACGAGTGAATGAACATGACGCAATAAAAGCACTTTTGTCATTTTTCCAAATATTTACCGGTAAATTTCCTTAAAATTACTTGAATAGGGTTGGGGGTTGCCACTTCAGCATGCAGTCAAGTTCTATAGAGTCTTGCTAATGACCTACTAATTGTATTCAGATGTTTTTGAACAGGGACACATGGAAAAGTTTAAATTAACTAGTCCACAGCCACAATAACAATCAGTGTCCAGACGAACAGAATCAGCTGTTCGTCTGTTAAACCAGTTTTCTCTGGTAAAACGGTTAAAAAACTAGCATATCTCAGGTCTATTATTGTAGTTTGTATTTTTTGGGGGTTGTTGCTATACATGGGCAACCTGAAAACTCACAGTCTACACTGTGGACACGAAACCTTCAGTTGCATAACAATCTTATGAGCATACCTGTGTCCTCGGATGTCAGACTGGTCACAGACGCCTCCCAAAGCAATTCGGTGAAATTCTCTGCCCAGAGTTCGGGCAATCGAGCGTCCTACACTCGTCTTACCGACTCCAGGAGGGCCCACAAAACATAAGATGGGGCCCTAAAAATAGCAGATACAGCAGTATGAAACTCAAAGATTAATACATAACAAATGTAAGAAAAGTGCTTTGTGTAACACAAGATTTCATCTTTAAGCATCCGTAGACTGGGATATTAAGGAAGCACCTTGAGTGATGTCTTCAGCTGCCTGACAGCTAAATACTCCAGGACGCGTCTCTTCAGCTTGTTCATGGCGTAGTGATCGTTGTCCAATAGGGTACGTGCAGCTCGGATGTCCAGGCAGTCTAGAAGGTTTAAGTGTTTTAGGTGAGTTAAATGGACAGGCTCTTATATAGCACTTTTCTACTCTGAGCACTCAAACCGCTTCATACAACTAATTCATTCACCCAATCACACAAGCACTTTTTCTAAACTGTTAAGTGCTCACTATCTAACATTCATACACATTCATTCACACTCCGATGGATGAATCGGAGAGCAACATGGGGTTAGTATCTTGCCCAAGGATATTTGGCATGCAGACTGGAGGAGCCTGGGATAGAACCACCAACCTTCCGGTTAGTAGCTGACCTGCTCTAGTAGCAATTTGAATGTGAGACCAAAGAAACATACACAGACATCAAAAACCAGGTAGACAATTTGCCCCACAGTGGTTTGGCAAATTTTAGAGGTCCATCAATCAGATGTCAGAGAGCAGCGCATACTTTGGTTGTGACCTCTGACACTGCTGCTAAATGAACCCTTACCCTTAACATTTGGAGTCATTACTTATATTTGGTTACATGTTTACGCCTGCAATCAGCAGGGACAAACCAGAACAGTTCTTGTGAAATTCAAGCATTATTATGTATGCTGGGACGCTGTGTAGCGCCATTTAATTTGGCCTGATTCAGTCCACCCAACTAACTGTATGCGCAAAGTGGCTGGTTATGAATAGCCAATAACACTTCAATGAGTTACCAATACAACTCCAAGCTTTCAAATAATTGGTGTCCAGGATATGTTGACCTTAAAAATGTAGCTTAAAGAGTGCGAATCAAAACCCAAAGAGACTGAGAATGTTTATTTCATTTTGATTATTGTTTAAGAACGCATTAAAAAGATGACAGCCTTAATCAACGCAGTAGATGCTTTGACCTGGAAAGCAGACAGCTGCATATCAAAGCCTTCTCAATGTCAAAGTCTGTAAAGTTTTTACTGTCACTACTACGGCTCAGTGAAATCTACCAAACCCAAAGAGTTTAACTGAGCTGACGTCCATTAAAAGTTGTCTGCAGATTAATTTACCTTTGGTGCTTTTGCTCCATGGCAACTCCACCATCAGGTCCAAGTAGTTTCTGGTCAGGGCATACTCAGGCATTGACTGAGGCATCTTCTTCAATCTGACAGATTGAAGAGGAACATGAACAATCTAACTGAAGTATTTAAGGCTAATTACAGTACTGGATCATGTTTACACAGACACCAAACAGAGCCAGATCTAAACATGGTCTAAACAAGTAAAAGCAGCAGCATTATTTGTGTTTGTGAAGTATGCACAAATACACTTTATATTGTGTATATGTTGTATGAAATTTACCTTTTGAGTTCTTTCAGGCAAATTTTGAGGGCAGCTTCAGGCATGTTCGCCCCATGAACCTTCCTCTCCAAGGCTGCTGTGTCATCACCATCATCATCTTCATCCTCCTCATCCAGATTGAACTGTCGACCTGGGAACACTGTACCTTTCCGCACCAACACCTAAACAGAGGGGAATCCCAAATGTGAGCACGAGATTTGGAATGTAAATCACAGTGTGAACATACAAGGACTGCACATCTGTTACCCTCTTCTCATTATCAGGACTCGTCTTCCTGGTTTTCTGCAGCAGTTTTAGTCCCTCTATCTGTCTGGTCAGCATGGGCAGGGCCTTCTTAAAGCGCTCTTCCAAACTCAATGCATCCAGGACCTTCACAGCACATGGAAAACAACACATTTTATTTATTGTGAAGATTTATTGTTGAGGGAAAAAAAAAGTCAAAAATCACATCAATGTGTGCTTTCATGCTAAAAAATAAAGCACTAAATCCTTAAATGGCAGAATAAGTGGAAAGTTCCTGTATTGCTTCAAAACCCCAACAAATAGTGACCTCTCTCTTTCTCCTCTAAGTATACTGTCAAATATTGTGGATATCAAGGACGTAGAACAGAAGGAAGAAGAGGAAAGAAAGGTAGAGGAAGAAAAAGAAAAGTAAGAAAATGTAAAAAGTGGAACAGTAGGAAGAAGTAGGAGGAGGAGTAAGAAGAAGAAGAAGAAGAAGACTAGAAGGAAAGAAGAAGGGGAGGAGGAAGAAGAAGAGTCCGCTTCCCTTTTACGTCCCAAGTAGTTGCCATATCAAAAGGATCACCATATTTCAGGATGTAGGATGCCCTTCCTGCAGTAAACCTAGGATTTACTGCAGGAGGGGCCACAAGTAGTTTGGGCTAAAATGGGTATTTGGCAAAAGCAGAGCAACTGAAGTTAGAACACTTGCAGAAACTGTTTGCATCAAGATTAAAACCTTTTTGATTTCTAAAAAATGAATAAAAACATGTTGGCTCTTCTAAAGCTTTGATTGTGTATACAGTTTGAATTCACCTGGAGTTTCTCCTTGTTTGAGGTGCGGATCATCGAGGCAACAACGTCAGGTAGAGTTTCCCTCGGCAGACTGTCCAAGAGGCGCCTGAACTTGGCCACGACTGGAACAGACATGTCTAACATACCTAACAACTACACACACACACACACACACACACACACACACACACACACACACACACACACACACACACACACACACACACGTAAATGTGTAAACAAAAACAAAAAAACACAATAAATCAAGTCCAACTGCATGTGTATGTTTTCATCTTCAGTCTGATCCATCACATCATGCTGCAGCACAGCACAGTTTACTTCTATATTACATTTTTAAAAAGTTGCCTGTTTCTTATTATTCTCAAAAATGTTCATATTTCACAGTTTGGTAAGTTTTGAAAATAATTGACAACAAGCTCTTACATAAACTGCCAATGCAAACATTGAGATGAAGTTTTTATAAGTAAAGGGCATACAGTGGCAGCTGCAATCTGCAGATCGCTTCATTGTAAAATGACACGCACAAACTTAATTTGTACATAGATTTGTACATCCCACTCTGCTGGTTGGATGTGCAAACAGGGTTTAGGTGGAAAGGAAGTCAGGAGGAAACCCAACTTCCGACCTCAGTACAGAAGTCAGGATCTGATATATTCAAAGCAACATCTAGATGAAACAGCTGCTTTATGAGTTATTGTTGTGGATAGATGACACTTAAACTGAGCTGTATGGCCAAAGTTAATACTTGAGAGGAAAAAAAGTAGTTTGTGGTGAAAAAAACAAAAAAACAACAACTAGCAAATATTTAAATATGACAGTAGAACTATATTAGGCTGTTTGGCAGCCAAAGCAGAGAAAAGATTCTAACCAGAAAATAACTGACAAGCTGTGGAGACAGCACACGCTGTGCGTGCACAGCAGCCTAAAAAATAATTCAGAATGACATGAGCTGTTCTACAAAATCATCTGCCAGATGAAAATAAATAAATAAATACATTTTTAAAAATCGAATAGTTGACTGGGTATCAACAATTAGTGTTTATTTAGCCATTTCATAATCTAAATAAAACTTTTTAAAACGTGCATTATAATTTAAGGGACTATTTTCAAATAACAATATAAATTTACTGAAGACGTGGCATTCCCTGTTTTTCCCCTCAAAAGTAATTTTTGTAAAAAAAACAAAACAAAAAGCACATTCTGCTAAATTTAACAACACTTTCGCCAGCAGGGGGCAGCATTTTACCAGTAGGTGTTTTAAAAATGTTTTCCACTGCTTTTTCAATTCTGATGATTCTTTTTAACTATACCTCAATTTTCCACAAATCTAAACACGAATGTTCACAGTTTAGAGTATTTTAATGCAAAGTGGTATTTCATTAAAATACAGCCTGGCCCCAATCCAACTTCAGTTAATATTTCTTCAAGACAACACATGTTAAAGTCGTTTCAGTTGTTGTGTCTAATTTTTTTGCCTAAATTATATATATTTTTGAATATACAAACACATCATAGATTTTGCAGGCTGTGAAAAATCAAGAAATGTTTTAGTCCACATATAAAGTAATTTGCTGAATGCAAGTCTCTTTGTAGGCAACAGCTCTTGTGTGTATGTAACACTTTAGTGTATATTAAAGAACCCTCACATGTCCGTCAGTCATCACTCATCAAGTCTGCACCGCCCTTTTGGCATTTTTTTTCCTCCTTACAAAGGCATTTTTGTTTTTAACTTAATCAGTTTTTCAAGACATGAATTTTTTTACGACCTCACTCTCTTAAATTCTTAAACACACACACACACGCGCACACACACACACACCTGTACAGCAGCCTGGTAGAACTTCTCCGACAGCTCCCCCAGCTCTCCATCATCTGTTGCGGTGGCATCTCTTTGTGGGGTCGTATACCGCTCCAACTGATCTAACTGCTTCACCTGTCATTTTTTTTTTTTTTAAATAAAAAGTGAGTCACATTGTGAGGCCACACATACTTGTGTATTGTGCATTTCTAATATGCTAAAACATGTTTCATTACTTTATTTAATGATGAAATGGTGTTATAAAAGTCATACACTAGATGATCTTGTTTAAATGCTGATAAAAGAACTTTTAATTCACACCGGGTAATAAAAATGTATTCTCACTATCACTCAATTTAATCCCATCTTAATAACTAGACAGTGGAGGTCAGTGATTACGCCGCAGTACAAGTGATGCGTTGGTTTTAGAAAAGTGAGCACTCCTACTCTGAATGGGCCAGCTGCACATGTGCTGGAAACCCCAAAACGGCCCCTGAAAGAGATACGGTACTACACAACGATCAGTGTCCACCCACATCTGCACAATTTGACTTTTAAATGATTTACAGAAAATCAAACGTGTAGTAATTCATGGAGGGAAACTGCCAAGACTTTCCGAATAAGGAATCCATCTTTCTATAGATGTAGATCTACGGAGCACGTATGAAATGCATCAGGCATCCTAAGCTGACTTGAAAGTTGTTGAATAGGAACAACTGTGTGTCTGTAGCTTCCCATGTGCACAAGGAGTTATAATCTCAGCCTTAGGCATGTCTGGCTGACTTGCCAACAAACTTTATTTCTGCAGCTTATAACTTCTGTTGAACCTCTTGCTGGACTTGGCAAGTAGTGGAATCAGGTGACCTTTAACTTCTCAGACTGATTTTTTGTTGGTTTTTTTTAGGGGATTTATAATGTTCAGCTATTGCTCCTTTTTCTCACTAATGCTACTTCTATTACTTGTGGGTTTGCATGATTTACAGTTCAGAAAATTCAATATTACACTTGACCTTGGTGCAGTCCTCCACTTTACTGCTTGAATCAAACCAATTTAAATCTAGTTTCCCCCTTTTTTAGTCAGATTTCTTCTGATGCGCTGGACCTTGGAAAAAGAAGGCTTGAGCAGCAGATGAGTGGGGCTTCTGTGCTGCCAGCTAGAGCTACAGTGGGGCAAAAAAGTATTTAGTCAGCCACCGATTGTGCAAGTTCCCCCACTTAAAATGATGACAGAGGTCAGTAATTTGCACCAGAGGTACACTTCAACTGTGAGAGACAGAATGTGAAAAAAAATCCATGAATTCACATGGTAGGATTTGTAAAGAATTTATTCGTAAATTAGGGTGGAAAATAAGTATTTGGTCACCTCAAACAAGGAAAATCTCTGGCTCTCACAGACCTGTAACGTCTTCTGTAAGAAGCTTTTCTGTCCCCCACTCGTTACCTGTATGGATGGCGCCTGTTTGAACTCATCATCTGTATAAAAGACACCTGTCCACAGCCTCAAACAGTCAGACTCCAAACTCCGCCATGGCCAAGACCAAAGAGCTTTCGAAGGACACCAGGAAAAGTATTGTAGACCTGCACCAGACTGGGAAGAGTGAATCTACAATAGGCAAGCAGCTTGGTGTGAAAAAATCAACTGTAGGAGCAATCATCAGAAAATGGAAGACATACAAGACCACTGATAATCTCCCTCGATCTGGGGCTCCACGCAAGATCTCATCCCGTGGGGTCAAAATGATCATGAGAACGGTGAGCAAAGATCCCAGAACCACACGGGGGGACCTGGTGAATGACCTGCAGAGAGCTGGGACCAAAGTAACAAAGGTCACCATCAGTAACACACTACAACGGCAGGGAATCAAATCCCGCAGTGCCAGACGTGTTCCGCTGCTGAAGCCAGTGCATGTCCAGGCCCGTCTGAAGTTTGCCAGAGAGCACATGGATGATACAGCAGAGGATTGGGAGAATGTCATGTGGTCAGATGAAACCAAAGTAGAACTTTTTGGTATAAACTCAACTCGTCGTGTTTGGAGGAAGAAGAATACTGAGTTGCATCCCAAGAACACCATACCTACTGTGAAGCATGGGGGTGGAAACATCATGCTATGGGGCTGTTTTTCTGCCAAGGGGACAGGACGACTGATCCGTGTTAAGGACAGAATGAATGGGGCCATGTATCATGAGATTTTGAGCCAAAACCTCCTTCCATCAGTGAGAACTTTGAAGATGAAACGAGGCTGGGTCTTCCAACATGACAATGATCCAAAACACACCGCCCGGGCAACAAAGGAGTGGCTCCGTAAGAAGCATTTGAAAGTCCTGGAGTGGCCTAGCCAGTCTCCAGACCTCAACCCCATAGAAAATCTGTGGCGGGAGTTGGAAGTCCGTGTTGCTCGGCGACAGCCCCAAAACATCACTGCTCTCGAGAAGATCTGCATGGAGGAATGGGCCAAAATACCAGCTACTGTGTGTGCAAACCTGGTAAAGACCTATAGTAAACGTTTGACCTCTGTTATTGCCAACAAAGGTTATGTTACAAAGTATTGAGTTGTATTTTTGTTATTGACCAAATACTTATTTTCCACCCTGATTTATGAATAAATTCTTTACAAATCCTACCATGTGGATTCATGGATTTTTTTTTCACATTCTGTCTCTCACAGTTGAAGTGTACCTCTGGTGCAAATTACTGACCTCTGTCATCATTTTAAGTGGGGGAACTTGCACAATCGGTGGCTGACTAAATACTTTTTTGCCCCACTGTATGTGCCTGAGATTAGCATATTAAGGACCAAGCCATCTATTATTGGCATGATGTAAAGCTGAGAGTAGAAAACCAAATCAGAAGCAAAATGTTTGCAGCAGTCTGTGCAGAAATCTGAGCTTTTGGCTCACAGGGATCACTTGTACAGTATGGAAACCCCATTACCTGAAACTTTTGTCATGTTTACTATAAGCATAAAAAACATTAACAGTGTGTTTACAAAGAATATTGCTGTACAACAACAGGAAATAGCAAAACATTTCTTATTATCTACCCTCAGGCAACTAGTAAATACAGTGTTGCAGGAAAGAATACTTCTTACATTGACTAAATCAGAGTACATCATCAGTATGTAGTGATACTACTGCTTCGTTACAGGTACAAAACAGAACACTTATGATGACCACTGTCGCTCATTAAATAGACAGCACATCCAGAAACTTAGGTTTATCTTACAAAAAAAAAATTGCTCCAATATTTTAACATCAAATCAAACCGACAGCTTACCTCTGCCAGGACAAAGGGTCGCTCTTTTAACAGACTCGATACACTGAATCGGCACAGTCCAGTGATGAGGAGGGTATAGTGAGGTTTGGGCCAGTTACTGCCCACTACCTGCACTGCAATCCCTGCTGTACCAATTCTACACAGACACACACAGAGAGAGAAAGAGAGTGTGTGACAGATGAGGTGGCCATTGAAAAGCAGTTCACTGAAAGGTTGCATTCTGCAGTACAACAAACTGTTCTGATTTTAAATGCTTGCAAAGCCTCAGTATTCACACCTCTGATCGTGTTGGAGCCTTTCACAGTGTCATTTAAGCTTCATATAAGCAGCAAGTGTGCTGTAGTGTGTGGAAAATCAAGCATCTGAGTTTCATTCAAACCCTGTTACATTTTAAGTATAAGCGCCAAACATTTACATGAGCAAGTGCAAGTATTTCCTGTCCTTCACTGCAGAGGATTATAAGGATTTATTCATTCCATCTCAAATCAATGTGGTCTTTCTGCTCAACTATCTCAGATTTTCCTAAAAAAAAAAAGCTCTTAATTTTTGAAAAAAAAAAAAAAAAAAAAACAGTGATTTTTGTTGTTGTTAAGATATTAGTAGTTTTCAAGATACATTTTCTTGAAAAATGGTCTGGTTTTTTTTGCACTTGGAAATAATGAGGGTGCATTACAGCATGAATATATCTCAGAAAATATTAAAGATAAAAGCCTTTAATTCAGTTATAATTATTACCTCAGTTATAATCAGAGCCTCACCTGGAAATGGCAGAATTGTGTTTCATTTGGATTAACTTACCCACTGATAGCTTCTAGTATTTCAAGTATTTCTTCTACAGGTTTCATTTTGCAGTGTCACATATTTTTTTAGTGCATCTTTAAATATGGAACTTTATACAATTGCTTGATTTATTTTTCACATTTAAACTAGTCATATATATTTCAAAAAAGCCTTAAATCATTCATTCAATCATTCAATCAAAATTGAAATCGTACATTTTTTTAGGGAAATCTGAGAAAATGTTCTACAATTTTTATGATTTAAGATAGCATGACCACCTTCCTCACAGATTAACTCAGTGTCGGACAAACCATCTTTTTCCTGGTAACCAATCTAGAGACAGGAACACGCTGTTTGGTAACCTACTGATCTGGAGTCCACTGATTAAAGGCTAAAGTCCGCTTCTCTGTGCTTGCCCGGCCGTTTCCGACTTCATGGCTACAGTAAAAGTGGAGATGTTTCTAGAACAAATAATAGTTTAAAAAAGGGGGGTAGGTAAAGTACATGCTCAAATATGCATTGAGTTTCGATTTACCCAATATTCAGTACATTTCCCCTGACGATGACACACACTACAGACGTCTAAACACATAAAATACTCCTGTGTACTGGAAATATATTTGATCTTCTTCCTTATCCTGCAGAGATGTTGTGACCTGTTACGTTTATGACAACTTGAAGGGGACCCATCAGCTGTATGTCACACCTCCACACAACAACCGTGTAAACCCACAGAAAGCTACACAGCTACAAGTTCATTACTTGTGCAACGTGGGGAGGTCGTCGGTGTCGTGCTCCGGGTCTCTGGTGTTAGGAATCACCCCTATGATGGTGCTTTTCAGCGAAGTCCCCTTCAGCAGCCGCTCTCGGACAAGGTGCATGTTCCGTGGGGAGTCCACGCTGAACCTGACCGTGGAGCCCGGGAGAAGAACTCCTTCGTGGGTCAGCAGCAACGGGAGACGGCTCGGTATCTGAATTGCACCGCCGGAGACCATTGTCCAGTTTTTGTTTTTTAAATGTCGGTGCCCAGTGACTGTTTTATAACACAACTTCAGTAAACACCTACTTGTTTTGCTGTTAAGTAGGCCAGCCGAGATCAAACACAAGACTTCCGGGTAGAACTTTCAAAATAAACCTCTCATTGATGCCCTGATGAGGACATTTAATTTCTATTGCAAAAAAGAGAACTCGTATTCGAAGCAATTTAAAAACTACAACGCAACTGGGAGTTTTTATACTCATTTTCAAACTATTTTTACATCCGAAAAAGCTTTTTTCTGTCATTCTCCCATATCGTAACTTCCTGTCGGAAGTTGTTGGATGGGCTACGGTGAATGCAGAGGGACAAACAACATGCGTTCGCATAATGATTTCAAAACAAAACAAAAAAACGAACTTTAGACTGAGTAAGCTTTCACGATTTTATTCGTTAATCTGTTTTCAGGGTGGAAGAAAATATGAATTTTGAATAGTTGAATTGAATTGAATTGAATTGAATGCTTTATTGGCCATATGCAGGTTGCCCCGCAGAGGAATAGGACCCCCCCCCCCCCCCCCCCCCCCCGACCACATGTCACATGGCAAGCTGCACACTATCTACTATTATATTCATTGCATAGTATAGTTTAAAAAATACTCCTCACAGCCAGATAAATTATATTTCTGATATGTTTATGCAATGCTGATTAAGTAACGCTGATTAGTTAATAATAAACTAATTTTAAAACATCAATCTGCACAGTAGCTCTACTAATAATCAATTAAACTTTTTTTAAAAAATCCCCAACTTGCATTTTATTATTCAAGATTCTTAAAAATAGTAAAATAATAGTGCACAATCATATTTGGACACTCTTTCCAAAAACACAGGACTGAATACAGGGTTAGTTGATAAAAAATAGCAATTTATTATTTATTTCTTTAATAAAAGTATTCTTATAGCAAAGTACAGTTTTTAAAAAAAGAAAATAAATATTCAATATCTCGAGTATAAAAAACAACAACAAATCTGTTCCTAAGATCTATTTTCTGACAATAAGCCATCCATGTGTTTGCCAGGCAGGAAATATTACTTACTTTTCACAAAAAGGGATTTTCGAATACATCTCGCTCTTGTGGTTACAAAAAACAGCCATACATTTACATGTGATTGAGAAAGTGTGATAGAAATACACCAATTTCTGCTGTTCCTTGTCTACATCATTCCAGAGCATCTTTTGCACATGAGAACCAACCCAAGTTTTGCCCCTTAAAAATCTGATGCTAAATATAATATATGAAAATCATCGTTCTCCCTCCAAAAGAGTGACAAGATCAGGCTTGCGAGGCTTACGTGTATATTTCATGTTTGGAGTGAATTCATGAACAAATTAGAAAGCATTTTTCCATACGAGAAACAAATACGGAAGTCTTATAAATGAAACAATTTTTCTAATGTGCAAAAAATGCAAATACATGTAATGCAGTTTTGGATAACTTACATTTATATTTCAATGTTATATTTCATTATTAAGTCATATATATATATGTGTATATATATAATTTATTTTAGTTTAAGTTAAATTCTTTCATGTTTCATTTCAACAAACAGTATCCTTTAACATAACAATCTTAAAGGGAAGGATAATGACTGCTCCTAGCTGGTACGATAAACCAGTTCTTTTTTTTTTGCAATGTTTGCACAGGCATTTCAAGTGTGTTTTTGAAACTGTTAGCATTGCTAATGATAATAAATACATTCAGCCCTAACGCAAATAAGGGGATATGGGAATGTTGCACCATAAACTGACTGAACCAGTATGTTTCGATTTGAAAGCAATGAACGCTGTGCATGGAAAGTATAATGAGGAAAAACAACAGTCTAAGGAAAACAGTGGGGTGAGCAGATTGTCTTCAGTAAGTAACTCCCTTTAACTTCTGCTCACCCTTGCCTTAAGTAGTTAAATGTGTTGAATGGCCGAGTTTAGAAATATGGCTATGGCAGCTGAAATTAATTGATGGTTGCGAGCTGAAAATATTAGCATAAGCTGCTTTGTTTTAATGGCTTGCTGTTTTGCTTACTTTTCTGTTCATTTTACCTCATCCAGCTGTTTTTTTCCCCCACCAAACTGCAGTTTGGCTGATAATAAGAGATAAGAAAAATTCCACAGAGATGTGCTCCAGTGTGGGGGAAAAAACTATGCAACCCATTACAGTTGTTGATGTTGCCTTGACACAGCAGCTGCTCAGTAAAGATGTTAAGCATTTACTGTATTGAAGTGTACATGATCACATCCAAGCCCCTGGTTAGTTAGCAATTTTGAGAATCAGAGTTAATTATTACCAAAGAAGAGGTTAGGGTGTGAACATTTCAGCATGTAAGAAGCTAGATTTCTGGCTATTAACACACCCCGAAGAAAGCTGAAACTGCACTACTTTTTACTTCACTACGTTTGTCGACTACTGTATTTGACAAATCTGTGTAGAGGGCCTTTTTTAAGTGAATCTTCACTGGCACTCCAAACAGAAACACTAGCTGCTGAGGTAACCACAGAACTATGGATGGGTCTGTTTTTTTATGTGCACTACGCCTATCATAAAAACATTTTTTCAGTCAGTATTTATATAGTTGCACATGTAGAATAGAATCTCTAAGTCCAAAACTCCACTGAAGAAGCACCATAACACTTTTTGTGAACTTTGAAATGCATCTTGAAGCTTGTTCCCGTGCGTAAAGGTTTAAACTCTAAGTGATATTGCATGAAAATCTTGTTGACTTGCCTACATTTTCCTTTTTTTCCCACATATTTACAGTGCTTGTCAGCCAAAAGTCCAACTTCTGTAGTAAACTGTATGTTTCTCTTTGCCTTACCTTCTCATAACCTTGCCTCGATTTGAATCGTTTAAGGGGTAACTCTTAACTCTGACAGAAAGAAAATGGCAGAGGAACCTGATATTAAATCTCAGTATGGATGTGTTGAAAATGATTTGAATGCTGAGAACAATCCCACAAGATTTCTAATGTTCCAACTACACTGAGCTGAATTTTACATTTCGGTTTTGCAACTGTCTTTGTGTGCATTTCCAACATGTTCATAGTTAAAATTCTGTGAGGGGTAACTCAAGATAATGGACAACAGACAGAAGTGTCAATTATTATTATTATTATTATTATTATTATTATTATTATTATTATTATTATTATTATTATATATTTTTTTATAGAATATAACTTAACTATGGGACAAACAACATCTGACTGTGATTTAACTTCATATTTAAAATGCTAACAATCATTTGAGCTTTGTTTAGCTAGTAAGTCCTCAAATTATTTAATAGTTGCCTCATGAAAAAAAATCATAAGAGATCTACAGCAAGTATAAAATGCATAGGTTGGATGGAGGGAGATGAATGCATTTTCCAATCTCATTCTTTGCATAATAAACATATAGGAAAAAAATACATAAAATGGAGCCAAAATGAGCACACATTTTTCAACAGCCTTGGCTAAGCAGTCTGGGCAGCTGTATAAAAATGTACAGTCAACAACTGTAGAATAAGACCAGTAGTTATCAGTTTGCATTTACGCTTGGAGTTCATATACACTGCTCCTGCTTTAGCACACTGATGTTCAAAAGAGGAGAATTCTAGCAAATGTACAAAGTCAGCTGAAGTTTCCCAATCTGTCCTCGGCCTCTGACGTGAACCACACAGACTCGCAGGAACGCATCACAACTTTTTGAGCAGTGGTTTGGCGAAGCTGCAGGTGAGCATTAACCCTTTGTTTAGAAAGAATCCACCTTAGATAAAATATTGACCACACATCAGTTCAGTCGCTATTTGTGAACATGAGCAAATCTGATCCAAAAACGCTATAATCTTAATCTGAGAGGATGCCAAGAGACAATGAGCTGGCATTTTTACTCAAAAATTCATTTGATGTCATTTAACAGAAAGCCTTTAGGTTCACAAAGGTTTGAGAGATATTATGTCTTTAATTTCCATCTGCTTTGACACACAGAGTTATGAGGACAAACTCTGGATAATCTTAGCTCTATATAGCAGATTTGGAAAAGACTTATTGATGTTCACAAATCAGGTCTGAACTCTCATTTCAGTGTGTATTGTCCTTTTACCCATCTCCCTATAGCTCAAGGGAAATAATACTAATCCCTAATCACTAGGGACAACTTGACTCCGCTTGCTTCTTCTCAGCTTTCAGGCTGCATGTCTTTCTTCCTGCCTTTCCGCCAATGAGAAACTTCACAGTCTGAAAAACAAATGAGAAGAGAAACTAATTTAGGCGTTTACACATTAGCTTTCCTCATCATGTTTTATTGCCACATAATCAGTATAACAATATAACTTCTCTTTCAGGCAAGTGAAAGATCATGCCAGAACAGATCCGAGACCTTTTTGAAACAAATCCCCTTTGGAGTTGTGTCATCCAGTGAAAAACTCTGCCTCTCGTGCTGTTTTGTCAGGTGGTTTTAACGTTGTTGCTGATGCGAGTCTTAAACAAAAGTTAAATGCAAACGGTGTTTTTCTGTGCATGTGTGTGCTCAATCATTTCACTTTATCAAAATCTTGAGACACAGTTCATCCAGATGGTTTGGCAAAGGCTGCAGGACAACTCAGAGCATCAAAAGTTTGGCTAGGTGTTCCAGGCAGGACACTTACATAACACAGCAGTGCTAGAACCCAAAAAATAATGTGTGTATACTGTCATGATTCCCAACCACAGCCTTCTTATAAGGCATCTAATTTGACACTTGCTTCCTTGCTGGAAAGTCTACGTTACTGAAAAATGTACTTCCACTCTATCATCCCTGAGTTTCATAAAATATTTAGTCCTGTCTGACAGGAAACATCTGCAGAATCTTAGCTAATCCAAAATCTGAAAAACAAATGCTGATGCCTCTTTAACATCAAGACTGACATTATGTAATGAGCTGTTTGGGGAGTTTATACCCGACATCATCTTAACGAAATGAACCCATTTAAAAGCTGACATGGGATGGTTCTTAAACAAATTACAGCCTACAGTGTCATTTCCTGTCTTATACTTACAGTCTTCCTGAACGTCTGCGTTGGAAAAGCATTCACTGAAGAGGCAGTACATGGTGCGGCACAAGTTGTCCAAGAGAGACTTTGGAGTAGCAAATCGCCAACTAGACTCTGGCATGTTTTCAGGCTTTTCTGTTAAACTATCCCAAATGTCCTGGATTTTCTCTGGAAGGTCCTCTTGGAAGACCTAAACACACAAAAAACACAAACACATAGTGAGTCAGTTAGCCTGAATCAAAAAATAGGGATCAATAAGGTGTTATTAGAATAAAATCTCTTCTATCTTAGAATCAAATCAAATCAAATCAAATCACTTTTTATTGTCACATCACATGTGCAGGCACACTGGCACAGCACATGCGAGTGAAATTCTTGTGTGCGAGCCACACAAGCAACAGAGATGTGCAAACACAACAACACAAACGAGCAAAATACAAGAATGGCCAACCTGAAACTAATAAATATATGTACAATATATAATAGTGTATGCATTTCTGGATGTGTATACTAAATATTTTCCTACGTGTGTGTGTGTGTGTGTGTATGTGTGTGTGTGTGTGTGTGTGTGTATACACATTTTTACAAATTAAATAGTAAAAAAATAAAATAAAATAATAATAATAATAATAATAATAAAATATATAAAATATACAGAGTTGAATATGTGCAAAACAAGTGGCAAGAATGTGACACTGGCAGCTATAAGGTCTGTATACACTTATGTGACTTGATAAAATAGTACAAAAGCTTACTTGATAAACCAAAAAAAGTAAGATTGATCACCATAAATCGCATCTTTTCCACATTATCCCTGCATTTCCATTCAGAGAAAGCCAGCAGATGCTTTTAATTCATATTACAGCCAGCTGTCCAGGTTGACCTTTAGTCTCCAAAAGTTTCATTTCACACACTTCATACCTGTACAGACCAGCCTTGCAGCCACCCAAGGGCTCAGGGTGATTAGAGTTTTGAGGCTCTGGTATCTAACCTATGCTTTGCTTTGAGCGCAAACCTAAAATTAACCAACTGTGTGGATTCCTTTAAAAGGAAACTCGGGACCTGTCCTTTTACACCGACTTGTGGAAAATAGATTCACTTGGTCTGCCAGTTATGTATTTATGGAGTATCCTGAATTTTAACTTTTTGTATTCTGTTTAACACCAACTTCACTTATTTAGCAGTTTTTCAATTTTAAAGCTTTTGGATTGGTAAATGTTAAAATTGGATCTTCAAATTTTACAATGCTTGGATATAACAGGAAGGTAATTAATGGAAAATATAAACTATTGGGTTAACTAGTAATTGTGAAAAAATTAAAGGGAAATATACCCACAGTAGTAAAAGTGACTTTCTGCCCTAACCCTAACCCTTACAGGAGAAAGTTCATTCAATCATTATAGTGGTCAGCTATAATGGCAAAGACATTATCCAGCAACGATCAGGACTAGACTTTCAAAGTCGGCTTGTTCAGTCATTTTCAGTCCAGACCCAAAGCTAGCACACTCTGACTGGCATAAAACAGCATTTTTGCACCGACAAGATGATTCCCAAAGATCTATTAACTGAAAGGCCTGGGATATGAAGTAGACTTGACAAGCGGTGGACAAAAGAAGAAGTGACATGCCTAAAGAGCTGTCTACAGCAGACAAACTGAAAGGACAGGTGGACAGACCAAACAGGTCAGAGAAGAGCAGACGAGATGCATCCTGACAACGTGCCATCAGCTCTATTTTATGTCATATAAAGGCGTAATTCAACCCCCAGTTTTATCGGGGTTTATCAGTTTATAACATGTATGTGGCAGGTTACGTCACAAACATAGTTAACTTTCTTACTGCAGCATGATGAGGAATCCTAACATCTATCAGCATGTCTGTGAGATATTTTATGTTTTTTAATGCCACCTTTCTCTCATTTTCAGGTAAATACAGTGGTGAGAAATAGCTTTTTTCAGCTGAGGCAGCTCTCTAAAGTAAAACCTTTTATTTCTTTTTGTGACTTGGAGAGAGTTTTACATGCATTTGTGACCACTCGCCTTGATTATTGTAATGGACTTTATATTGGTATTGATCAGGCTTCACTATCACATTTGCAAATGGTCCAGAATGCTGCTGCTCGCCTGTTGACAGGGACACACAAATGTGAGCCCCTGTTCTTGCCTCCTTACATTGGTTGTCTGTCCATTTTAGAATTCATTTTAAAATTGCATTGTTTGCTTTTACAGTTTTAAATGACCTGGCGCCTTCTTACCTGTCAGACCTTCTTCACCGATACACTCCACAAAGGTCTCTCAGATCAACTGACCAGTCACTCCTTGCTGTCCCCATGTCAAGACTGAAACACCGGGGGGACCAGGCTTTCGCTGTTGTGGCCCCCAAATTATGGAATAAACTGCCCCTCCATATTAGGCTGGCCCCAACACTTGAAATGTTTAAATCTTTTAAAAATACACTTTTTTTCAAAGGCTTTTAGGAGTAGGACCAGAGTCAGCCTGTAGTCAGTTTTAGTCAGCTGTTGGTCACTCTTAATCTTTTTATTTTGTCAATTTTATTCATTGTAAATCTTATTGTCTATTTTACTCATGTATTTAATATGTATACAGATTTATTTTTATCTTCTTTTTATTTTGTATTTATCTTGTATTTATTTTATTGTTATTTATATTTATTTCTCTGTCTGCTTAATATATGGTTTTTAACTGCTATCTCTGTTTTATTATTGGAAAGCACTTTGGTCAACTTTGTTGTTTTTAAAGTGCTATATAAATAAAGTTGGATTGGATGGGATTCATTTGATTGGCTGATGTGTGTGACAGACCAAAAACTCATTAGCCCCCTAAGAAGACATGATATAGCTTTTGGAAACCTTATTTTTTTTTTGTTATAATAATTCTTTTGGCATACTGGTGTGGAAATTGTTATGACTAAACACATTATTTCACCTTAGTCGATACTTTTTACTACCTCCAATAGAAGTGAGGGGGGGAAAAGCCCAACTGTAACGTGGAGATTTTCTTCCTTTCTGACCTCCAGAGAGATGTTAAGATTTCTGATCATGCTTCAGAAAATGTTTGTAATAGAGTAACCTGTGATGTTTTAAGCTGGTTGGGAATTTGTGAAAAGAAAGACTTAATCCTGATAAAACTGGAGGTTAAATAACAGCTTAAGATCACATAAAACAGCGCTGATCGCATCTTGTCGGCATGCAGGCTGATTTCACCACTTTGTCCGTACACCGAACATGAGAAGGAAAAAAATAAAACACAGAGAGGGTAATGTCAGACTTCAACTTGTTGGTCGAGTGAACCACCAGTGCACCTGACTCAAACAGGCTCTCCTCCACACAGTTCTCTACAACCTAACAGGTGGATTTTCCCATTTTACTGGAGCAGGCAAACAATGAAGAACCACTGACTGCTTTAAAGATAGAGAGTGAAAATATATCCTTGTTATTATTTTCTTCCTTATATTTTTTTAATATAAAACTCATTGTTACAACCAAGGAAGTGCAAAGTGACCCCTTTAGACTGTTGTTTAGGTTTAGTTTCCTTGGTTTCTGTCACTAGATAGCTAACATAACCACTTTAAGGAAGGGAAACAGCGATGAAAGGCTGAGGTATGCCAAATTGCACAAGGACTGGAATCAGCCCAAATCTTTTGGAGTAATGAATCCAAATGTGACATTATTGGTTCAAATTGTCACCAATGCATACAGAGGAGATCAGCAGAGAGGTACAACAGTGAGTGTCTACGGTCATCTGTAAAGTGCATTGGATGCTCTGCCATGGTTGGATTTCAGCCAGTGGTGATGGAGATCTTGTTAAAATTGGTTTTGAGATTTTGATCCAATTTTAATTTTGATTTTTTGACTTTTTGATGGAATATCATCTTGAAATCATCTGATTGGTAGAGGTTTGATTTTTCAGCATCAAAAAATAATCCCCAACACACTGCCAGAGCATACATGGACAGAAAAACACACTCTGAAACTCTTTTAGCCATGGATTGGTCTCTCAGGATTTAATGTTATTGAAGCCAGAAAACAGAACAACAGGCAGCCAAAATCCAAAGAAGGCTTTGAATGAATAAGCTTTAAATAAAGGTGGTCATACCAAACAATTCTTTGGAGCTCATTAGAATTATATAAACCCAGTTTTTGTCTTATATACTGTATTTTGATGTATATTTACTCATGTTTCAATACGTTGGTGCACCTATTTTCCATTTTCCTACCAAATATAATGAAATGTGGTTGGTTTGGGGGTTATGTAAGGTCCAAAAATATGATACTGGAAAATATGACAGGTCGCCTTTCTGTACCAAATGTTCCATTTTACTCAGTCAAGAGGACAAGAGAAAATGCTGGACAAAAAGAAGAACAGGATGTAATTATGTTCACAGACTTGGTCAGATTTCTTCACCTACTGTCTGCTGAAACTCGGAAATAGGAAGAATATCTGCTGCTCTGCTGCGGCTAATGGGGATGTTAACTAAACTAAACTTACAAGCAGGACAGCTATAGAAATTAATCTAAATTGTCAGATGTTTAGTAAGCTGTCTAAACTGAATAAACAGGTCTGGAATGTTTACTTTTGACTAAACACTACAACATAGAAAAGACCCAGGTTCTAAATATTAACAAATACAATCAAAGCAACATTAATACCTAACATCAACTGCAGCTCTGGTGCGCATGCTGTATAGAAACTTACCTCAGCAGGATGTGACTGCATAAAGACTGCCTGAGCATCCTTGAAGCGTCTTTCCAACTCGGCTGTGTAAGGACGTGAAGGATGTCTCGTTGGCAAAACCCAGAGGATCTAAAAATTCAACTTGACTTTAGTTTATACAGCATTAAAGGTGTTGATTTGTTCAGCAAGAAAATGTTAGTGCATAAAGTGTTTAATATAAAATAATTAAATGCTACACAGTGTTAAGGGAAAATGTAACCATTTATTATGAACTATTATTACTGGAACACTATCAGTGTTATTTATAAGAAATTCACAAAATGAACTAGCAGTCCAAAGACGTGCTATATTCATAGATTAGAATCTCCAAGGCTCTGGGCAAACCTTTAAACACACAGTAGTACTGAGGTAGCAAGGCTGGTGAGGTAGGACTAATCACTAGTACATACATTTACATATAAAATAAAATAAAATTGAAAGTGCTAACTAAAACAAAAACAGATCCACCAGTCAAAGCCACTACCACTCTGACAGTGCTTGTAGAAACTGGTCCCCCTCCAAACGTAAAAGCATCGAGGCACTCAACAGGAACAGGTGGTATTGAACTTTCAGTTTTATAGCACAATAGGCAAGAGGTGGACAGCGTTTTCCCGCAGGTTTAGTTCATGTTACTCAAGCACAAAATCTTTCCAAATTTTCCCAAACATTTCCTAATTGTATGAATGTCATGTGGTAGTATGTTAAGGGTGGTTGCAAGGGTGGTAACCTGAGCGGCATGTACAGGCATGCAGCAAGTGACTGAACCAAAAATTCTGGCTTAAATGACAGGGTGTGTTGGACTGATGTTGTGCAAGGAGTTTGTCATGTGAATGTGATAAGAAGTCAAGGTCTCAGATGGACTGTCTGAGCTAGCTTGCAAAGTTAAAGCTCATTTGTGCTTCCATGTGTCCCCATGGGTCGGCATGATGTAAACTTCATCATCTGCCCATCTAATCGAGGATCAGCCAAAAATCTGTCCTGGACCACATGTGCATACTGAACATGCCCCACAAAAACAAAATTGATGCTTGTTTGCATTGTACATCTAGTGGTTGCTGAATTTGCTTAATTAAAAAGTTCTACGGCCCAGTCTGTGTGTAGTAACTTGTTTTTCTGTGTTCAGCGTAAGCGGCAATTGATGTGCCAGTTCACTGAACAGCATGCTGAAAAAGAAGACTATGAGCTGTCTGTGGTCCTGAAATATGAATAAAATGGCGTGAAATTTACAGATTTTATTTATTTCGTTGACATTTCTTTGGCATGACATGAAGCCTTTTATACTTAGTGTGGAGATTTTTTACTGATATTTTCTGTTCACCACTAAGTGCTTGAAGTTGCCTCCTTTGGCTTGTCCTGACAGTATGTTTTAAACACCAAGCAAACATTCACATGTAAACTGGACTTTAAGCTGTGTCCACATCTCAAGCCACACTGCTGTGTAGCTAAACAGGATGGCACCAGGTTTTCCAGGCTCTGCATCCCCTTCACATGTCAGTCATGTGAACCTTTGCTCGCATTGGTAGTTTCTTTAACCGCTTTCCATCAAAGTTAGAATCAGCTCAACCTGGTACCCACCCATTTTCAGCAGCCAATTCTTATTTTGCCTGCCAAAGCCACAAATCAAAATTACATTGGAATTCTTTGGTCTCTAGTCACCACATGACTGCTATGATTTGGTGCTATGAGTTACCTTAGGGTAGAAAAATCTGTTTTCCTTTTGTGTTTATTTTTCCATCAGCCCGCCTGCTCAGCCATAAAGTTAACTTAGGATAGCTAAATTATCTTAAGGCCCCTCTCGCCCCTCCTCTGACATGTACAAGAACAAGTTACCGAAAAGATTATGGGTATGAATACGTTTTACAAAAGAAACAAGGGTATAAATAATTCCAAAGCAAAAGGTTTTATATCCCTGCAGCATTACTGTAAATTGAGACTAACTGGTGCGTCATGCATTTGTCTACATCCAATTAAATGTCTAATTAGCTTAATGGGCCGATGGCCCCAGCAGTCTCTCATCAGCTCTTCTTAGACAAACAAATGATATACGACACATCCACATTTCAGAGCAACCAGCAACACAAACAGGTTCCACTAGTAACAGCTCTGTTCTTACCTTTTTTAAAACACCTTGATACACTTGAAACCACAGCCTCTGGAGAACCAGGTCATTCAACCCCTCTGTTCTTAACTTCTGATGAAGGAAAAAGAGGAAAAAGACAAACTCATCACATCACCATTCACACTCAGACTTTATTAGCAAGACCTTCTCAAAATATTTATATAGAAAACAGAGGTTGTCTTATGACTTTACCATTCGGCTGATATTTGACAGTCTAAAGATTTCCCTATTATGAACCTTGATGGTGTACTCGATGGGGAAGTTGTGTTTCTGTAAAGGAAAGAAAAAGCAAAACAAAAATTACCACATAGATTTTGCAACCCAACTTACTTCTTTTATGTTTTGTAGAAATTTACTATTTGACCTGACACATGGAAAGAAATTTCGATTTTCGATGTTTTTGCCCACACAGGGAAGATATAAATGCTCTAATTATGATTACGTCCCCATGTGGGTCAGTCACTCGATAAATAATCTGTTTACCTATGTTTTGTTTAAAAAACCTTGCTAATTTACGTTGCAGCATTTTTGTCATGCACATACAAGTTCTGAGCCCACATGTATTAAGATGCCAGTGATATCAAGTTTCATTATGGGAACTGTAAGAACACGTTTTTGGAGCTTGTCCCAAATTAGGAAGAAGTCGGAATAATTCCATTTTCCTCTAAACCCTGCACCACTGACCCCACACCACATGCCTGCAGTCATGTCATCAGTGTCTCACCATGTACCGTCGTCTGTGGCTGAGGCTGTCGTTGATCGTCCTCAGTGGTGTGCACATACTGGAGTGCGTTGGGGCCATCAGAACGGGAGCTATCAAAAACAGGCCTATGGAAACAAGAGTCACACAGCACGAGATTAACTGTACAGTTAATTTCTTTACAACGCCCTTTCACAGGGCTCTGCTGAAATTCTTCAGATGCAGTTTGCATGTGCAACATTTTTGTGCATGTGCGTATGTTTCCCTGCTCCCAGTGTGACTCTTTTACATGATCAGTTAACATTTAAATTTTAACGGAGGAAGTTAAATACCTTAGAGAGCACATCAAGAAGATGAGTAACACACTGAGATGCTGTATACATGTAGCTATTTTCAGAATTATTAGAAACTCACTCTGTGTCAAGCATGTGTTTTCATACATGTGATGCTTCCTTCTGTCAACATATGTGTCGCCTGCTGGTCTCAAGTTAAAACAAAGAACTTACTTCATAAGCTCATGTGGTTTTGGACTGGAAACCACAATGCTATCACCACTGTGATATCTTAGACAACACCAAAATGTTACCTTTCCAGGACCTAAACTAGTACTCAGATGTTTGTTTTTAAAAAAGTTAACACTGATGCACATGCACCATTAAACCAATCTGCAAAACGGAAATAGCGTCAAGGCCAGCCACCCTTTTCATTTAAGCCCATTTCTTTTCATATCATGCAAAAGAATGGATTAAAATAAATAACTGACGTCAGCATTAACGAGGTCTACATTTTTTCCTACCTTTTATCACCCAGATTTATTATATTGTTTATATACTGATGGGATGAGTCTAGTTATTTCATTCTTTGTTTTCTGACTTGGGAAAATAACATAAACAAAACGCCATATGTTCTGATTGTCTATGATTAGAGTTTTGGTTATGGTTGGAGTTAGGGATCCTCATCAATGACAACTGTGTGTGCTGTGTATGCCTGACAAAGGGTCTGAGCAGATGGGAATTAGCTGGTAGCAAAACTTCGTATAAGGTATCCTTTCATTTGTGAGATTATTGTTTTTGTCCATGTCCTGACAACAACAACAACAACAACAATAATAATAATAATAATAATAATAAAAACTACCTAATACTGTGTAGCGTATAGTAATTACAATCTTACTACAATGACCATGGCATATGTATTTCTGTAGCTTAACTGCTCCTAGTTTAATTAAAAATAAACTACATAGGGTACCAGGAATATCAACATCTACACATATTTTTTAAATTACTTTTATGAAACTCAGGTACTTATATGTTATATGTCTTATGTGTAGTGGATGATGTCAAAAAGCATGACAAAAATTACGTCTACATTACATATATGTGTACGCTGCTGTCTGTAAATTAATTGTGCTAAACATTTTTAGTGCAGTGGCTCTTTGGGGGTCACTGCAATGTGTTGTCATGGATATCTCTAAACACGTGTTAATCACACAGTGATGCTAATAGTGCTCGTAACTTATTACTTTGTCTTATGTAATGAATATGCTGTTTGCAAAGAAGAAGAACAATAAATATATGTTTTATTATTCATAAAGAAATAACATACATGTTTGTCTTTTTTTTTTACATGAATTAAAATCAACTTTGGCCTTAATTCTTTTAAACTAGTAGGACTTCTAAGACATTAGATGTTTGGATGTCATAATACCAACATGACAGCTGTAAAAGACGGTAAGCTCCGATTAGTTGTGGAGCAAAGTGTACCCTGTCATGTCTCTTGGTTGAGTAATACTTTATGACTCTAAAATCACATGATCTGATACACTGATGAATATATGCAGCATACCTGAATGGCGACACTGTCATAAGAGTCTACAGTCACTTCATATATTCGAAGCCTTTAATGAACGCAGCTGCTTTTATACATCCATCTTCATTTATAGCCTCAGCATGAACGGTTGGGTCAGCTGTTTAGAAAGCCACTTTCATGAGAAAAGTCAAACAACTTAACTCTCAGCACAGGGTCACATTTTAGCCACAACTTAAGAAAGTTCACAGGGCAGCCAACAGCAAGGAACAGACAAGATGATTAGTCTTAATAACATGGTGAGCGTGGCCCCACTGCAAAGAGGCAGCCTGTTTTAAGTCTGTACAGTATGTTCTTGGTCACAGGGTAAAGACAATTACAATTTAGCATACCTCTTGTTAAATCTGTACAAAAGGACAGTGTTGGTTTAACAAGTTACAAAGTAACAGGTTACTGTAATAGGATGAATACAGACATATAATGGAGGATTTAAGTGAGACATTACAGTCAAGGTACTTGCTTTGTGGGGATGATGCATTGTTGTTTTAAACATGTAACCCTTCAATGATTTTCTATAGCTTAGGGGATAGTCCAGTCCTAAAAGGTTTCACAGAAAGGCAAATGTGCAACTTTACTGTAAAACTATTTGAAAAAACAGCACTTGAAGGAACTCCTTAAATCTTGGTTTTACTAGACTTAAACTTATTCTAGTGAGTAAGGTTATTCTTTCCATGTGATCTTCCAGCTTGTTCTCTTGTACAGCTTCAGGACAAATCTTTTTTTTATTTTTTATCCATCTGATAGCTGTTAAAAAAGCCCCCCGGGTAAATGAAAACTTACACCTTCTGGTGACAATAAAGGAAAGGTCCCAAGGTCTCTGAGGAAATGATTGATCTAGTTTGTCTTAGCACGTTTTGTGTGAACCTCTACTCGGGTTATTCTGCAAGGGGAAAAAAAGGTGACTTTCTCTACCGTCAGAGATTAAAATGAAGTTCTCAAAATCTGACATCTTCTATGAAAAGAACCATATGGATACTTGACTCCACTGTATGTGTTTGAACATGTGCCAGTTCCAGAATCTTCTCTCAGTCTCAAATTCTTTCAAGGTACAAAGCTCAGGAAAAGAAATGAGGCATGTAAAAGCCACATACTACAGAATTCCTTTGGCTTAAATAATCACACCTGCATCCTTTGAGCTCTATTCAGACAGTTGTTGAGTACGTCATCATTGTCCTTGTGCTTTCCTTTTAAATTATTTAGAAGAGGGTGTACATGGTTCATAAAATGTGCTCCTGTATCTGAACCTACATGTCAACACATGTTGGTGCTATTCACGAGGGAATGCTTGCGACTCTGCCTGTGTGTGTGAAACTCATTGGATTAATTTCTACTGTTTCATTTTTGGCTAGTGTAGTATCCAGCTGATTTTAAGATTAAGTTTCACTCTGTTGGTTCTGAATGCAAAATGAATACACAGCAAAACAGGTTTGCCTTACAGTAGCAGACAAAGTAGAAACCCAGCAGGTTGTGTAATGTGAGTGGTCCCCTAAATGAATTCCATTCACTGCAAACACTATTAAAGCATTACCAGACTAATGCCTGAAGTACCTTTTGCTGTTTAGAGACACTTTATTGCTTTGCTCCCTGGACCACAATATTCTCCACATGTGTCATCCGTCACAGAACATCAGGTTTGTATGCAAAACTAATGCTTATGCTTATGTACTTATGGTCTAAAAAAGAAGTTATAAAGTTAAGTTTTAAATGTGGGCTATTATCATTTTTTAAGACAACTTAAAGTCGATCCCTTCTTGTTTGTTCTGTTACAGTAAATTACTGTAAATTTAACAAAGTTTATGCTCCACTTCTACCAATTATCAGTTTCTACTCGAATGTATAAGTACATTCGAGTCAAACACAGACCATTTTTATGGAACTGTTCAGAGTCTCTTAATGATAGTGTAATAAATGATATCTGACTGCAAGCATAGGTGACAGCAGGCAGTGGATTCAATGTAAAAGCCTTAACAAGACTTATGATAATAGCTATTTACAATAAGGCCATTTTTAATTCTTTAAATACTAATTTAGTTTCAAAGCCACACCAACTGGGAAAAAACAGCACAAACTATGATTTTAATGCGCAAGAATACATAAATGAGTGCTGCATTTCTAGGTGATGAAATTCAAACCCACCATTGTTAGCCCACCTTTAAATTACCAATAAATTAGACTGAACCCCAGTGCCTCAAAACGGCCCCTTAAGGCAGTTCTACGCTCTATTTGGGGCCTTTTAATTTGATTTTGCTGAAATCAGAATTTATTTACCAATAAGTTTGCAGTTACCAGCTTGAGAGATGACATTATCCTATCCCACTGAAATCCATGCACTAAAATGAAGTGTAGCAATGGAAAAATCCAAACTGAGACAGGTTATCAGACTAAAACTGTCATCACTTACGCCATTGCTTTTCACGTTGACGCCATTCTAAGTTGGGCCAATTAGTGAAGTCACCACTTTAGAACACAATGGACACAAGTCTCCCAGTTCATCGACAAAATTAAGCCTTACATGGGTTCAGCTGCCCCTAAAATGAGTAAGCTACAGTGTAGATAAGATAAGAACCGAAACTGGGATACTGTGGCTGCCAGTGTTAGTTCCAATAGGAAAGCTCATATCACCTGATTTCCCTGATTTTGGAAAAGTACCACGATTTTGGAAAAGCACCAAGAAGGCAAATGTCTATGTCTATACACAGTGTGTTCCCAAATGTCATTTCTCAATCATTAATTCTACTCCCACTTATCCTATTCAGTTGCTGCACAGCTGGACCCCATCAAAGAAATTCTGAAGGAAGAGGAAATAAGCTGGACCATGCCCCTAGACATCACAGCGATAAAACACAAAGACAAACATTCACACTGATGTTCAAAGGCAGGTTAGAGTTTGTGAGTTTGCATGTCTTCGAATTGCAGGAAGAAACATCTGTGAACACACAATGAGAGGTTTGAAAAGCAAAAGGCCTGAGCTGAACCCAGGAACTTCCTACTTTAAGCGATACAGTAGTTTATTATAAGAACTTTAATGAGTCAGCATTTAAGATAAAGAACTAGTTATAGACAAACAACAAATCTCTTTAGTTATAGGAGTTGGTAGATTACAAATTGCCTAATCAAATGTAATGAACAAAGCAAAATCAATTATTACCAAGACTGCTAAAGTGAAGTACTGAAAACAAATGTGCTCCAGATTAATATTTAAATATAAAAAGTGTAAGTCTGTATTGTTGGATGACGTATAAATACTTTTCTTTTTTCATCTGTGATGTTTTTGCTTTCATTTTCTAATGGAAGTTGTTTGAGCCATTACAGGTTGAAGCTTCAGCTTCACCTTTTTTGGACTATATAATTATAGACTGACAATATTGTTGGTTTTGTTGGTTATTGTTATCTATTCATTTCCGAGAAAGGTGCTCTCTGTTTATGTGTGGGTCACACCTAGGGGTGGGTTTTTATAATCGATTCATCGATTAAAATCGATTCTGGCTTGGATAACGTAAAATCGATTCATTAAAATCCTGAATCGATTTTTTAATATAAATTTATTTTGTCCGAAATGCCAGAATCTCTGGTGACATCTCACAAAATTTCAAGAACCACCAAACAGTAAATGAGAGCAGGTACAGGGATTCTGCACATAGACTTAAACACACAGCGCGACCCGCGGATCAGAATCAGTTAGATGTCGCCTTTCTCACAGTCGGGGCTGAAAGCCGACAGCTCGCTGATCCGGGTCCGCACTTTGTGTTCACGCCCTTTATGCGCTGATTCTAAAGCTGTTAGTTTGATCTCTCTCCAAACAATATTGACCGAATCAGCAGCAAAAGAAGATCCAAACGCTTCACATAAACATCGTCATGAATTCACTCTTTTACTGTTTTGCTTCCATTGCGATGCGCAGCTCTCTCTCTCTCCCTCTCTCCGTCTCCCTCTCTCTTTCTCTCTCTCTCTCGAACAGTTTCCCTTTCTTCATTAGTCGCTTGCTTGTTACACAAGTCTACTGTTGTTTACAGCGCTGTCGGCCGCTGTTTTTTCCCCTTTTACATTCTTCCGAAAAGAAAACCTCATTTCTGCTGTTCAATACTGAACAAATTGAAACTTTTTAAAATTATTCAAAATGCAAAATGCTTAGCCATGTCTCTAATAAAACCGCTGTAACGTCAGAGGTAATGTTGATTAATTAATGGTTTTCTTTCGTTTTTGATGTACTGCAGAATATTTTTATAAAATCCCAGGCCAGGAAAATCACCTACATGTTTTTCTGTGTTTTATCTTCAGCTACTTTGACACAAAGGCATCTGCTGTGATGCTCACACCTTGGATAAAGTCTTGAGAGTGTCAGCTTCCTTTTTATAGATACAAAAATATGTAAATGTCCTGATCTGAATTATATCTCTGACTGTCAAAATTTCCCAGATTTAAATCGAATCGAATCGAATTAAATCGAATCGTGGATCGAATCGATTCGGGACCTTGTGAATCGGAATTGAATCGATTCTAGAAATCAGTGACGATACCCAGCCCTAGTCACACCTACAGGGTCTTTGAGTTAAAGAGCAAGCAACAGTTGTCTTTGTGATATTGCGTGTATCCTTCTACCCCATTACTAAGGCATGTATGTGTTTTTTCCTACTTCCTCATTCCTCATGGCCCCCAGCTTTCACTGTTCCTGACACTCAATCATCAACAGCTCTGCAAGAAGCCTGCGTACCTGACAGATCAAGCTCTGCAGCATTTCTACCCTCACTACTTGACTTTTTGGCACTCCATTTGTGTACTTGTGCATGTAAAAGTCAAACGAAGAATGTAAAGTCTATAGTCCATATTTAATCAGAAAAACAACCCATCTTCTCTTCCGTCAACTTTCCTGGGCATCTTGGTATTTCCCCGTCTCGTAAGCCTCAATCAGACCTCCAATCTCCACACAGAGACACAGTTCTGACCCAGCTTAACAGGAATGACTTCTTGTCAGTGTTTAAAGGTGTCCTGTCCAAGTCTGCGGATATGTATAATCCCAACTTTACTCAGTCTCTTACTCTATTCTTCTATGTGACAATTGTGGCTTAGTTTGATCTGTTTTAATAACAAAATGTTCACCAAAGTTTTATATTCATTTAAGTGTTACTATGATGTACTCATGAGGTTTTTTTTTATTAATGAAATGTTTTAAAATTCTCATATCTTCATATCATGTGAAAAAAATATCTGCATTGCCTAACCTACCGAAGTGTAACTTTGCAATCCTTCAAAAAAGAGTTTTAATAAATCTCAGGGACTTTGCCTCTAAGTGGAAAAATAAACAATGCTTTGCTAAGCTATGCCATGCTATGCTAAGTTAAGCTAAGCTATGGTATGCTATGCTTGTTTTTAAACTCTTATCCTCCCATGCATTCTGCTTGGATGAGCCAAAACACAAATTTAAAACACATTATATCTATGACTGGACGTTTACATACATAAACCAAAAAGTCCCGCCTCCTCTGACAGAGTGCCTTGTATATTACCAAGTATAAAGCATTCCTGAGCATGAGAACTGTTAGGCTACAATCACCTTCAAGCTTCCCACAGTCATGGCCAAGGAACCCTTGAGTATTTTCTTTAGGTCTTTCCAAGTTTAAAATGTGAATGCTCCTTAATAAGGGTATGCAATTAGATTGCACACTACAAGGTTAACAGCTAACCCTAACAGTCAGAGTCTGGTCCATTCAATCAAAACTGGCTTTTTTCCACGTTGTCAAGATAGTGGAGACATGTTTTTATAAAACAATAATTTTTTTTCAGAGTTCTTTTAATGAACCAGCTCTCTGCACCAAAATCCCCACATTCAAGGGCTCGGTGACCCCAGGTTTCTTCCAAAACCCTATAAACATGCATTTTAATTATTGACAGTGCAGGCTGCCTCACAGTAAGAAGATTCTAGGTCAGGGATTCTGGGCCAGGTTACCAGCAGGTACCAGGTACCTACTGGTAACCTGGGGGGTTAAAATAAGCCAGGGGATTTTAAAAATCTAAAGGTATGACTTTCATTTTCAGTCAAAAGTACAAACACTCCTCCTCCTCTTAACCTGATAACACAATTCTGTAATGGGGACAGATATCGCAATGCATGACACTAGGGCTCCATCTCTTATGGTTTTGATTATAAACTGCCCACAGTCTTTTTTGTTTGTTGGTTGGTTTTAAAGAATTTGTAAACAAAGGAAAATGTTTCTGTCACTATTTGGAAGCATTATGGGATTTAGTCAAGCAATGTGGTTGAAAAATGTAACACACAACCCTCTGATGTGTGCTGTGGCAGCAAGTCTTCAGTTACAGTCTAGGAAGAACATAAGTGTTCCTGCCACTAAAGGAATTTAAATTAACAATAATTAACTAGGATGTCAGTAAGCAAACATTCAGAGCATGGCTACGGTTGCACACAGTCTATATACAACCATGTTTTCATTTTCTACAACAAAACACTGAGAAACCACACAGATTTTACCAGATGTCATCTGTCCCTCTTGCAATATTCAGGTGTTTGCACTAGAAGAGGTTGAAGCACAGACTGTATTTGCTGGCACAGTAAAAATACATAAAACTGGTTTAACTAGCTATCAATTCTTACAATTTCTAATAGTAGGTTAATTAAAATACGTGATGTATTAAGCAGCTTAGCCTTTAAGAATCTTTTCCTTTTAGCCGTTGCCAAACATTTGATGATGTTTATGCTTTAATAATGAAGTGCTGACAGTTTCCCATTTCTCTCTATTGCAACTCCTCCATTTAACTGCTTTTACGAAGCTTCAAGTGTTACTACTTAAATTTTGAACTAACATTTTTTAACAGCAGCTAAACAAGTAGGTTTAAAAAGTACATTCAGCATCCAGCCAGACATCAATGTCTTTTCATTTTGACCAAGTACAAAATCATAGCAAACCTGAAACTTAGTGACAGCTATTTGAATAATTTATTCAGTTTTTCTAAATAAAATTACATTACAATAAGGTACCTGAAGTATTTTACTGTGATCAGGAAATATGTAAAGGTTCCCTGCACACAACACCGTGTTCTGATATTACTACAGGGACATACAAAGCCAATAGGCAACAGATGTCCGACTGCTTTGGTGATAAATTGTAGTAAATCCATCACCTGAGATTGAGTAAGAATTTGTCTGCATTTTTTTTCTAGTTGCTGTAATGCGTCTAAAACCCATTTATTATAAGGATTACATATCTATTACAAGGTTGGCAAGATAGATGAAAGCTGAACATATATCACTTGTGGTTGAAAAATGCCTGCAGGTGGTGTACATGGGCCCCGGGGCGCAAGGAAACTGAAAAGAATGATATTCTAAAAGAAGAGCTTGACATGCATTTAGCTAGTCAGTGTATTCCTTAAATATGCTGATGCAGCATAATCGAAAACTGGATGAATTCACCCATCTTTTTTCTTTGCTGTTGTTTTTTTGAGTGTGTGTGCCAGGAAGGATATTCTGTTATGTATTTGTATCTAGATATGGACACATAAATACATATTTATATTTAATGATTTATGACTGCTCTTCTTTTTAAACGCTGATAAAAACTAGTAATCCTACTTGCATGGTACTTTAAATTTGAAAATTCCTCCGTATATGTTTCCATTTTTCTGCATTAATTTTCATGCAATTGAAACATATCTACTGGGTCTTTTATAAAATTTTGACTTTGGGCATGTTTTAATGTTTTCTGCACACCTTCTCAAAGTATGCAGTTTACTTTTGTTGATTACCAAATGACCAAAGTGGTAACAATTGTGGTTCTGACACGTATATTCTCAGGCAATGCTCTATTTTCCAGAGAAGCAATGCTTTTTTTGGTTTGCAGCAAACCCACATGTTCACTTTACAAAAGATTTCAAGGACAATCTGCAAAGTAAATCTTAGAAAAGTTTCACGATTCTCACACTTCCTCTGTAAGTTCTTGACAAGTATACATACATATGAGTGTCTACATGTCAGGTCAGGTGTCAGGTTAGCCTGGGGTCATTTGCCACGTCAGTTAATCTCCTCGGCTGTCTCAGGAGTATTCATTCTCAGACAAACAAAAACAAATTGAATATCTGACTATTTACAGGTCTTATTAACCTGATACAATACAGCCAATCTTTTCAAAATCAGGACAACCAATAGGTTATTTTCATAAGCATTTCTGGTAGAAAAAGAGTATTGATGAGTTAATGACTACAGGCATGTGGCCCACCCATGATGCAACCAGGATTGGGCTTTGATTACAAGGAATGCAGTGGGTATTTGACACTAGCATTAATCACAGATAGACAGGTTTGACATAAGGGCTGAGACCCTGAAGACCTTCTGTTACTGTTCACAAAAAGAAACTGACAAATAGTATTTAAAATTGATGTTGCAGTTTTTTAACCCATAACATGGGAAAAAACAGACAGGCATTCATGAAAAGGTAAGTAGGTTTTAATAGCATTCTAACCTTATGCAAGACACACAATAATCAACAATGGCTATTTGCAACTTTATTTAGGTTTACACTAGGGCTGCCACAAACGATTAGTTTGATAGTCGACTAGTCACCGATTATTTTTGCGATTAGTCGACTAATCAGATCATGCATCCACTGGACGTACAGCGTACAGCTTATTGCACCAGCATGCATCTGCTCTGATATAACTATCATTAGCTTAAAGCTTTTAAGTGTTTAAGGTCTGTGCTAACTAAAAATAAAGACAAGATGATAGTTTATTAAATTTTAATTAAATTTGCAGATTGTTTCGGTGAAGTTTAATAAACTCCTTGCTATCTAAAATATAACGGGACACCGGAGTATATTCTCAAGCATTTCACACTTCTGATAATCAGCTGTCTGCTTGATGTTTATTCAGCTGTGTAAAAACTATAACTTTAATCTCAGCCAAACCGATTTACTCAGGAACAAATAAAATACTAAAAAAAGCCAAACAATAACATTAAGTTATCTAAGTGACTTATATTACATGTTTAACCTGAGTAGCGAAAGACGGCGGTGGGTTTGAAAACGATTTGCTGGGACTCCGCTGTTCTCACGGGCTCTAGTGAGCCTTGCCCCCGGCTAGCTATCGAGCTTTTGA
This sequence comes from Mchenga conophoros, assembly GCF_057382185.1. Lineage (NCBI taxonomy): Eukaryota > Metazoa > Chordata > Actinopteri > Cichliformes > Cichlidae > Mchenga > Mchenga conophoros. The sequence goes on along the minus strand of NC_140532.1, from coordinate 60,229,132 downwards.
AAATATGTGGTGTCTTGATAAACTGAGCAGATATTTGAGGTTTACACAGCTACATTCTCGCCTGAAAATATGTTAAACGTTTATTTTGTGACCCAGAAATAATAATAAGAGTAATATTAAAACTACCTAGCTGCCACCATTGTTGGAAACTGAGCTGGGCTGCTCTATGAATTCTGGGACACAGCTTCTTCTTCTTCTTCGGGGTTTAACGGCAGCTGGCATCCTTGTACATGCAGTGCTGCCATCTTCTGTTTCAGTCCGTTATTACACTCTTAAATCCTACTACTTACTGCGTCTTTTGTGATCTTACAAAGCTTCAAACGACGCGTCGACTATTAAATCAGTCGTCAACGATTTTGATAGTCGACGTAATCGTGACTAGTCGACTAATCGTGGCAGCCCTAGTTTACACTGCATGCATCAGCTCACCTTTACAGCTAGCAAATGATGCTTTACATGTATACCGAGTGTATTTTACAGTCAATCAAAAATATTTGCATCAGGAAATAGAAAAAAATTCTAATACAAATTCCTCAGGCATCCCAATCTAAACATTATCTCATGCATCATGACGTCTGGGCACGAAAGTCTGGAAATGTGCCACGAAAGCATATCAGACTGTTTGGCCACTGGGCAGAGAGCAACGTTACAATCCCCCGGCCAAATCCTGTGACATCATGTCATAAATGCAAATCTATGAGGACATCGGCGATTAAATGCAAACTTGTATTTCAAATGTAGAACTGGTCACTGCCTTGCTAGTGTGCCACTACTTCCTGCACTCACCGAACGATATGTTACAGAAACACACAGCCTTCCCAAATTAATGATCAAAGAGTTTCTTTGTTTTTTATGGTAATTACTTTTTTAAGTTTCGTGGTTCTTTTGCAAGACATGCCAACAAACAAACCTTAATCAAGTTCCCACACGTCAGACAACGCACGCACACAACATCGTGCTTTAACACAGTATGAAGGCCTATAATGAAGAAAGGCATCCTTCCTTCTACCTGTAGGTGTCTGCAGGGATTCACTCTGCTAGGAAAAATGCCCAATTCTTCATCTTAGTAATTCTGAGAAACCTACTCTTACTAATATTATTAGACCAAAAGAAGTCATCATCCCACAAAAATCTGACCAATCGTCGTCTATGAAAATAACTGAGTCAGACCTAGAGGGAGTGAAAGAAAACACACAAAAGTAGCAAAGTACAAAAACAATGAGGCCATGGTCATTTTCCCTTCTAGTTTCACTGTGTCTCATACCGTCATCGCATATCTGCACAGAAAGCCCCTCTAGCCGTCTGCAAACTTTGAACAGGAACAACACACAAAAACAAGATTCACACACACACTTGCACATGCCTCTTACCTCCCAACAGGCAGACTGCAGTGGACAGCTGAACCATACTCTTTGGTTTAAGTCCTCTCCTCACTCCACAGGGCTTTGAACTCAACACAGTGAGTATGTAAAAATACACAGACTGGACGGGCCACACACACACTGCAGTAACACTGTGGTCTGAAACTCTTGTGCCTTCAGTGGGACGCACTCCCAGCTTTAGGTCCTCATTGTACTGTTGATCATCCAGATCCTTTAAATGGCTGCTGAAACAATCTGAAACAGGAAACAAAAAGCAGTCGAGCATTAGACATTAAGATTTAAAACCAAAATTACTAAATGTTTTCACATGTTTATCTGTAGTCATAAAAAGGTTTGAACGAACGGCTTTGGTTCCTACATGTAGCTTCAGTTATCTTTATGTTTCATTCATAATGTTACTCTTTTATTCCACAATGTCACATTTTATTTCCTGATTTCCCTTTTTACTTCACACACACCTCGTATAACCAGAAAGCAAGTTCAACAGCTGCTTCTTGGCTTAGCTTGGTGACACCTGACATCTAGTGCAACAAGAAAATTAGCTGCTGCTCTAAACAAACAGTACACATACACATGACCTAATATCTTATATTTACTTAGCCTAGCAAAGGCTGCACATAATATCCAACTAGCTAAACAAGTTTATGATAAAGAGACAGTGCAAACAGCAGTAGCAACAATTGGTTTTAAGGAGCGACGAGGTGAAAATGTTAAAAAGAAATCTCTATAATCAGCCAATTAATCACACTGTAACACTGCACACAAGAGCTCTGAACCTACAAGAAAACTGACACTGAGTAGATCTGTTTTCCCACAAGACAATGATCCCAGACAAGCCAATCAAAGCAGTTCAGTCAGAGGTCCCAACCTCAGTCCAGTATCTTACTTCCAAGAAGAATCATAAAAAACAAGTGTCTCTGCAGGGAAAGCTTTTTTAGAGCAATGACAGGTTGAACTTTAAAAATAACCAAGAGTGCCCAAAACATTTGCTTTGTTCAAAGCTATATATTAAATACTGGGGTGTGTTCCAGGGCAAATGAAAGATCTGACCAACATAACTGGGAAGTTGTTTCATAGCATCTCATGGCCATCCATTCAAAAGATATTGAGATATTTTAGTCTAGACCAAAGTCCTGGACCTCACCAAGTGACTTTTACTGCCAGTTGTAAAGCTTTCCTAGCATGGCTATTTAGCCAAATGCTTGCACTGGGTTTAGGAGCTTTAAAAGAATCCAACATAATGAAGTCAGAAAGTAGTGTTTTTGTGCTGCGTCACCCCCGATCATCTCACAATGTGAAAGTTAAGCTTCTTGTAGAGATTCCAAAACTCCTGTGCGGCAAGGATGACTAACCCACACGACCAGCTGCTCTGTGTTTGTGGTACTTAGTCAAGTTGTTGAAAATGGAACCAAATGTAATGTCTGGGTAGATATTGCTTAACATGGTGATTCTCAAATGTTTGTCAAAGTTGTGTATATATATATAAAGTTATGACTGTGTTTTTACATTTCTATTTGAGTCCTTTGCATAAACTAATTTACAAACACACAGGCAAAATCTATGAGTTCAAAAAAAGAAATTAATTAATTAAACTGTCAAAGCAAAGCCTGCTCATGTGCTCAACGGGCCTCAGCCAAAATGTATCAAGTGGCAGGAAAACCTGGCTAACACCATCAATTTGCCATCAGGCAAGCAGAAATGGCCCTTAAACATCATACATCCATTTTGAGAGAGATTTCCAGAGAACACAGTGTCTCAACAAGAGCTCTAAACCCGTTTGTTCTGATAAAATGATGGAGGGAAATTATATGATAAGTGGAGTTTGTTTCAAAGCAGATAAAAGCTCACACTATACCAGATACTCTCTTGCAAAAACCAAATTACAGCCATCATTCTAGGTCCAAATGCTCATTATAAGGCTTTCTGTGACAATAATGAAGATTTTTTTTCAATTTTCTTCAAACAGACGAGTGTGCTGCATAATTTTTGTTTGCCCTTTGGTGTGCTTTAAAGTAATAATTTTCAGAAACATTCAGTTTCTTATACAACCTAACACAATGTCAACCAAACTCAAGCTAAAGTTTACACACACTCACACGTTTACAAAAAATACACTTTCGATTTCTTACAGTACTTTGTACACACATCTGCTTCATACTGCACTTGGACAGAGGTGAACTTCATTTCAGACCACTCACAAAGCGGCACCAGCACCTATGCTGTTATTAAAACCTCAGAAATACTCAGAAAATGAGCACAAACTGCAAACAGCCATCATCAATGAAGACCAATCTTCTCATTAGCTGTTCCAATGAAAGACAAGGTTTTTCAAGAACTCCTGCTGCAATAGCAAATGTGCATGTCTGATATATTATATTAAATTCAGTATATAAATAACAGGGCTGGTGCCAGATGCCAGTTTGACACACCGGTTGAGCAAGTGCCGTTTTTGCCTTACAGCTCCAATGTAGTGACTCAGATTTAAGTCCCACCTGCCTCCCATTGCTGCTTTGCTTTCGTTGACAGGAAAAAAATATATATCAGAAAATTAGAAACATTTCAGGCCAAGTTTGGTAAGCCTCTATCCAATATCTTTTTCTGTGGCTAAACACACAGCTTCTAATTTGTAAAATCACTAACATTTTCTCAGTATACTTTAGCGTGTCTATTTGACACCAGAGAAAGGCATTAAAACGGGTACTTATGCGGGACTTATACATAGTTTGAGTGTCTTTTTCTAATCCTCTCTCACCTTCCTCCTCATCCTTATCTTTCGCAGCCTGATGATAAAACTTTTGTTATATCCATTGCAGCATTCCTCAGTCTCACATCACACCTCAGTGACTTCACTGTTGGTAAAATATGTCACCAGCATTTAGAGGATTGTGACATTGAGCCCATCCGTTGCTTCAAATATCAACAAATGACTTCAACCAACCGCTGGAAAAATAGTCAGTGCGTGGCACAAAAGATAAGTCACCTTTTACTCACACACCTCTCCTGTTTGTTGCAGTGTTGAAATGTATCTGACGCAGATGTTTGTGCAGTTTAGCTGCAGGTTACTTGTGCTTTGAGGGCCCAAGCTCCCCTCTGAGATCGATAAGGCTCCTCTATCCTTCACAATCTAGGCTGTGGCAACTGCTGCAAGGTTTTGAGATGTCGCCACTGATTGTATAACTCAGGCTTGCAAAACTGTCAATACGCCCATACTGTCACACTTGCATGTAAGATTTTCTTTTAAAAAAAAAAGAAGACTAAGAACAGAAGAGAAAGAAAAAAAAAAGCAGCTCTTAGCATTAAATACCCTCCGCACCTAACGAAACCGAAAGTAATGCCGGACCGCTCAAGGCACAGCTGCACACACGAGCACATGCAGGAACACCCACAGAGAGACAGAGACAGGGAGAGACAGTAAAACAATCACACCTTTATGTCCAAAAATGAAATCTCAAGAGATTAAAATCTGCCTCCAAGACCACGCAAATGGCACTTTTCTCTCTGTGAGTGCGCTCGTTGGCATGACCATTAATAGCCCTTAAAACCCTACAACAGCCACACACCTAAGTATTTAACTCTAAATGCAAATCAAAACCAATTTTACATTTTAATCTTAAAATAAAGTTTCAGTCCTCAGAGATGAAAATCTGCCAGAAAGTCAGCGTTTTCACTTTTCACAAATGACCTCACTCCCAGACTATCAATTTGGTCCTCACCACGTAGGCTACAATATTACGCAGGTACACACATACCTCCAAAGTCCCTTTGCCTCGCACTCCCAGGGTGAGAAATCCTTTTCAAATGCGACGGTTGTAGTGAGCCTTTGTTAAATGCGAAGAAAAGCTGAACGATAGAAATCCGGTCTTAATCTTGTCAGTGAAGGAAGTCCACTACTGGATTTGTCCATCCACGGAGTCCTGGTGCGCTGTCTCAGTGTGCCGCCAAGTGCGCCACAGGCTGCCGTTCCTTCGGTCAATTCCAGTCACCACATAAATAGCTGCCAAACCTTCAAAATAAAAGCACGCCATCCGGCATAGACCCTCCCCTTGAAACGAAAAAGAGTCTATACGGACATTTTAATCATTTCAGTGGCTATAAAACTGACAACTGAGCGAAAAAAATACTGAGCAAAATATGACTCATATTTGTTTATGACAAGACTGAAGGTTTGCCACCTCATCCAAGAAACACAGACTATTCTCCTTATTGAAACTGATATAGCATCACTGTATTAGAAGGTTTATTTATGTAACAATTACCTTACTTGTATTTTAACAATTTTGACACCCCATCATTAACTTTAATCTTCATACCTCCAGTAACTGATTCATTTAATAAAATTAATAATACAATTAATATTTATTAAATATGAATTTTACTATCAGATTTTACACAGTTTTGTTTCCACACAGCCTGATCCATTCTGCTGCTAAACCTGTGAATTGATGTTACACTGGAGAGAGATTGATATATCGTTAGCTATTTGCACATATAATGCTATCGGCATTCATAACAGCCAACTAATGAACATTTAAAAGAAAGACGAGAGAAACACCCTTCAACAGCGATATGAGTGTTGATTTTTGCATAACTTGTCCACCAGAGGGCACTTTATGAGTTCCATGTTGGCAATATTTGCTGGGAACAAACCAGCTGATCCAAACAGGTTACATGAGTAATGACGACTTCAACTCAGTTTTATTTAAATAGCATCAAATCCCAACAACAGCTGCCTAAAGGTGCTTTGTATTGAAAGCTAAAGACCCTACAATAACATACCCTAAAATTGATTTGAGACAAAAACTGCATTCTTATATTAACTTAAAAATGTTCATAAAGAACTACACATAAAAAGCATGTTTTGTATGTCTGGAAGAAAAATAAAGCAATAAATCGGCTGACATATCAGATTTTTATATCACCAAGTATTGGTATAGGTTTAAAATTGTGTATTTTTAATGAAAGCCAACTTCCTTTTAAATGAGTCCTTTAATTCTTCCTTAGCAACATAGAGGGACACTAAGTGAGAAACATAGTTTGGAAGTTTCAGCCGGAATTGCCGGTGGCTTTCCCACTCTGGCTTGACACATGAAAAGAGAAAACAGATGATACCTGGACTCGTGCTAATTTTCCACTGGTCTGCAGTGAATATGTTTTCATTCACCTTCTTCACTGCTCTTACAGCTCCGTTCACAAACTGTTCCTCAGCTTTTCCAAGGTTGTCTGGTGCACTCACCTTTGTGAACTAAAGTCCTGCTGGGAAGACAAACACTGAAATGCAATCAGAGGTGAACCAGACTGGTTATGTGGCACAATAAATAATGTCTGCTCAGGTTTTTAAAGACCAACTTGTATTAGAAGACTGGAGATCTCAAAGACTTCTTTGACTTTAAGATTCAAATTACCCATATTTATCTCTATTCTTTTTTGAGGGCACATTAATTAATAAACAGTCTGCTATTCATAACTGCTTATCTTGAGACTCTGTGGAGGGTAAAGCGGCTGCCTGAGCTTGCACGATGTGGTATATTTCACTTTAGATGGGAGCCAAATCATACCAAAACACTCAGGACCAAATCCTCACCACAACCACATGTCTCTCTCCAGAATGGCTGCTGAGCTCAGATGGGAAAAGCCCACGGGAGTGCAGGACATAGCCACGGACATTGTTTTTGAGGTAATATTTCCATTAGGTCATATGAGATCACATTTGCCAGAGTTTTCTAACCATTACCAAACCAAGATTAGGCACTCATCAAAAAATGGAAATGGTCAAGAAAAAGAACCGACCAATAAGTCATAATTTAGAAAATTTAAAAGACTTGCTGTTTGGTTCACAGAGTTTGACTCAACAAAATGATTTCTCACACCATAGCAAACATTCAGAAAGTACCGTAAATTCATTTATTTTCATTTACAGTATAGACTGTAAGCATCTCTTATAACCAGTGTCTCACAGTAAGTTGTGATTTCTTCTGTTCTGTATGAAATAATGAGAGTGCAATGTTAATCCCTGCAATTACTGTCATCAAAACATTCATAGTTTACATCAGAAAATACATAGAGAGTGCATTGTGCAGCATTTTGGCCGCCAGCAAACTATAACACCCTGGGAGCACTTGTCATTCTGATGGCACTGTTTCAATCGTTACCTTAAATATTTACTTTTGAGAGATAAATCCAGAGCAAGTTATGATCAATACATTTTGCAGCGCTGTTTAAATGAGTTATGTTCAGGACTAGCACCTCTGTTTTGGAAATGCTACAGACAAGTCAGGAAACAGACTACACAGAGAGAGAACAGAAATACATGTTTGGTAATTGATAAGGTGCATTCAAAAATGATAAATTAGGAGAAAGTGTTGGTCAAAGATTAAACAAATGTAAGGCAGAAAGAGTAGAAAATGTAAAAATCACCTTTTTATCACTAGCAATCCGAGCATTTATGTTCAGGAAAAGTCAGGACAGTGGCCAGATTTATTAATTTCCCACATGCACTTCCAATATGTTCCTGCTAAATTATGGTAAGTTTCTTATTTATTTATGTTCAGGCACACATTTAATGTAATGTTGTGACTTAGATGTTGTTTCATCGACACACAAAAGTGGATAAATACCTAATGAGGTGCTTATTATTTGTTGTACGACTTCATTAGACTGTAACAACAGCACATTAAAATATTAATTCTTTATGACTCTTCACTGCTGAATTTTAAATCTTTGCTAAAAGGCTCCGTGTTCCAGAATAAATACCAGAAACATGATGTGTCTGACTTTAGTGAAAGTGCCGAAGCTATTCAAGGTCAAATATTAAACGATACACCTAGCCTCAAGACAAGATGAGTCACATGATTTGCATTCTCATGATCTGAGCATTCAGATGATGCCATCAGGCCCAGTGAATGAGGAGATTACCTTGACATAAATGAAAGTGGTACTGAGAGTACAATTTGATGATGAAGTCTTATTCATTCGATGCTAGCACAGCACTTATTGTTGGAGCTTTTTTTTTTTTACTTAAAAATGTGCTGCGTAACAGCTTTCTGTTAAATAAAGCATCAAATGCAACATCAAAAAACAAAACAAAAAAAAAAACAGAAAATAAAAACATCAAAAAGTACAACCATAGAAATGCTTCCCCTTTGCCAAAAACAGTGACTCAGCTTTGGTAGAAGTGCTTGGTTGCCACCAGTAAAGAAGTCTGTGGTTGTACTCGGAATTGTTATTGTGTAGAGTTCTGCATTTCTATTGTTCACTGTTGCCTAAATGCCAACTCAACTGAAGATTGGTTAACAATAATTTTAAGGTCTGCAAATGTAAAATACAATGTAATATGAAATATTCCCCACTTGTAGCGTGAGACTTTAAACCATGCCAATAAAACAGACTGGGGAGTCTACAGGTATGGACACAATGCAGAGAAGTCTCTCCATCTCTCACTTCTTCCTCCTCTCTCCTCCACATCTCAGTGATACCGAGAAAGGCTGAGAAGTCCAACTCATAACACTTTGGTCAAGAGGTCATTTGTTTATTCTGGGCCAGTGAAAAGCGTAACCAGCAGCATTTTCATTCCTCGCATTGGAGTGAGGACAGAGGATAACCAGTGGTGTTTTGTTTTTACTGGATTTTAACTCATAGAGAAGAAATGTCTCCGTGCACAACGTAAGCCATGCACAACATTTTTAATCACCATTTATGGAAAATGGATTTGTGTCAAATTTCAGAAATCCAGAGTTTTATGTTTGGCTGATTATCTTTTCCCATTCCGGTTTTATGTTTTGCACAAACGCTGCATATTTATGACTCGTAAATGCCATAAACTTAGATAAGCAGTTCCTGCACAAGCTACAAGCTCCAAGAATGCATTTTCAAAAATAACAATTTCTTTAAAAATCATTGGTGGTGAAGTACAGAACAACACAAACATATTTAAATTCATGTAAGTTTCCACTTCGCATTAGTATCCCACAAGAAAAATGATGGACTTTCATTATTAATAATGCAACTGAATTCTGTCTTTTGTTGCGCTTCTGTTGTTTGTTAAATTTCAAACATCTGGTGTGTAGTAGAGACCTAGCATTAAAAATGTGCATACGGCAATCTGAGTTACAAAGCTGATGTCACCTGAGTAATTCACAGGTAAAAAGGCTAAATTATAAAATTCTCTCAAAGTAATCAGCTACTTGCAGACACCAAATGCCTTCTAAAGACGGCTAAGTGTTGGCAGTAGGACTATGAAGCAATAAGCTGAAATGTTAATTCATCCTCTTTACATCTGGTTAGTCTCTCATATAATCATGCAGCAATATAATGCACAGAATCCACATATCCATTGCTATTAGTTAATATCATTCAGACTTTAAGTGGGCATTAAGATTAATTTAATGCAAAAGTGTAGTAAAAGGGCATAAATAAAACAGGCCTGATGTGTTTGTCTAAACTTTTAGCTAAGGAATATTGCTTGCATTCTTTAGCGTGATGTATAGATAGAGGAATGACACACAGTTATGACACTTAGCTGAGTTGAAAGTTATAGGTCTGGTCGCAGATTTGTTGCCAAGGTGGTACACTTGGTTACATGTTGGTGATAACTACTGGGCTCTTCTACGTTGGATTTAAAATGATCAAATGGTCATAATGTATGCAGTTCATTTCTCATTTGACATTTCATGCTTCAGAAATTGACACTGAAGGGTTTGAAGCTAACCACATAAACCAAAGAGTGAAACTAAAAATATACAAAGGAACAGCAATGGTTCCAAAGTGCAGTGTCAGTTTTATTGAACTGAGATAAAATCAAATATACATTTTAAAACAGTTGAACTACGTACTGATCTCAGATTCTCTGTTGGTGAGAGTTTCAGGTGTCATATGCTACATTTGCTATTAATGGACAATATTAGAATGTGCCCAGAAATTTTTTAAAAATTCCCACTTAAGTTTAAATAAATAAAGAATTACGGAGCCCCCCAGGGGACATGGGAGAAAAAAAAATTACGGAGGAAAAAAAAAAAATTAGGGAGAAAAAAAAAATTAAGACGGACTTTTGCGAGATCTCGCAAAAGTATTGCGAGATCTCGCAATAAGTATTGCGAGCGCTCGCAAAAGTATTGCGAGATCTCGCAAAACTCCAACAATGGCGGCAGCTACTTAGTTGTAATATTACTCTTTCTGGGTCATAAAATACACTTTTAAGATATTTTGAGGCGTGAATGTAGTTGTGTAAACGTCAGATACCTGCTCGGTTTACAAGACATCACATATTTGCAAAAGAGCTCCGACGTTTTTTGACACCCACTAGCTCGAAGCTAACGGGCGGTCGAGACCTACTACAGCCGGGAGGAACACCGCTTTCCCGGCACATCGTGCCTCGACCTCCCGGTCGGCTTCGAGCTGGCGGCCTCCGAAGAATGCGGCTAAAACTTTTGCGAGATCTCGCAATACTTTTGCAAGCGCTCGCAATACTTATTGCGAGATCTCGCAATACTTTTGCGAGCGCTCGCAAAAAGTCCGTCTTAATTTTTTTTTTCCTCCCTAATTTTTTTTTTTTTCCTCCCTAATTTTTTTTTTCTCCCATGTCCCCTGGGGGGCTCCGTAAAGAATGAAAGCACCAACAGTAAAAATGAAAAATAATGGGATATTAAATTGTGAGGGACACAACTGGAACACACTTTTTGGTTTTAAAGTTTTACCTGCAATGTTGTGCAAAGAGGAAAAAGTTTTGTTTTTTTAATAATAATATTAGTAATTTTGATCATGTGATTCAGATACAGTTTTAATAAAGCTGCAGTTAACAGTAGGTTAATCATATTCTGAGGGCTTCAAGTATAAAATTGACCCTTTGTAAAGCACATGTTTGTATATTTTGTTGTTCACACAGCAAAGGCTCACTCTGTAGCTGTAGCTCAGGCGGTAGAGCAGGTCATCTTCTGATCGGAAGGTTGGTGGTTCGATTCCTGGCTTCCCCTAGTCTGCATGCCAAATATCCTTGGGCAAGATATTAACCCCAAATTGCTCTCCGGTGCATCCATCGGAGTATGAATGTGTGTGAATGTTACTTAGAAAGCACTTAGAGCAATGTGCTTGTGCGAATGGGTGTGAATGGGTGAATGCACAAGCGCTTTGAGTGCTCAGAAGAGTAGAAAAGCGCTATATAAGAACCACTCCATTTACTCTCAGTCAAGAGTTTTAAGGCAGATCATTATATCCTGTGGCTGTAACTGATCTTCTGCGCTGCATCACTCTCCATATTAAAAGCCGCACTTCACTGACAATGTGGTTTTCCTGCAGTTAAAGTTTCCATAGCTTTTCTCCTTATTCAGAGGAATCAAAGACATGTTTTACATTCAGCCTGCCAAAATACGCAGACAAGGCTAGAAGTCTGCCAGTGTGTTATTCTGTAATGTTCCTCCTTGCTGTTATGTCGTATTCACTGTTGAAGTGAAGCAAAGGCACAGTGAAACAGGATTGAGATGAGAAACGGCCTAAAAGAGCCAGCACTGAACAGAACTGGGGCTATTTGGAAAGGTGACGTCTTCCAGCTGGGAGGAGCTGGTAGAAATTACTGGAGTAAAAACACACCGACCTCACTCTGCAACTGGACTGAGGACTGAAACCTTAAAGTACAAGATAATGTACTTTCATAGTTGATCCATATTTATTGTGAGCAAAAAACTCAAATAATTTAAGCACCCACTCACATCACATGTGATGACAGTACTAAGGAGACTTGTCTGGGCCCAACTGAGATTGCAGGTGAAAACATCTCTCAGCTCTCTGAAGTTTCCACATCAGCCAGTTCTGGCTGATGGTCTGGGAGAAATCTTCTGCATGTGAATAAGACTGAAGAAATTGTGATCAGGGGATGAACAGGCTCTATTTTGAAGGACGTTGTGATCCTTTTCCATCAGCCAGTTGAGACAGGCACAGTGTCCTTTGCTCTGGTCTGCTGGTGGGGCAGTATCAGAACTGGTGACCAACAGACTGAATAAACTGATTAGGAAGGCTGTCTCTGTGATTTGGTGCAAACTGTGGTAAAGAAGAGGGAACTGATCCAACTGTTATGCATCGTGAATAATCCTGACCACATTTTGCATCACTTACTGGACAGGAAGAGATTCCAACAAACTGATTCAGCTACGCTACCACAAAGAGAGATGCAGGGAATCTTTCATACCACATGCAATTACCCTCTATATTACAACACATCTGATCTTTCACATTAGCACTTTACCCTACATTCTTAACACACTGAAGTAACTACTACACTTGACATTGTTATAACAAGCCATTTAAATTTTAAATTGTACTCTATTAACCATTTAAAGTCAGTTTTTTACTTGTTGACTTTAAAAATATTTTATTTTCTGCATGCAATTATTTTATTTTATTAAGATACATAAAACACAGCTTCTTTAAGCTATAGGCAACATGCTTTTATGTTTATCTGATTTTTTAAATACTGTACTGAAGGAATTTCCCAAAGGTGCAACAAATAAATAAATCGTTCCAGTTTTTGTTTTTAATCCTGTCCAGCAGGACTGTCATCACTCTAGCAGTTTTCTGTTTGGAGGAATAAGACTTGTTAGTCCCCCACTGTTTCCCCTATTTAATTTTCAGTGTATAGTGCTACTGATGAATTTGGATTTTTTATTTACTATGAACAAAACCATGACAACAATTAAGATGACTACAACAGCACTCTTTTAATAGAAAATGAATCACTGTTTTTCCTTTCTTTACTTTTTTCCCCTGATGTATCCAGTTGTCCTCATTAAATAAATTACATCCATGTTCGCCACGACCGCACAGTAACATAAGCATGATTCATTGATTAACTGTAATTTCATGTGTTTTCAAACAAGGCAGCGAATCCCAGAAAGAGCTGATTGACCACATCACCCTACAAAACTTCCAGAGAAAGAGGGTTTAATTTTTCCTTCAGTGTGGCAGAGCTTCAGGACAGTGATGACAGATGTGACTAAAGGACAGCAGAGGTGAAACGATGGCTGGAAACCAACAGTAAAGTTCATGCTGCTTCCGTCACTCCAGCCATATGTGTATCAGTCATATTTCCTCCTCTTGTGTGGTCAACTTTCAGTCAGGCTTTGGTTTCAGCTGGAATCTTCTTTGTTGATTTTTTTTCTTGCTTGCCAAGGAGAGTGAGCCTGCAAAGTCATTTAAGTGTGATTTTATCACTTGAATCGATTTTTAAAAAATCATGCCTCCAAGGCACGAGACATGTTTTGCCCTAGAAATAATATAATGAGACGATGATCCGTGGCACGATGAAAGGATGTTATTTAGTATATGCAAGAATTGTAGGAACAAGATTGCCCGTCTAATATAGTTTGTCTGACAAAATTGGCAACCAAGCATCATAATTTAGCTCGCTGCCTGTAAATTGCATTTTCTCTGACCCCAGGGCCCAGGTTGCTTGAATCTTCATGTGATCCAGATTAGGGCTGTTTGTTGATTCATTTGATAGTACTTTGTATACTGCCTACAAATTATATGCGTTCTGGTCGGCTCTGTACCTCACTATTTAGATCCCAAGCTAATCTAGGAAGTAGAGTGTCCTTTATTTAGAAAGGTGGAATGTAAGGGTCTGGAGGTTGTATTGTCCTGGCACTGACCTGCAGTGAATGTTTATTTCATCCACCATGACCGCAGTCTTTCCCTAACCACAGCTAGATTGTAGCTGCTATGCGCACACATTGCAAAAAATAAAGAATTTCAAAAGTGTTGGCACCGGAGTTTTAAACAAGACAAGAGAGTCTACAGCTAGGCTGTACTTACGCTAAGTGCCACTTTCTTTATGCTAACATGCTCACAATGAGAGCGCTAACATAATGGTTTTAACAGTTGTGTTTTTCACCATGTTCACCTTCTTATTTTAGCACGTTAGCATGCTATCATGAGCTAATTGCAAAGTGGAGCTGAGACTGATGGACTGTCATTACTTTTTGCAGGTATCAGGTGAGACATCAAAATATTGTCATGGTTGTGGCAATAGATGAAAAGTGTCAGATGATTCAAATCAAATCATGTCATTACACAACAATCCCTCCAAGAGTGGTTGAGTCTTTTCACTCAAAACTGCAAATTTCAACCTCATGGTGGTGCAAGACGAGAAGTCAAAGGATAAAGAGAGTCACAGAGATGCAGCTTCTAGAAGTTTCACAGAGATTTTGACATACTTAATAGGATATCTATATAGTGGACGCATCTTCATAGCAAGGAAAGTTGATTCCGTGCTTCCTTTATTACCTATTTTAGTAGAGGACACATTGGACCGTCCTATATGAAAGGAATGGAGTCAATAAAGTCCTAAAACTCATACTGATGTACAAATTCAAGGTCAAAAGGGGACTAGAACCTATCCCAGCTGTCATAGGGCAAGAGGCAGGGTACACCTTGGGCAGGTCTCCAATCTGTCAGTCGGTCACTGAGCTGACGTATATAGACCGACAACCATTCACACCTACCAAGCTGATTTAGAATCACCAATAACCTAACTCCATGCTTTTTGGACTGTCGGAGGAAGCCACAGGGACAACATGCAAGGCCCCAGACTGGATTCAAACCCAGGAAATTCTTGCTATAAGTCAACAGTGCTAACCACCCCTGGCCAAGGACATGCAATGAAGAATATACTATTACTACTAATACTACTATTTTCCCCACACTAACTCACTTTCACATTGACTAGGACAGGTTTGGAGTGTGTGTGTGTGTGTGTGTGTGTGTGTGTGTGTGTGTGTGTGTGTGTGTGTGTGTGTGTGTGTGCGTGGACTGAAGACTTTTATATCTGTTGTGTTTGGGTGTTAACTGGGGACGTGTGTGTTGAGTGTGACTCTTCTCTGGTCTTGTGCCAGTAAACACTGCTGTCTCTTATTCTCTTATAAACAGCTCAGACTTAAGTTAATACTTGAATTTGTGTTTATTTTTCCTGTTCCTGTTTGCAGGCCAGTGTCAGCTAAAAAAGGCTGGTTGAAGGCAGGGTTTGGCCTTCTGAGGCTGAAATGATTCCCAGCCATGCAAGATCATCAGTCAAAAAAAGAAATTTACCAATTTTTACCAGACAACCAGCCTGCAGTACAGCTATGCATAGCACTATGACAGCTTTTATTCTTGAGGAACTGGACTGTGGACTTTTTTGATTCGATCTGTTGTATTTATGCAAAATACATTTTCTTTTAAAATTATGTTTAATGTATTTTACCTGTAACTGAGCCTGCTCAGTCAGACCTAGAATCTGTGTGTGAATCTGAATAATGACGCTAGAAAGAATGGTGAGAAAAAAGTGAGGCGATTAAGCTTCATTCAAAGATGCATGTTTATACGAATTTTAAAGCTTCTGAGATATTTCTGGACCAAAGATTTCTGCAGGGCTAGCAGCCCTAAAAAACTTCTTATAGAGTCATTTAACACAATCCAGAGTCATCCAAAATCAAGAGTAAGACAATGTGCTTCCATGTTGTGTTTATGCAAAAATCCCTTTTGGGATCATAGTGTTGTATAGGTGTCATGTCGTGTTTGTGCTCTCAGATGTGCAGCAAACACAGCTCCATGTTGATAGCCTTGTTCGTGGTTACCTGCTGTGTTTTTTTTTCTTCGGGTGGAGATTAAAGAGTCAGTCACAGTTCAGTGATTCACACCATTCATTTTCCATTCATGAGCAGCCAACTCAGACAGTTACTGACATGTTTGGCTCAACTGTTTCTAGTTTAGTGAATGCTGTTTTTGAGTCAACCTGGATGTGGGTCCACAAATTCTTGGAAGGATTCCTTGCTCCTGCAAGATGTACTTTTTTTATTTTTTAAGTATGCAGTGTACTACATACAGATATACATGATATCTGACACAAGGAAAATTGGGAGAAATCATTGTGATGTTCTCCAGGTATCATGCATCCAGAATCCAGCGTCATCTGTGTTGCGGGGGAAAGTTTTGGCTAAAGTATGCAGTTCTGTTGTGTATGTTCTGTATGTTGGGTTTCTTATTATGTTTACAGGTCTAGATTAGATTAGATTAGATTAGATTAGATTAGATAGAACTTTATTAATCCCTCGGGTGGGTTCCTCTGGGAAATTCGATTTCCAAAAAAGCACAGCACCGACAGAAGTTACAGAGTTACAGAATATTATAAAACACCCAGCGCGCCCCTGCGGGCGGTTTATCCTTCAAGCTCGGGTCCTCTACCAGGGGCCTGGGAGCTTGAGGGTCCTGCGCAGTATCTTAGCTGTTCCCAGGACTGCGCTCTTCTGGACAGAGATCTCCGATGTTATTCCCGGGATCTGCTGGAGCCACTCGCCTAGCTTGGGAGTCACCGCACCTAGTGCTCCGATTACCACGGGGACCACCGTTACCTTCACCCTCCACATCCTCTCGAGCTCTTCTCTGAGCCCTTGGTATTTCTCCAGCTTCTCGTGTTCCTTCTTCCTGATATTGCTGTCATTCGGAACCGCTACATCGATCACTACGGCCGTCTTCTTCTGTCTGTCTACCACCACTATGTCCGGTTGGTTAGCCACCACCATTTTGTCCGTCTGTATCTGGAAGTCCCACAGGATCTTAGCTCGGTCATTCTCCACCACCCTTGGGGGGCATCTCCCATTTTGACCTCGGGACTTCTAGGTTATACTCGGCACAGATGTTCCTGTGCCGAGTATAACAGCATTCATATATATATATATATATATATATATATATATATATATATATATATATATATATATATATAATACACACACACACACATATATATATATAAATACAGAGACAATATAAATAAAATATATGAAGGGGATAAATAGAATAAATAGGAATAAAAATAAAAATACAAGTGAATTGCACATTTCAAGTATTGAGTCTATTGCACCGTTGACTATTTACAAAAGTATTGCACAAAAGGTATTGCACAGTGAGGTGAAGAGGCACTACAGCTTAGTTGTTCCCCCCTCCTTTGTCCTCCTGTTTCCCCTCCCTCTCCCCTCCAGGGAGGAGTTAAACAGTTTGATGGCGTGTGGGACAAAGGAGTTTTTAAGTCTGTTAGTTCTTGTCTTTGGGAGAAGCAACCTGTCACTGAACAGACTCTTCTGGTTGTTAATGGCCGTGTGCAGAGGATGTCTGGCATATCTACAGCAAAGAGTTAAATTCATTTTTTCAGTTGTCAAGTAATTAAAAACACATAAGTATGATAAATCAATGAGAAAATCCAGGCCTGCAGAAAAGTAAATTTTTAACTGCCAAAAGAAACCATTATGTTCTTACTTACGGCAAAGAGACATGATAAATGCTTGTTTTCATTTATTCGTCAATTCCCGTCATTCCCTAGGAGCAACTGAAACAGATTAAATCATCCCTGAACTATTTTAAGAGAAAAACACAGAAAGCAGCAGGATTCTGAAGCATGAAGTGCTATTCTGATTACTGAATGAATCAAACTGTGAGGTAGCGTAGTGAGACGGTGTAATGAGATAAATACTTCCTCTGGAGAGCCACTGTTTTGAATCCCTTCAGCAGCTGGAGTAGATCTGATCTTCCCTGGGCTGTAATGATGACTGCAAGAAAACAAAAAGAATGTACACCACATAAAAGCAGCTCCCAAACACAGGCCAGAGACTTCTAGGCTTTGTTGTCACCCTGCTTTCAAATTGTATCAGTGACATTTTTCCATCTTTGTCAGTGTAAGACTACTTAAGCTGTTTCTACTTATTCTTAATTCCAGTGACCTGATTTTTGTCTCATTATTTTTTAAATCAAAAGCTTGATCTCAGTTGTTTCCACTTAAAATGTCCCAAACGTGCATGCAACTGCAGAACGTGCTGTTCTCGTTCACATGTCCTAGAAAGGGACAAAATCATTGCATTTATTTAAGGCCAAGAAAACATCTCAAGCCCCAGCAAGATTGATTTTTAGACTATGGTTTTGAAAAAAGTTGCACCCACATTGCAGATCCCTGCAGATCAGCAAATACTAGTGGTCAACCTTTCATTCTTTTAACCAAAAGAAAAGAATAAAATTTCATGCCTGTTGTTATAAGGTGATGTTTTAAACCACTAATTACTGCTGAAAATAATAATAAGAGAATTTGTTTTTTGGGGGGGATGTAACCTTTTTCTGCAAGACGGAAGTTAAAAATAGATTTTATTATTTGACCCCTGCAGTCTGCACATGTTTCAGTGAATCAAAGCACCCACACCTACCATGCATTGCCAGATTTGTTTGCAATTAGTACATGTGCTTGTAATCCTGAGCACACAGGCACATGTGCAAAACATTTGGTCTAAAATACAGAGATGAGGGATTTTTTCCCCCCTTTTTTTTAAACCATCTGTAAAATTAATAGCATTAAAAGCTCTGAATGCATGCGATGAACACTGCAGCTTCATTTTTTTTACAAGCTATACTGCCCAGTGTAGGAGGATTTATACACTTAGACATAGCAGAATTTTTCCATCTCATACATCACCACCGGATGGTGCCTCATAAGAACAGAATAGTAAATTAAATAATGTGTTACAATCCCTTAAACCAAACCATTATCCTGTTTAAATGTTTCACTGTCATGTGTTTTGCAACCCAGAGGAAGGCAACTACAACTGAAAGTCCAGCTGGAACCAGTATGAACCTTGTCCGACTTTTTCCTCATTTCCATACACTTTGAAAGTAGGTTCCAGAAATCCCTACAAACCTAAGCCACACAGTTTAAATCCTATGTCATTTGTTATTCTGACTGATGATGTAGCTCTCAGACAGATTATACTTGACGTTGTCCATTGTCCTGCTGCATGACCCAAGTGAGCTTGAGTTTCAGGGCACTAACTGATGGTTGGACATTGTCCTTCAGCAGAATTCATGGTTCCATCAATTACGGCAAGTGGTCCAGGTTCTGAAGCAGCAACGCAGCCGGAGACCATCACGCAACCAGCACCACGCTTTGTGGCAAACATGAGCCGACCCTTTTTGTTCAGGAGTGGGTTTCACTTGGAATTCTCCCATGTTGTCCCGTCTCATTCTTATTGTTGAATCATTAACTCTGACCTTAACTGGGGCATACACGTCTGCAGCTCATTAGATGCTGTTAGGGGTTCTTTTGTGACCTTCTTGATAAGTACCATGGCTCTCACTGTGGCTCACTGGAATCCCAAAGCCTTAGGAATTCATCTGTAATCCCTTACAGACTGAAAGAAGTCGTTATATTATGGAATGAGGTTTTGCTTTTTGAGATCTCGCTTCACTTTGTCAGACAGGTTTTATTTAAGTAACTTCTTGTTTCAACAGGTCTGGCAGTTATCTACCCGGGATCTTTTGAGATCTTTTAATTTATTTTGTTTATTTTCAGTTTCTCTTCTACTTGCCTGATTACCTGGCCTCCATGTTTAACAGACTTGCTTAGGATTCTGCATATATCTGTTAGATCTGGTGTGACATTCAGTCATTTTATTGAAAAGAACAAAACAAAAAGTCGAAATGTGGGCAAAAAAATGTGAAAAAAGGAAAACAAGGGGAAAAGGACAAGTGAACACATTTTGATGTGAACACGATTAACTTAGTGGGCACAATTCACTCTCAGTCTTCAGCTATCAGATACTCAGTGGGCCTGGACTGTTTATTTCCCTGTAGCTGATTAACTTATGTGACCCATACTGGTGTACAATCCATGCAATGAGGAAGTGTGCTTATGTTTTATGCTTTTTATTAAGTGCTGGACTACACTCTTAATTAAATTCATCACACTTGAGTCAGCCAAAGCTAAAAATCTGAAGCCAACACAGAATTACCAAAAACTGCAGTTCCTCTACCAGCCACATGAGGCAGGCAATAGGGTGATGGGTGTGACGGGTGGATGCTGACACAGGCAAGTATCGGTGCTTCTCCTCTGCTCAACTGGCTCAGTTGTACTAGACCCTAATCCAATCTCAAAGACAAAAGATGAGAACAGCTGAAACACTAACGTCAAGTCATAAAAAGTAGACTTTGCAACCCGGGTACAACCATCCTATCTGGGTGTAGGAACATAAAACACAAAGAGCCAAAATACAGTCTTATTCATAAGGCTCTAAAACAGCTGACCACATGTGCTAAATAAGAAGCTAGACCTCAATAAGAAACAGATGTTTTTATGTGAAGGAACAAGAAACTCAGCGTGACAAAGCCTGAAAAAGCACGAAGAAACTGGAAATATCCGAGTGCATCACACCCTAGCTCTTGATTTGACAAACGTTGCCACAACATTGCCAATCAAAATAGAGGCTGGAATTGCAACTAAACAAACTCTGAGGTCATTTAACACCAGAAAAAGAAAAAAAACAAAGGTTTATATAAGAATTTTTAGAAAACAGTGATAAATTGCCCCTCAAGTAAGCAGGAAGAGAGAAGGCTATCAGCTGTTAAGTACACCTTTCCCCATGTGTATTTCTACCACTCACAACCATCACAGCAGCTTTTGTTGTATATTAGAATAATAATCAGGAAGAAGGGGAAGCTGAAAACCACATACTCTTAGGCACTAATTGATCATGTGTGGTTTGTCTGAACCGTTGGACTGCAGGACCAGCCGTTCATTCACAATTTAACTAATGTTGAGGTTGCACTCATTTCAGCAGTGGTGTGGTGTGGGAAAACAACGTATGTGTGGGGAAACCAAGGGAGAGGTCTGCTAAATGAATAAGGCACTAAATTAGACCTCAAGTTGCTAGGACACAACAAACCACTTAGCAATGAATAATAGTAAACCACAGAATGACACAGAGACCACAAACAACTCTTTGCTTTCCTAACACGCAGGATCCAACATTCAACAGCCATGTCACCGATGACAGGGTGTATTTATCACTGTACAGTAAGCTCATATGGGCTAACTCCATGGAAAACTGTTGGCTTTTTAACATATCCCACAGGCAAGCATATGTTCCATGTTAAAACAGCACCTGCAATTAACTGTGAGACAGTACATGAATAACATAAAGAAAATTAGCCTTTTCTTGTCATTTATTCAGCATATCAGTGTATGAGTGTAATTTAGCATATGATACAATATGATGCACATATCATCCATCCATCCATCCATCCATCCATCCATCCATTCTCTTCCATTTATCCCTATCAGGGTAAGTGGGGGCCTGGAGCTACCATAGTGTGAGAGGCAGGGCATATCCTGGAGAAAATGTTAGTCTGTTGCAGGACTAAAAAAGACAGGCAACCGTTTGGTTCACACCTACGGGCAATTTAGAATTGCCAGTTGACATGCAGTTGCCCCACTAACTGCATGTCTATGGACTGTGGGAGAAGGGCAGAGTACCCAAAGTCAATTCTGATCATTCTTGTTATAAATATGAAATATTTAAAAAATATTATTTTGCTTTGAAACGATGATATAAACTGAACATTGTCCTTTTATACTTTGGGGCTCCCAAAATGTTCTGTGACAAAATGTCTCGATTTCAGCTACATTCGAGATGCTACACACAGCCCCATCTTTCTTTCTTTCAGACAGGTTTCAGCAGTTATAGCGGTCTAACGCTGCAAGAACAATGACCCTGAGGCAATAACTCTTCACCAAACACAAACAAACTGGGGGTCAGACGTTGTAATGAATGCTTTCATCACAGTGCAGTTAAGCAATTTCGAGACTGCAACTTGCATTGCAACTGAAACAGAGACCAACCACTTCTTTGGTTAAAAAGTACACAGAATGAGCTTCTACAGACGCTTTCTGAACTTTTAAGCCTCAGTGACTGTTTAATGTCCAGAACATCTGTAACAAGATTTATGTGACGTTGGCAGTGGAATGTATCATGATAAATGAGCCACTGTCATCCCAATTGTGACCTTTGATGGCCGAGACAGCCCAAAGTGCTACTACAGCAACTTATATTGTTGATGTGAACTGGATTTACTGATAATGGTTAAACGTTTCTTTTGGATGTAACAACAAGCTCCCTTTTGACGTTTTTTCCATCTGGCAGTTTGCACAAAATACCCTTCACATATATCATCAGGGCAGTGCAGTGAGAGTCCAGTCCTATTCACACACTGGGATAAACCGCAAAAATCAAGACCCTGTGAAGACAGCAGCTACATTTTTGAAATCACATTTTTGATTGGCTTGAATCTTAGTTTCATAAGATAACATAATAATTACCAAATGGCTCTTCAGTGTGAAAAGAGTAGTAAAGCATGATAGCTTTTAATATATCAGAGATAAATAAATTGAAAAAATCTCTGCTCTGCATATTACTATTTTGTTTATTTGTTGGTAATTTAGACATACTGTGAGTGATTTTTCCTCTTCCGCATGCCTATAGTATATACAGTTTCTTGATAACACCCTAATAGCCACAGGGGACACTGTGACAAAAGCAATAAATATTTATGAATTATTTATGACAGTGGTACAGTTGTGGAGTTAGCACTGTTGCCTCATAACAAAGAGGTTCTGGGTTCAAATCCACTGGTGTAAGTGTGTCAGGATACTGCATTGATCCCAGGAGAAATGATGTGATCACAGTTGTTCCAACACAGTGAGAACAGTGTCTAGTTTAAATAATACATATTTTTTACATTCTGCAATATCACAAAATACATCTAATTATAAATATCTTATATATATTTATATTACACAATATTATATTGTCCGTTTGTCATCGTTTGCCCGGTGATGGACCTTTACAGATTGTACCCAGCTCTCACCCACTGACAGCTGGGATTGTCACAGTCTGGCTGAGAAGCTGCCTGTGGCGAGTCGGAAAGAGGACCACACGAGAACAAAACTTAATCTTAACAGAAAAAGAGTCGTTTATTGAGGCTGGCAAAATAAATACAAAGGGCAAGGACGAAAACTAAACAATAACCTAAATTGGGTGGACTAACATTAAAACACGAAAAAAAACTTGAACATGGAGATCTAGCAATGATATACAGAAAAACCTGGAAACATGACATGAAAGCAGACAACCGGACGAGGAATGAATGAAAATACACAGGCTAAATACACACAAGAGGCGATCAGGGGAAATGCACACACGGGGAAACAGCTGACAAAATGAACATAACAATGTCACAGGGGAAGAGTAAAACTAAACACACTGAGCATAGAAACACAAGACCTCTTCAAAAAAAACATTAACCATAATGAAACGCAGACATGACAACATGAAGTTGACAACATAAAGCACAGACATGAGACACATGAGGGGCGACAGAGATTAAACACAGGGGTTGAAGACACAAGGGGAATCTAATAGACAGTGAACTATAACGGCAACCTAGGCATAAAAGAAATGAACTTAGGTAACCTAAAGAATGTAAACATAACCCATAAACCTCAAAATATATTAAAACTCAAAACGCTGGGTCAAATGACCCAGGATCATGACAGGAATAGGCTCCCTCGCATTCCTGAAATGGACACGCAGTTTAAAAAATGGAAAGATTAATATATAACTGTTATTATTTAGTTATTTATGACTATTAAGGACTGACACAATGCCAACACAATTTTTATTTTGTTCTGTGTAGCAAAACATATTCAGCTTACATGTATATGCTAAATATGGACTTAAAGTCCAGACTCTCAGAGGTTGACACTTATTGTCATTTTTGTACACTGTACCCTACGTTGGGTGCTGAGTTGTTATTGGGCAACTGAATCAAAATTGTTTTAAGGACAGGAGTGGCCCTTCCTTAGTAAGCGCTTGCTTAGGCTGTGAAAACAAAACGAAACCAATGAATCAAAGAGACGACAGGAACATTACGATAGCACAAATCAACAGTTTCAGTACAATCTGGCACTGATGAGCTCTGCAACATTAAAAAGAGCATGAAATCCAGAGCAGACAACTGTGGTGGATGACTAGAGAATCATTTAAATAGCAAAGAAAAGCTTCTTTGGAACATTTAGTCAAGTTTAAGAAAAGGTAGGCGCATGATTATCCAGGTCTGCCAAAAAAAAAACATCCAAAAAAGCTAGAGCAGCTGCAGAAAAGGTCAACATGGACCAGGCTTGTAATCGTGCACATCGCAGCGTGTGCAACATCACCTGTAAAAAACATGGTGGAAAAAAAGACATAGAGATGCATGGACATGCATGGACATGCATAGCTTCCAACTGCACTGTGCCACTAGTGTTTGAACATGACGGGACAAAAAGTCAAAAAATCAGCCTGATGAAGAGTGTGAAAAGCTTTACGTTCAGTTCAGATTCCACCAAATACGTCATGTCTGACCTTACAGTGAATGCTTTCATCACAGTGCAGTTAAGCAATTTGAAGGCTGCAACTTGCATTGTGACTGAAACAGACACCAAAGAGGAAGCAAAACATTTTTACCAACCACTTCTTGGTGATAAAGTACACAGAAAATGAGATGCTACAGATGCTTTCTGACCTTTCAAACCTCAGTGACACCTTAAAGCTTGAATCACCTGTAACAAGATTTATGTAGTGGTGAGGAACTCTGAAGTGTGAAGAGATTTAATTTCAGTTCTGATTCAATCAAATACCTCACTTTGTTTCTGCAGCACAAACTCAGGAGTTTTCCCACATCAACTCATTTGCCAACAAACAGACGGCTGCAGAAAACCCTGCCAGAGCTTCACAAAGTTGAACATTTATTTTATGATGTCCATGTGTTTCACACTTCAGACTGTGCTAATTTATCAAATTAAATTTGAGTCCCCCAAAATAGAGGAATCTGAGTAAAGATGGCAGTAATTCATCAGTGGTTAATGCAATATGTTACTGAACAGCTTGCCCCATCAACAAGCAGACAGTGTTTGATAAATGAACTCCACGCAGAGGCAGGAAACAGGAAGTATCGCCAATCCATCAGTTTCTCATTGCTTGAATCTTTGCTGATTCAAACTAGACATGAACCCTTGGAACTATGAAAAGCTAAAATAATCCCTGAGAATGTCTTTGATTTGGATTTTGATGGTTTTAATGACAGCTGGAAACCACTGATTTCCATTAGCATTGGGCATTTTCATACATTCTGAACTTTCTTTCCTGTGCCTTGTGAACTCTGCTCAGATGGTTTCTCGATTTCACCACAAGGCACTTTACATATTTTGAAAAACCTGCCCATGTGGTTACACTTCTATGAAACCCTACAGAGCCATTGTTCTAAGTGGGAAAGTTTAGTCTGGTTGAGTTCTTGGCTTTTCTCCCACAGAGGCAAATCCCCATGCAGAAGCGCTGGTCCAGATGTGGCTCTGCAGCAGCTTAGCACTTGTTATTCTTTAATGTGACAAATCTTTATAGTCTTGTTGCTATGCAAGTTAAACAAGCTGCCGTAGGGAGATTCTCAGCTGACAGCAGCCTCACTGCTCTATGTGGCACTATGTACACCCGTGGAAGGAATAAATACATGCAGCCATATTTGTATTCTTACCTTGATGGAAACCTCTACAGAGAATAAAGAACCATATTTGAGGAGTCAGGACTATTGATGAGGCGTCTGTTTTAATCACTACAGTATAGGAAGCTCTTTTAGTTGCAATATCTTGGATCTTACGTCGAGAGTTCTGGTGCAAAGCCACCAAATGTTCAAAACTTGATTTAACTCTATAGCTGTAAGATAATGAGCCAACTGTACATGTCCAATTAGTTTTGAGCCTCTATGTATAAAACTAGCTATAATTCTCAGGATGCTAAACTGGTATAATTAAATCTTAAAGTCTGCAGGTCGCATTTTATTGTTTTATTTGAATTCCACTGCAGTGTTGTAAAAAAGTCAAAACTATAAAATTGATCAGAATCCAAAAATATATGGCACTAACTGCATATATTGTAGTTATTTTCTTTCTTGCTGCAGATTTTTATGTTGGCACCATTTATGACAGGGAAGGGAATGAATAAAAGGTTCACGTCTAATTACTAAAACATCAAGTTTTCTAAAATAATCAACAGCTTGGAAAATCATGTGGTGGTTAGCAGCTATTCTGCATCGCAACAACAAAGTCTTTCAACTGATTGCCCCAGTCCTGGATTTATGCATGTGAAGAAGAGGCGAGTCCAAACCAAGCTAGGTTTTTACAATTGTACATTAAACTAAACATTTTTCTCAGTCTAAGCAGAATTAGTAAAGGAGACTTTATTGTAATATGGAAAAAATACATAAATAAATTTGACTTTGAAATGAAACCAATAGTGCCAAAAAATATACACATTTATTTTTGGAAACTAGAATCCATTATGTTTGTCAAGTCAATCTAAATGCAACATAACTGGACTTGATTGACTTAAATTGCTGCAACATCTAAATCTTTTCTCCTCACCTTGAAGTTGAGCAGCTTCACCTTGTTGAGTCTGTACTACACGTTTACAGAAGCCGTCAGCTGATCGGCACATCAACTACAGCTTTGCGTATATGCAGTCATGACTAATCTTAATATCGGGCCTCCAATGTGTTGATGATGACAAAGATTTAAAGTCACACATCCTTTATCAAACTGACGCTCTCCAAACATACTAAGGTGAAGAGAATAAAATAAAATGATACAGACGCTTGGCATTATAAAGAACAAAAACAACTTTATTTACAAAAACAGACCACTGACCTGTCCCACAATCCCCCTAAATTCAGTGACTACTGTGGATTGCTATGTCTGTGGCTGAGGTTGGGAATTTACTGGACTGACAAGAACAACACCCAGTGCAAACCTTCAGTATTTTTCCACCAACTCCACAGAACGGCGGCACTTGTTGGACTGCAGGCTGCAGCTTACACACTGTTAGGTGTCAGCTTGTGTTAGGCTCCCAGGTGTGAGTAAGCAATGTGCTTTTTAATGAGCCTGGGGGCCAACATGACATCACAAAGACAGGAAGGGTTTGGGGCTGGGAAGTTTTATACCATCTGGGACAATGGTATGTATGTGTCACAACAAATTATTCCAATTAGCACAAATTAAAATGATATCATTATAAAAAAAAGTTTCCTGTGGTCAAAGCTGGAGGATACACAAAAATGAAATATTTCAGAGACAGCTTTGTGTACATTAGACATCAACTAGCCTTTCCTACTAGGGGGAATGCAAAAACTCTTTAAATAAAAAAAAAAGATTTTCTTCCACGATGACTGACACTTTCTAACTGTGATCTCTTTGTGAACAGAAAAAGCGATCAAGCGTGTGAACTCTCATACAGCTGTGCCAAATTCTGCTCGCACAGATGTAAGTGTGAAAGACACCAAAGCTACTGCTCAATGTTTAGAGAAACAACAGCTTTGTCATGTTTCCATGTAACGTGTCTTTGTGGTGCTGCATGCATGGTTTCTGTAGTTGGAGGTGACAAAAACCTGACAAATTCTCAGTAACTGACCCGTGAAAAAGTATGTGTGTCATTCCTGTTCACGCAGCAGCTAAATGCTCACACACTTGAAAGCAGGTTATTACATCACAGGTGGTCAACGTGAGACACTTACAAGCCGAGTGGCTTCTTGTAGGTTTCCATGTAAGCTGGTGTCTGCTCACAGTAAACCGCATAATACCTCATTCTGAATCACTAAAGATGACTCGCAGCTGGGAAAAGCAACGATCTGTGGGTCCTGAAACGTATGCATTGGTAAAATTCATGTGTGTTGTGCGAAATGTCCGTGTGTGAGGTTAGAAAGCGTAGCGAGTGCGAATGTCCTCCAGCTTCTTAGAGACTTCGGGTGGTGTTCTGTCCAACTCCTCTGCCACACTTTTTTGCTTGTGAGGGTCCATGCTGTTAAACTGCTCGCACAGATCTCCATCAATCACATTCTGGAGAAAATGACAGAATTTGTTTTTGTTATCCTCAAATATTTTTTAATAAACAGGTTCCGCAGTTGAAACTATATTATAAAAATAAGACGGATGTGTAAAAACAATCCCAACCTTGACTGGGAAGTAGTAGGATCTAAAGCTGAGATGGTCTCTGCCACAAAGAGGAGGAAACTCTGAGCGCATATGCATCTCTAAGTGCTGGAAGAAGTCATGATCCTGTCAGACGAAATAAAGAAATCCGGGGGGTTAAAAAGAGAAGGAAGAGAAATCAGGAGGACATTTGAGCCACACAATACTACTTTAGGATCATGCAAAGTGTGCATGTGTGTTCACTTAAATGAGATCTTAGTGTTTTACCTCATGTGAAGTGAATGGGACTAGTATGCCGATGCCTCCAGACAGTGTGGTGTAGACCAGGGACTCTGAACCACCAGGAATCAGAGTAGTCTTCTGCAGAGATAACACTGTCTCTCCTACATGGTAGTTCATTATTATCTCAGCCTGGGGGGGAGAGAGAGAGAGAGAGAGAGAGATATGTCACCTGAGGCCATTTTATCTCCGAAGATTGGCTGCATGTGCACATAAAGCACATTAACTGCCAGTCTGAGTCAAAAATTGGTCCTGATGGTTTAATCTGATAACCGTCCAGAAACCACCAAACCAATGATGATGATAGTAATCAGAAGGTACTGTGAATACCAAGGGAGCATTGTGTAGTAATAAAACCTCAATATTAGGCTAATTAGACCACATCTGGGACTAAGGAGGGACAAGCAGAGTCGAAATGACCTCTGTACTCCACAAATAAGTCAGAAAGCTGTGCAAAGAAGACAACAGCTTCCCTTTACTTGAACCTGTAACGGTTTATTTCACCTGAAAATGTTTCATACAAAGTGTTTGACCACTGCAGCCCCAGCTGTACACTGGATTACAAAAATCTACACATGCACAATGGATGTCAGGTCAATTTGACATCAACTTTCTTGTATAGTGATTCACCAGGCAATGGACAGAGCGAGTCATCTATCAAAGGGAAGCTCAATGGATCGATTCCCTGGCTATTGGATTGCATGTCAAAGAATCCTTAAGCAAGATGTTAGAGTGTGCAACTGATATAAAATCTTAGGTATAGAAAATACTGCTTATATGAATCTGCGTGATTGGGTGAATGAGCCTTGTAAGGAAAAACGCTTTGAGTGCTCAGAGTAGAAAAGCCTCTACTTTGTATGGCATATATCATTTATGGCAGCATTTTGGCCGAGCCACGTGACTTGCCGGCTGGACAGACGCATAGACAGACATCATTTTGCATAAAGACAAGTCAAGACATCCACACCCATGTCTATATATAGATACGGTACATTTCCAAACTCAAATGAATCTATGCGTGCAGTGTGCACAAGCAGAAATAGCACACACTGTGTCACAATGGCAACTGGGACCAGCTCATAATGACTACACTGGAGGGACTTTCCCAGTCTATGTGCTACCTAAACAGTTTCTGACCAGGATTTAAAATGTGGGATGAGTGATCCGGTGTGTTTCTCCTGTGTGTGCGCGGCTTGTGTTGGTTGCATTTGAGAGTAGGTTAAACTTGTGGTTGATGGTGGTGTGTCTGCGGAGGTTGGAGTGGCCAGGGAGGCAGATTAGTACACCGGGCCAGATTTCAGCACTGGATGAATGCGATGTAGCAGAGGTCTGTCTCAGTTATCCCACCTAAAGCCACAGTTTTCTGCTTTGCCTCATAAAAGTGTACACTTGCTACTTGCAGGATAAACATCTTTGTACTTTGCAACCAATATTAAAATACCACATTTAACATCTACACTAATTTCTAAACAAATGGTAAGGTAATTTTTTTTTTTTTAATAATTCAACATATTCTCAAAAGATGTAGAATTAGACAGTATCCATTGCATCAATATACTTTGCCGTAATGTAAAGCTCTTAGTATAGTAAGGGTTGTGTTTGCAGCAGCTTTCAGTTTCTCTTTTTGCAGTTCAGATTTGGTTTAAAAGAGAGCAAAACAGCACAGGCCCAACAATGAATGAAGTTTCAAAGTATACATTTACTTAATGTTAAAATATACGTTTTACATACACAGCCTTTAACATCTCATCTGAACCAGTCCTATTATTTTAAACATCAGGAAAGTGAAAGTGCTTTGATATTTTCTTCAAAAATGCAGAAGCCCCTGCTACATTCTTTTCTACATGACTTACTGTATATTTTATTATTAATATTTTAATAATCTCACTTCTGGTTACCTTATAAAATACTGGCTTATATCCCCTTTTAAAAAATATATTGAGATATCATTTGTGGCCTATACTGCTCAGTCACAGAAAATGATGAACGATTGTTTAAATGTTTAAGTAACTCTAAGCTTTTTTTTTAAATTTGAAGCATTAACCCGATGCACAAGCCTGAAGCAGGTCTGAACAGACAATGCATGTTAAATCTAAATTGTTCTTTCACTTTGAGGTCAAGCTGAAGACCTCTGCTCCGGGGCAGCAACAGCTGTCAAGACTCATTTATTTGTTTCTAAAGCACTGCGAGGCACTGGCACGACATCACATTTCTGAACTGCTTACCCTCCATCCCACCTCCAGATTCCTCAAATTTGCTTACCAACCATTGCTCTCCATCCCACGCACAGACTTGAAACCAAGTTTTACAGTCATTGGTCCAAAAGTATGGAATGGTTTACCATTAAGAACTTCCCCATCCCTTGATGTTTACACAAACTCATCGAAGACCCACGTCTTTCCCTTAAACCTCTTTAACCTCACTTTTATTTATTATCTGTTGGCATCCAGAGAGACAATGTCCTTTTTAATTCACTCACTTCTCTTTTTTGAGTCTATGCTTCATCTGCTCAGACACACTGTTTAATTCCAGAAACGTGAAAAGGTGAAGCATATGTATACCTTCTGTGATGCTCCATTGAGGAGGCCCCTGTCCCATAGAGCCTTGTTCCCAGTGGGGTCTTCATCCACATCATCACTTGTGTTAGGGGGGAGACGCACCTAAGCAAACCAAGGACAAAACATGGAGACATTACGTCATTGCAGAAAATTTTGTTTAGGGCTGATGGTCTTGATGTTTTCTGGCTTTATTCGCCCACAAAAATACAATACACACCCCCAAACACTTCTCGCCCTTTACTTACGATGCTGATGTTCCCAAACTTGTCAGCAGCAGCCATGGTGTCATAATCGAGCAGACAGGCCGTCGTCACCCAGCGGGGATATGTGTCATCAGCGAAGATGATGAGCTGGTTCTCATTACGTCTGTAACGAACCCAGAACAGACTCTCCTGGACATCAGACACGATGACACGCTGGCCAATGGTGTGGATGCCAGTCACCAGGTTGGGAACGTGCTACAAAGAGTTAGGGAGAGCAGTGAGGTACACTCAGTCAAGTGTTTTAAAAGAAAATAATGCAATCTGGACATGTTCCCCAAGTGGTGTCCTGTGCAGCGCTGTGAAAAATGACTTGCTCACACTCATTAAAACTTCTCACGTTACACACTACAGGATGTAACCATTAAGGGAGGGACTAAATAGACTGGAAACAATTGTTAAAAGTATAATCCAGAGGGGCTATACAATGCACATGTGTTTATGTATGCACTGTACTGTATGGTATTAACTCAACTGTCAGCTACATGCATCTTATCTGCAACACAACACTCAGGCGGCAACACTGCTGCACATCAGCTGTTCATTAATTAGATACAACATTGGTCTTTACTGTTTACGCGTTAAAGTAAAGTTGTTCTGTGTGACTGTTAAAGCCCCACAAACTTAAGGAGTGCAATGTTTTTCCCCTTTAAACACGTCCAAATCTTACGTTTCAAAACAGACCGCACTATTTTTATATCCTGTTACACAGAGAAGTTTCAAGGCAGGCTGTTAATTTCAACCAAAACATTCTGGGAAAAATGTTTATGCAAAAGCGTGATGCATCACATACACTCATGAAAAGATTTGCTCTACAGCACAACAGGTGCTTCAAACCTCTAAAACCTAAACACAAAGTGTCTGCAAACAAAAACTAGACACCCTCACACTCAGTCTTGACCCCGTTTACAACAATTACTTTGCTGCATTGAAAACACCCTTCAGGTGGTTTGTTCTTTATATAAAGGCACCTCTGCTTCTTACAAAACGGTGCAGTTTGCTTTGGTTAATAAAGATAAAGGTGTCGTGCCATTAGGAACTTTGAAAAAGTCCCTGATGGCTAATCTGGAACAAATCGGCCATGCACCATTAGATAAAACCTTTTCTTTTCTTTTCACAGGAAGGAAAACCCAGAGTGCAAACAGAGATAAAGCTATCCACATACAGATGAAACTTTTTTTGAAATTGGTTTCAAAGAGTTGAAATAAAAACTATTTACCAGCCAGTTAAAGTATATTTGAAAGTTTTAATAAATAATCATCTGTACTACAGTGTTGTTTTTAACAAGATTAATTAATAAAGATGCAGGTCTGCAATTGAGATTATTGACTATCATTTAGCAGTGTAACTATTGTAGTACGAATGTCTTGTATTGTGATTCGTTTTTTCTGTGTCACTGTACTGAGCACCTGTTGTGCTGGTTACACAGCACATGTTCAAATAGAATATCAATATCTTCTGATGTTTCTTATGCTAGCTAGCTTTGTGAAAGCTGTAATATCTGTTTAAACCATGCCCGTCTGGTGAAAGCTATAGTCAGATGTGTCCAGTAAAAAGTGAACTGGATTTTATTTATTTATTTTTCATGATGACACTTTTTGTTTCTTATTCTGAAATTAATAATTTTATGATGTAAGCCTGATTACATCCCAGATCGGGATGCTTCTGCTCATCAACTCATTGATCATGGGTCAGGTCAAAGTTGGCTCCTTTTAGTAAATCTTTAAAGACTAATTCTTCATCGTCTATATTTTCAGATCAACTATATTCATCATCTCTATAAAGAACCTTTGATAGAAAGTGGGATTCGCAGGTGGAAGAGAGAATATTTATATAGGGTGTATAGATGTTTGTGTCCAGACGTCCTTGTCTTACCTTGTTCTCACACTTGCGTAGCAGCTTCTTTTTCCCCAGGTCGTAGATTCTAAGCAGTTTTCCCACTCCAACTAGGGCTCGTCCCTGGAATGGTGCGATTGCCAAAGGCACGTCCTCTACTGGGGTCTAGAAATAAACAAAACAATCTGGGTTCAGATAAAGATTGAAACAGATACAGAGCTTTTTAAAGAAGACGAAAGGAAGTCTCACTAAACACAGTTTTAGTCATCATAAGAGATTGTAAGACAGCTACAGTGAAATCTGCCTGTGGTTTTAGATTTACTACAGATCCCAGCTGTTTATTTTTAACATGTTAATTTTTTTAACGATTTTCTTAGAAAAGCACTTCTGAACAACCGCATAAACAAACTCTTTACCTGTTGAAACATTAAGAAAGTATTTTGGTAAATTATATTTCTCAAATAAGATTACACCAGTCACGAGTCAGACATCGTCAATACTTTCCCTGTCTAAGATATGCCCAAATTACAACTAAAACGCAACTTGAGAATCCAAATTTCCCCTCTGGAGAGTGAGTAAGAGTGTGTTGTGAGCTCAGACATCCTGGACAGGAAAAACCTTTCAACCCGGTGCTCTGCTTTCTCCGTGGCCTTCAGCGGGCCTGTCACAGTTTGATGGATATTTCTAGTTTATTGCCCTGTTGGAACATACACCCAACGACACAGCCATCTCAGAAAAGTGCGTCTGCCTACATCCAAGATGCTGTCATGACTTTGCACTCAGAAATGTGTCATCTTATTGTGCATACTCTGATATCTCTGGTTATATAACAAACAGGGAAAAAAGTGAGTTGTGACCTGATAGAATCATCTAAAATATCAAATCTGGTTAAGTGGTCGGGAAATTCCTGATACCACTGCGAAACACAACACTCATGAGTCATTTCCCCTGTTAATCCACATCAGGTAACAAACGTATGTGGGCTGATTCACCCTGATCGTCTCCACCCTGGTGGGGTTTCTTGGGGAATTGCCCAGCGAGTCTGTGACAACTGGGACAGCAACAGCTGTGTTTCATCCCATCATCAAAATTTTGTATCAGTCCGTCTTGCTTCATGCATTCTGAATAGACTTTCCTCGAGTCCAGTCCTCGTCTTAACATCTGTCTCAAATCATGGCCTGCACACAGTCCCTGGGTAAGCGCAAAGGTGATAAAAGCCAACATCTCCCAAAGAAACCGTATATACATCTTTCTGACATCTGTAAGTCGCCTGTCACACTAACTATTTTCTTCAAACTCCCTTGGGCTGTGAATTATTTTTATTTACTCAGCCTTTCATGATAGAGCTGCACTTGCTACAAGGTCTGAACGTCCTCTCCAGCTGACTTGCTCTGAGTACTGTTACAGCAGAGTGACGGCGGAAATCTTTTGAAACCTGCACACGTGCAGCTGCACCAGAAGGCCAAAAAACAAAGCACAGCACCTAAGCATTAAATTGTTGCAGAGCCTACAGAATGAAATGTTGATTTGCTTTATGAATCAAACTAAAGCCAAATATGACACAGACAAGCACTTTTATGCCGTTTACATCAGTATTCCCCAGTATAAACAGCAAAAGATGAGAGTGAATCAGCTTCAGCCTAATAAATATTCAAGGAGAAACAAGCTTAATAAAATTAACCCCTAATGTCACTGAAACCCACCTTGTGCACAAACTCCAGCTTCTCCCCTCCACTGACGAGTCGATATGTGTAGATGAAGCCGCCACCCACTGACCTTGGGTTGAGAATCATGTCTCTGGCAACACCGACCAGGACGTACCAATCGTCACCCGTGTTGGTGAATCGACAAGCGGCCACACTGAAAAACACCAAGTACAACATCAGACCCACCTATATACTATATTGCTAGTTTAGATTAGTCACGCTAATCATTTAGAAATATATTAACACAAAATATTAGCTATAACCTTCAAAACATGGCCAACAATACTGTTTTATATCAGAAAGTGATGCTTTTGATGGATCCAGTAGCCTGCCTTCCAAAATCACAAATTTTATTACCTTTTAATTCCATACTATGGGCATCATTTAATCTTAATAAGCATTTTGCTGCATTAAAAAAATACTGTGCCTGTTTTCAGCAGGTGTTGATGCAAATCGACACAAAGTGTCGTTTTGAAAAAGGTTAATTTGTCACCAGGTGAAACCGAAGAACCTCTACAATGGCAGCCCAAACTATTTTCACTATGTCAACGGCTGATTAAGAAACAACACTGAGTATTAATGAAGGGCTTGGAATTTGGGAGGCTCACTGTCCATCAAAGAGAAAGGCATAATAAATGAGAAACAGCCCAGGGTCAGACTGTTTAACCTCACTTAAACCCCACCCACCCATCATGAGTACTACTCACCTGAACGCAGCTTCGTTCTGTTCCAGCTGCACTTGATCCAGTGTTGAACCTTGTATGGGATTAACCAGCCGCACTAGTGAGGCCCACTGTCCTGCGCCGGCTTTGGGTGAACCAAAAATGGCTTCTGGAAGATTTTCATTTAGGAATGCAGCAGCCATCTCAGCAGCCAGTTCTCTTTCATCCTCACCTGCAGCTTCTACCATCTCCTACAATGGCAAAAGAAGGGATGTGATTTTCTGTTTATGACATGTTGGCAACTGTTATTTGAATAAAACCAGCCATATGAAAGTGATATTCTAGACTACAAACTGTGATGGGAATGTCTGCCATCACAAAGATTATTAATTCATAATATAATTATCATCAGGGACAAAATGCCATTAAACTACCAAATTCTACTTCTCATTATTTCTACTGTTGGGTTTATCAGTGAGAAAAACGAAAAAACAGTAAAAGGATGTCAGGAAAAATTCCTAAATATAAAAGTAGGTTTATAATTTAATAAACCTACTTTTTTAGGCTCTAACCTGGAAAAATAACTCACACAGGAACAAATTTCTGTTCTCTCTTGTTTATACCCGACATGCCGACTTCTTGCCCTTAATAAATTTATTACTGAGAGTAACCGCAGACAGATGTTAACACCACTAGTTGGGTCACAACGATATAGTCATACCTCAGCCATCTGTTGCTTTCTCTGAGCTTTGGTGGCCTCGGTGTAGGCGTTGTGGTCAGTTTCAATCAAAATGAGGTTGTTGGTCTCTGGGTGGATTACAAATTTCCTGGGAGTGTACTGAAGTGGGAAGGCCACTTGGTTGAAGACGGCTCCAAGTTTCTCTAAAGCCAAGATTCTACCAGGCAGACGAGCACAGGTGAGATTTATATAAAAATATATTTTTCGCCCTTCAATAAACTTTTCTTTCTGCAGATTTATAAACACTTTGAACATAAGACGTTTAGAGTTATTTAAATTGCGATAATACATAACAGATGCTGGATTTCTTCAGTTTGAACTCCATTACACAAACAGTGATGCCTATGTTTTACAAAAAAAATGCTCTAAGTGCATCCATACCTTAGAGTATTGGTAGAGATGGCCACTATGCCTTCTGGACATTGCTCAGAGGCAAAACCAGAGGCGTACTCCAGAGTCTCATATGAGAGAGGAGTCAGATGGAAACGAGACTGGTAAGAGTAGCTGAGCCAGGAGCGACTGGACATTGCAAGCACCTGTCAGCAAGAGAAAAGACATCAATTAATCAATTAATTTATAATCAGTGATGAAAAACACAAATTTATTTTTAAATCTTAAGGTTTGATATAAATATTTCTGACTTAATATGATCACAAGCATAAAAACTGACAAAACAAACAATATTTTTGTAAATGCACATATTTGTATTTATGAGCTGATTCTGAGTAAGCGTTCGAGTTACATACAGCTTCCTGTCCTTGCATTCTGACTCTGAACAGTTTAACAGGTCGTGATCCCAGGTAGCGTGTTCTGGTATCTGACAAGTCTCCAGTCACTGGGTCCAAGACAGTCCTCAGAAGCACACCGTTCTGAGAAAGAGGAGCAAAAACACATTAGCAGAAAACCTCTACATAAGCTGAAATGTATAGCAACATAAACTAACATAACAATTGTGACAATCTTTGCTCTGGACTGTGCTCCCTGACTGCTAATTGATCAAGCATGAAAAACATTATCAGTTTGGATTTTAGGTACAAGATCGATCTGAACTCATGCCTGTACACAATCCCTGTATTACATTTGGTTTTACAGAGCTGTGATTTAAAAGTAAAATGTCTTCAACTTCAACATGAAACCTGAGATATTTAAATGTGAAAGAATACCTGAAGCCCAATATTAAGGTAGAGAAAGCCTATGGTTCCTTTGTCTCCAAGTTCATCCTGTTTCTCCACCCCTCCCATCTCCACGATACACAGACTCTCTGGCTGGGCTGGTAGGGCCTGCATACTCAGTGGCTGCAGGCAGTCCTAAACATGGTAAAGTTTCAGGGGGTCAGAAAAATAGCAACATGCAAAGGAATCCGAACATTACGTTTTTGTGTAACAGCACCATTCAATTGTTTAAACGTGCACGTAAACAAAAAAGATTCTTATCCTGTAATCGTTTTTAAAGTTTTTAAAATTTACACTTCTATTGAAATAGTTAAGGCAGACGAGATATTTTAATCCAGACCTTTTTTTTTGGGGGGGGGGGGGAAACCACATTACTGAATACCCAAAGCATTATTTTCTGGCTTACACGTTTTAAACAGGGAAGCAGAAATCTCCAGTTAATGTCCAATGAATATTTTAAGGTTACTGGTCATCTTAAGAGGCAGTAAAAGTGGTCAGACAACTTTCATGTTGTACAAAGTTTTCCCTAAAAGAAGGATGTAATTGTTTCCTAAACATGACAACATTACTTTGTACTGACCTCATAAGAAACTAAGATTAATTTAGCCTTAAAGGGATTTATGCCAATCATTAATTAAGTTCCCACCACAGGAACCTTTCCTGGATAGTAGGGACTTTTGGAGGGACTGTATTTTCACACTGAGCATCACTGTCTAAACTAAGTTCTGTAGAAGTTAATCAGCTAAAACATCTCTGTTTTTTGGGATTATTTACTTTCAGCAGGTTCTGCAGAAGGCTGCTGAAATTGTTGACATTAAATTAATATTTATCTCAGACGCTCCCGAGCCTTCAGGGAAATCCTATAATTAAAAATCTAGCTGAAGTATATTTCCAGTCATTTTTACATTTATAAGTTTACCAGGAATTTTTAAGTGGTTAACAATGGATTCCTTCAAACTTGGGTGCTAAACACAGGCTAAATTCTGTTACTCATTCTGCACAATGGGAAAGACCTGAGAGTACAGTGACAATGTGCAAATTTGGCTGAGCAGCACAGTTTGGTTTATGAATATGAGAAAAACTTTTCAACAGTTGAAAATACCCATTACCACTGCAAGGGCAATAAATTAAGAAACTAGAAGCAACATGACGTCCTCATTTTTAGCCTGAAAGGGCATGTGCATGTGTGTGCGCGCGTGTGAGTACACACTCTGACTCCACATACTGTGAAGATGACTGGCAAACGAATTTCTGTAGTGCAGCAGATAATGGATACTAGCTTTCAAAAGTGAACACAAGTGCCAAAATTTGCATGTCTGTCCCCTCAGAGCATGAAAATAGTCTTTGCTGTCAATCAACAATAAACTGAACGGTCAAATGTTACTAGGACCAAAACAAACCTCTATAGGAACAAACATCAAAGATGGCAAAGACATACCCAAAACTAAAGTACATGACATCTTGTTCGGATACAAGCTGTCATGGGCTCAATCACATGCCAGCAGATAAACCAGCAAAAGCAATTTCTGAGCAACACCTCCAATTCGAAACAAAAAAGGGTCTCATTGATAATCTCTGTGTCAAGCTCATACCGAAGGATCCAGGGAGATGATGCGAACAGTGTTGTCAGCTAGCCCAACAGCCAGGAATCGGGAGCGTTGCTCACCAGGAGGAACGTTGGCCAGGCTCATACAAACCACATCTGCAGACATCTCTTTCCTCTCTGTGTACTCATTCAGCTGGCCAGACTGAAAAAAATCAAAAGTGAAATACAGACAGCAGCAGGATTAATAAACAGATTTTCCGTCACCTCAGTTCAGTCATCTTCCTCTATTCAATATGGAACCTGAGATATTCAATATTAGTGTTAGAATTAAATCATCAGATACTCTGCAGGAAAATAAATTAAGTGAAGCTAATGATAAGGCAATTTAACTGTGCAGTCAATTGTGAAATTGCCTTTTATAAAATGAAGTGCTGAATAAGGCCGTCAAATCATTTGACTGATTAACCCCAAAAAAAGATTTCTTTTCTTTTTTTTGGGGGGGGGGCCACTGGGCCTTCACATAGTCTACATAAAGCTCAACGCAGTATTTTTGTGAAAACCTTTTATTACAAAGCATAACTAATACTTGTTAAACACAGCATGAAAGTGGAAACTAGGATTCTGCCAATGGACAATATTCCTGAAGATTGATGGCAGTATTTCTGTCTATTGTATTGCTTTTTAATTAGTACGCAGTATAACTGTAACCTTGTCAATGAAACACTTCACCGTGTGTAGGGAAGACAGTGCAGTGCGGAGCAGAAACAGGTGATCTATTTCACACAGTAAAGATAATCTAACTATAGGCCGAAGGAAAAAAAAATTTTTTTAAAAAAGAGGAAATTTTCTCTTATGACCACTATTTACAGCAGCCCAAATCACTCATTGCTCTGAACAAGGAGAAAGCTGTTATAGCCTATGTTGTCTCACTTAAAGCTGGAGGTGATGAAATAGACTCTTCAGTTTTGGATTTCTTCACTCCACCAACAGTTTTATTTTTCGTGCACATGCCACATTGTAGGCATTATGGAGGCTGAACAGAATGTCAGAGGGGCACAAGAGGATGATCGGATAACACAAAAATAATCTACTTCCTTACCGGGTCCATCTCAAAGTAGACCAGCTCCCCACCAGTGAGGGCGATGACTACTTGCCGCTGGTTCACAGCACAGCGGACAATAGTTTTTTTACCAGGAGTTTTCCACTCGTTCACACGCTTGTCTGCTCGGATGTGACGGATACCATCTGGGTAAACCTGTATGGGGGAGGGAGTGAAAGAACCACAGAGGTAAGATGGAGAGAAAAGACAAAGTACTAGATTGGGTTGATGATGAATAAATGGCCATCTTTGTGTAATTAGATGAATTAATGCATGAACTGTATTAATTATTTGTGCTTAACACACAAAAAGAAACTGATAACATAACCTTTAAAATGTACATAATCTGCTAAACAAAAACTAAAATAAATTTCGAATTTCGAAATGCTTCCTTTGATGCAAAGGAAGGTTTTCGTTTAGTTTTTTAGAAATTATTGGAATTATGATAAAATGCAATTATCAAAGCTGCTCATTTCAAAGAAATTTCATTACTTTGAAATTTCTTTGCAATGTCTAAGGGTGTTTTTACACCTATACTTCGTTTACTCTTTACTCTTACACGTGTAGCTTTTACCCATGGTCTGGTTTCTCTTCACACAGAGCGAGTCATTACAAACCACTTGAGAACGTTCAGTGAAGTTATTGGCCAGCTCATGTGTTTGGACCAGGAGCAACAAGAATACAAAATACAGGAAGTGCTGTGTTCTGAACTATTTGAGAACATGGACAATTTATATTCATTTCACGGCTGGTTGCAAACCCATACTGACCTTTGCACGTCTACGGTACCCTGCCACATCCCAGAATGCAAAGCATATTTGGCTATGGGAAGCTCAAACTTGTAACGTGCACCTGAGCAGCTCAAAGTTGAATCATGTTCACACAATAAACAAACTGCTCACTCGGAACTGGGCAGAGAACACCTGTTCTAACATTGTAACAAACGAACCCCACCATGTAAGAAAATAAGCCACAGTTTGACTTAAATGGACTAAATGGCACAGTGGTGAAAATACCCAAAGGTGATGTGCAGATGAGGTACATTTACGCACCTGTACAAGCGCATCTTCACCCAGGAGT
Source organism: Mchenga conophoros (assembly GCF_057382185.1). NCBI lineage: Eukaryota > Metazoa > Chordata > Actinopteri > Cichliformes > Cichlidae > Mchenga > Mchenga conophoros. The sequence goes on along the minus strand of NC_140532.1, from coordinate 60,187,971 downwards.
GAGCAGGAGAGAGTGGGTGTTGTTCCCAGAAAACCAGAATCTGTCACTTCTTCTACAGTCTCACCGATGGACAGAACCAGAGTGGCATTGACGAAAGAGACAATAATGTAGGCATCGAACTCATCTAAGAACCAGAGTAAACACAGTATTGATCAGAAGAAAAAACAAAACAAAATTACTAATGGCATTGAACACACAAGTTTGGTTGCACACTGTTTCAGTAGGTGGTTATATGTTAGTTTACTTTAATAGAGTCAGCAAAGAAATGTTCATCTCCAGCATGTACTGCATGCGTGTACTGCATGCGTGTACTGCATGCGTGTACTGCAGCGCCACACTGCTTCATGTGGCTGTCGCATCACAAACATAGGGATATCTGTCAGGGCAGCTGCTCCAGCTAGTGGTGAGTGGCTCCCTAACATCTTATACTAAACAGCTAACCAGTGATGTACATTAACATAACAGGAATATGTTTCACAGACTTTTCTTACTTTCAGCATGTTTTATAACCTTGATTAGCCACACACATCCTGGAACAAGAATATTCTTACCTTCTACATGTCTGCGTACAGTCCACACAGCATTGGGGTTACCGGGCAGTTCAGACACAGCCATCTCTGAAACCTGACAGAGGCGGAGAGAGGGGAACAGACAGGGTGAGGGAAAGAAAAAGAAAATTGAAAGTTTATCATCATTACAAAGACAAACACAACAAACCATTTTTAAAAGCTCATCTTCACAGTAATGGAAGTAAGACATTAACAGGGTACAGCCAACATTGTGAGCGTAACTCAAAGGCTGGGAAAAACGTGACACCAAGCTAACAGTCGTTCAAAGTGTGATATGAAAAGAAGGCTTTGTGTGTTTGCTGGAATCAGAGATAGTAAAAGACTCTTCAGTATTTGTTCAGAGAAGAGACATGAAAAAACTCATCAATTTCACAGCCAGCAAAGTACATGTGTGGGCTTTCTCTAATTACGTTAGAAAAAAAACAGTGTGTGTACCTCCAGTCCGTGCCGAAGGACCCTTAGAGTGGACCGGGGTCCTCGTCCACATGATACATAAAGCTGAGGTGTGTCCTCATTGGCCAAATCAGCAATCTGGAAGAAAGTAGGAAGAGAGTAGTCAATGAGCCAGAAATGTTCTGGTTTAAGATTTAAGAAAAAAATCTGTCTCACAAGTTCAGGCAATTAGATTAGTCCCCATGTTCATCTGACAGGACACTCACCTGACAGGACATGATTGGTGACAGGTTCTCCTGTTCATCCACCAGCACAAGATTTTTAAGTGGGCGTGGCTGAAAGAAGAAGGTGTCTCCCTCTTCCAGCGGCATTGCCGATGAGAACTCGGGCTCATCATCATCATCACCCAAGTGGGCAATCTGGTAAAGGTAACTAAAGGAAAGAGAAATAGAGGTTAATCAAAGACTGAGAGATACGAAAAGAAACACTTGAGTTTCTGTTTGCAACCTACTGGTTTCCAAACTCTGAAGACACAAAGAGGAAGCCAGTCTTCAGGACGCACATCGCTGTTGCAACGGGAATTGTGTCAAAGTACTTCAGCCTAATTTCTGTGACCTAAGAGACAAAACAAGCATCGTTTTTTATTACGGGAGTATGTATTATAATGAGCATAAATAGAAAACCATCCATCCAGTTCCGCTTATCCTTTTCAGGGTCGCGGGGGGTGCTGGAGACTATCCCAGCTGTCATAGGGCGAGAGGCGGGGTACATCCTGGACAGGTCGCCAGTCTGTCGCAGGGCCAACACACAGGGACAAACAACCATTCAACACTCACATTCACACCTAGTGGTAATTTGGATTATCCAAATAACCTATCCTCACAAGCTGCATGTCTTTGGACGGTGGGAGGAATAGAAAACCGATAATGGTAAATGGCCTGTATTTGTATAGCGTTTTACTTAGTCCCTAAGGACCCCAAAGCGCTTTACACGTTCAGTCATCCACCCATTCACACACACATTCACACACATAATGACAAAAGTTCAAGAAATGTTAATGAAGAATTTAAAAGTAATCCCTGCTGAGAACAAGAGTATTTGCGTTTGCTACTTTCTTGCTAAGCTAATGTCAACACGCTACAGATTTCCCTATAAAAGTAAAAGAGTGAGTTTATAAGCATTTGGCTCTTTTTGAAGAAGCTGAGGGAGCTAATCAAATTGAAAGTGAGCTTTTAATAAGATGAGCCATGAAAAAGAAATCAAGTAAAAAGCCTATTTTCAGACATTGGATAAACTGAGCAATTACATAAACTGGGCAGGATAAGATAAATACGACATGTTTATCTAGTGTTTGTTAATCAAGCAACTGTGATTCTAAGAAAGAAAAAAAAAAAGAAAAAAAACAGAAGCTGGAAGTGAACATAATTAGTCCCATTAAATAAATTTGTTAAAAATGTCTAGTTTCCATCCATCCTTACCATTTCTTCATCAGTTTCTAGAGTAACCTTAAAGATGTCTCCCTGCTCAGTCTGGGCCAGAAAAAAGAACATGGACTTGGTCTTGTGGGTAGCTGAGCACACAAATATCATGCCACGCTCTGGGTCATCCAGGTCGTTCTGTGGGGTGGAGCAGAAGAGAATGTGAGGGAGGATAAAAATAGACGTTTATGCAAAGAACAATGTGGGACTTGCAAAACAACCAAAATTCCACATGAACAGAGAAAAAAATGTTTAAAATCTACTTAGTGACTCACAGCTTAAAATCAGGTAAAGTCTCACGATGTGTACTGATGTTATGATGCATCAAAACACACTTAAAATCTGCACAGGAAATCCTGTACTATAAATATTTGCTTTTTAATGTGCATTCCTGTAAGAAGGACTCACTCTACGCCGTGGAATGGGACAGCGAATGTCAGGCTGGTCTCCAAAATTCTTGTAGGTGATGTAGTTTTCAGAGCAGATTAAAACCCCACTGGGCCCATCAGAACCACCAGGAACTGGAAGCATTTAGAAGGGTTGTCATTTTTAAAAAACATAATGATGAAGGAGTAAGAATTTCAAAAAAGCACAGTAATCTCTATTTTACAACATAATGCTTTCTTTTAATACGACATCTAACGCTGTGTTATTGCGTTGGTAAACTTTTGTAGAGATCAGAGAGGGTGAATCTTTCTCCAGTGTTTCTCAGAGAAGAGACATGACAAACTCATCACATCTACAACACATTGATGTAACAATTCTTTGTAACCTCGCTGCAATGATTATCTTCTGAAAGCAAATCAATTTGTAAAAATGTTGATATTTCAACTACTCTCTACCTGATGAATAACACTACTGTTGTTTCCTTTAAATATGACCAACACTACTCAAATGCTCACCAGTTATGAGGAAATTTCCATGTTCTTCCAATGCCTCGCTGTACTTGCGGACCACATGGTTCAGGCCGAGATCCAGCTCGTAAAAGGTGAGCGTCTGTTGTGTGTTGGCAGCAGCTTCTCCTGTTGGGTCGTTGTCAGCTTCCTGTAGACATTAAACACACATGATTATTCTGGTAAACAAACAAAACATGACTGTTTTTTTCAATTAAAGTCATGCTGAGGTCAGAGAAGTTAAATCTTTCTCCAGTGACAGTCAGAGAAGAGACATGAAAACTCATCACACAACAACAGTTCAGTGTATGTGAAATTCAGCAGCCCTGCACGTTTGTGCTTTGTGTCCTTACCTCATAGTCCATCTCTAAGCAGGCAAACATGGGATTTTCAAACCCAACATCGACTCCAACCACATGGTAGACCAGTGTGTTTGCTTTATGGGCTTCCAGTGGAGAGGAGATGGTCAGTCTCGCAGCAGCATCTCTGTTCAGAATATACACCAGCTTCTGTTTCTCTATCGCTCCTAGTCAGATAAATGACAAAACATATTGTGTGCTTCATTTAACTGGTTTAATACAACTATTTATATGTGTGTGTATATAAATTTTCTTCAGGATTTAAACAATAGTAACTCAGCACACATTAATTAACATCATAATTGTTCCACAAAACACTTCTATCAAGGTAAAATTTTCTGATGTAGAACTACAAAATTTATAGCATTTGATGCTGATTTATTATCTTAAGCACCTGTAAGGCTCTTGGGGTTAGGTCAATTATAGCAATATTTACACCACTGACATTATACTAACACACCAAGGCCCAAATAAAAGAAAAATAATCATCAGTCTATAAACCAAATTACCATCTAAGCTGACAACCTCTGTCTTTGCCAATAAATAAATGAATAAATAAATAACTGTATGGAGCCACAAAACATATTATAAAACCTATCAACTTTGCAGGTTTGTTAAATGGATTGGATTTATATAGCGCTTTTCAAGGCACCCAAAGAGCTTTACAATGCCACTATTCATTCACTCTCACATTCACACACTGGTGGAGGCAAGCTACGGTTGTAGCCACAGCTGCCCTGTGGCAGACTGACAGAAGGCCGATGGCTGCCATATCGCGCCATCACCTGGCCAACACCAGTAGGCGGTAGGGTAAAGTGTCTTGCCCAAGGACACAACGACCAGGACAGAGAGCCCAGGGATCGAACCGGCGACCTTCCAGTTACAGATACGCTTCCCAACCCCCTGAGCCACGGTCGCCTTAAAATGTCATGTTTTATTGTATTTGTAAGATCATAAAAGTAACTTATCACCAAATGGAACAATTTTGAATTGGGGGAGAAAAAAACAAAAGAGGCATCTGTTAGTATGTTTAGGCCTACTTGGGTACATAGATGTTACAAAGCTATCCAGGCCCACTTTGCTCAAATGCAAGTAGGACTCAAAGGATTCAAATTAAACACAGCCTATTTTAACAACAAATAAATTAAATACCACAGTAAGTTATTTAAAAATCACTACAGGCCAGTTTGTATAAAGTCTTGCTGCAAAGCCTTCATGCAGTTTCAAAGCTGCAGATTCACACACACTGTATAAACCTAAAAAAAAAAAAAGTACATTAGAATAAATACCTTTAAAACACATCAGTCTTAACTGATGGACTCTTTTGGAGTATATAGTTTTTGGTGTTGGTTTGTAATGTAAGGGTTTTTCCTGGCACTGAACTGGCTTTTTCGTGGTGACTACATCCAACGCTAAACACACCACAGCAGATTACACACAAAATCCTAGCAGTGTGTATGATTAAAAAAAAAACCATTGAGCTCTTGCTCTTGTTCACCTTCGTCAAAGAAAGGGTGCTCATCTTACGAGAGAAGGAAAATAGCAATATAAAAAATAAACAGTGCACAAACATCTGGATTCTGTCTGATATGATGGACTCTACATAATGGTCTAATGCTGATTTCATGCATACTTCATAAAATTCTCACCTATCATTACAGCTCTGCCTTTTGGGTCAACAGCAAGGAACTGTCCAGGAACAATACGGCGGCAGCCGCTCTTCCCAAATGTTTCCTGGTGGATCTTCTCAAACATATTTTTTGATGGATGATACTCCAGGATGACGATACGACCACTGTCACTCCCCACAACAATGTAATCTAAAAATACATAAATATCACTTAGAAACGACGCCAGCCTGTCAACATTATATTAATTATGATACAGTCATGTAATTAAAGCTTAGGTAATGAAAGCCAATGGAGGCCAACTTCCCCTTCTAATTGTAAATGAATAAAAAAAGAATGCACTACAAACAAAACATTAGTGTCAGACAAAAGATTTAATAAAAACCACTTAAAAGAAAATTATTAATACATACCATTTAATCTGTGCAATCCATGTTTAGAGTTACAAACACATGTATGTGAGTGCATATGATGTCATTTCTGTACCTTTGGTTCCTCCAGTGAGTCTGAAGGCCATCAGGGATCTGATGATGCCAAACACTTCCATTGTGAGAAGAGTGTGCACCTTTCCTGTGTTGGCATCTGGCCGTAATAATTCCAGGATCTTTCCTCTGGAAACAACAATCTCCTGCATCTTGGTTCCTACCAAAACATAATATCAGACATATGATGTGGATATTTTTATGGTTTTCCCTGAATCCTGCTTTTAAAAAAGCATTTTGTGATATTTCTTTTATGTATTTTTTAACCATGAGAAAACTATGCTTTACATTATCTCCATCAACATACTGAGTGAAACACCATGATAGGATAAACTCTAAGGACTATACAAACACAAGAAAATATACTTAAATAAAACAATTAATGCTAATTAGTGCTAATTCTCATAGAAATTGCAGTTAAAGGCTTCTTTGACAATAAAGGAGGGGTACCAAGCTTTGATAAATTAACCATGACCTAACCAGACATAAAGCAGTGACATCTGGCGCAAATTCACCTGAGAAGTTTCCATGGATGGCATGGGTGATGCCGGTGGCACGCTGCAGGGTGATGTTGTAGAGAAACATGGCTTCCACTCGAATCTTATTCAGAGGAAGCTGAAAGAGCGCTTAACCCGGCTCAAAACTGTAAACAAAGAAAACCAAAAGTGTATTTACAGTAAGGAATCAAGAAGTTGGAGACCACTGGACAAAGTCACAATAAGCTACGCGGTCGCACTGGTGACAAATGAGGGCTCTTCAAACTGAGGTCAGCTGTAGTGGGACTGTGGAGCAATATATAGCGACTGCACTCATCACAATATTGCTATGAAAAGTTGGTGGAGAGGTGTAGCGTTTGCTGTACACAAAATCCTACGGCGCCGCTAACGTTAGCTAAACATTAGCTGTGAGAAAATTAACGTTCACCGGACATTTATTTACTACCTCTGTGCTTGTAAACCGTGCAATAGGGGTCAAGAATTCCTTTAACACGAATTTAAACTACTCAAAACGATCGTTTACATCAATCCAACAGTATGAGAACATGGCCCATTCATACAAAGCGCCACTTCTGCTTAACGTCCCCCCCCCCCCCTTTTTTTTTTTTGCTATATTACTTTAACTAGTGCAAACTTCACACACATAAAACATCTGTTTAATTGCGGAAGAGATGCAGTTCTGCAAGATATAATATTTACCGGTGTGTTTCGTAAGATGACTCTGATTTCAGATGGATAAAGTTTCATTTACGAAAACTATTTCCTTGAAACCCTGAGAAGCCGACGCTGAACCGCCGTTGGTGGGTCCTTTGCCAGCCAAACACGCCGTCGCAAGAGTTGACCTACACAGTGCCTGACGGAAATGAGAGACTGTAGTACTGCATTGTGCACAGCAGATGACGACAAAGACCTCAAGATTAACGGAATTATCGCGATTGGGCGCCATAAGAAAAACAATATCTGTAAAATAGTTTCCCACTGCATTTATTGCCCCTGTCTTCTGCACGCTTTATCATGATAGCACTCTACACTCTACTACACTATTTAGTCGAAAACAATAAATAACCCGTATGCTTGTTGCACACCAGAAAAGAAAGACAAAATGTAGAAAATAAATAATTATGTTTGTGTCCTTGATATTAAGTTACATTTAACTCAATTAAGGAGCCGTTAAGAAAAAATTAGCAGGATTTTTAAAATGGGGTGGCCCATAGGAGGGACGTGAGACAAATGCAGGGAGGTCCAGCAACACCAAGGTAGGCAGAGATGATGGAAAATCAGAAAATAAAAGCAAAGTAAAAGCAGTTTGTTAGGTTAGTTATATAATGATCATTGATATACACAGACGTACCTTCATAAAAACGCATTAGGAGATGTCACAACTCGTCCTAACACACTGTATGCTCTCTGTCCCTTTAACACTGTGCTGTAATAAACTAACAAGTGTTATTATTGAGATGTTACTGCGGGAAAAGCATTATTGTAGCTCAATGTTGAAGCTGCAGTTTATAACGAAGGATTGCATGTTTTCGCTGTAAAACACGACAGCGTATATCAAACTGTGTGACATTTGCCACCCACAAAACGCGTTCTACATGCAATTGCTCTCGCTTACGGCCATATCACCCTGAACACGCCCGATCTCGTCTGATCTCGGAATCTAAGCAGGGTCGGTCCTGGTCAGTACTTGGATTGGAGATCGCCTGGGAATATCAGGTGCTGTAAGCTTTTTCGCTTCTACACACAAACTGCAGAGTGCGCTGATGCTCACTCAGTGGCGACAGCATTGGCTTTTGCTTTGAAAAAATACAAATGACAGTTTAAACACTGAAACTAATTTGAGCTGCTTTAGCTCATTCTCTAGTAGCCTACATGTTTGCTTTGTGAGTCCTACACAAACAGCACTTCCACGGACGCTGTAAGGTCCAATTCTTCCTGCGTTATATCAGCATCGCTGTACATGCACAGAGCGCCAGTACATGTTTTTATGCACATGAACTCGATAATAAACAATTAAAAAATGCATTTATATTTGTACAGTTAGTGGGGGACTAGGTTATTGTTCTTCTCACAGTTTCAGTCTGGTAAAGAAGTGTTTATTTCTCAATCCCACTGTGAGCCTGTCTGCTGCAGGACCGGTGTCTGTCAGACCAGCTTTCAACTCTGCACTCAACAGTTACCTCGTTTCATATAACTCATGCAATGTGAAAGCCCTTTTTTCTGACAGTTGGAGCTACAACTGCTACATCCTCAGATTGGCACCATTAAACAGGATACATCTCTAAATTAGAAAAGGATCATGATTGAGCGAGTGTACAGTGACAACAATATACCTAGCACAGCCGTTTTCATAAAGCTAAAAACTAAACTTCTCTTTTGAACAGAAAGTTGTTACTTTGGTGCCATTACATTGTTTTTTAAAAGTATGGACAAAAAAGTTTTATTTTATACTATCAAGCAATAAAGAGGTCATTGTTGAACAAAAACAGTTTTATATCTCCATGTAAGAGCTCAGGATCTCAGTACATTAATATTTCTATGACTGAATTATTCATATATACATGTGTGTGTTTTAAGGACTTGGATAATCGATAAATGGAAAAAGAATAAACCAGACAATGAAACAATAATCTTTTATGAGTGTTTATTTTTAAACCAGCCAAAATGATTAAATTAGAAACTAAATATAACAGCTGCTGGCTATGCTTCTAATTTCTGGTTGATATTGTAGTATTCTTTTAGGCTGGACGTCCAAATTGGGTGAGACGACTTTAGGTTTGAATGGGAGTTTAATTTGAATACATTTGATTTATGTAGCAGCATTTTAAAATAATAATTGTTAAATATAATAAATAAAAGACCTTAAAAATAATAGAGACAAAACCCCAACAATTAAATAATCCCCTATGAGCAAGCACTTGGTGATGGTGGGATAGAAAAAACCCTTTTAAGAAATGTTCGGCAGAATGAGGCTCAAGGATGAGCAACTGGTTGGGGATGACAGAAAAGACAAAATAAGAAAAAAATCAAGAGCATACGACGAGGACAAGACAAAACACATGATGGGAGGAAGAGGACCAACGTTACTGACACGCAGTAGTGATATATTAACACACTGAGTAAAAGACAGAAGTGCTCAGTGCATGATGGGAAGTTAATGAGCAGTTGTGGCCTATAACAGCATAACTAAAGGATGGGACAGGGTCAGCTGATCCAGCTGTAGCTGTAAGACTGATCAAAAAGGAAAGTTATGAGTTTAATGTTAAAAGACGAGAGCATTTCTGGTTAAACAGGACAGGGACAGGAAAGCTGAAGGGTCAGCCTCCCATTAGACTCATTAGACCTCACCAGAGTGAACAACTTTCTCTGCAGCAACACTACTCATAACTTTTATTCACACCCTGTCCTGATACTTCTATTTCATCTGCTATCAACAATAACCATACACTATTATTGCAATCTATACTACAGCTCAAAAGTCTGTAGAGAATTAGAAATGTCTTATTTTCTGACAACAGTAAAAATCGTTTAGATGTTTTACTAAATTAATCAGAAGCGTAAAGAAATATAAATAATTAACGGTAACATTTATCATAAATCACAAATGAGATTTAGTGGAATATCTACTTAGTGTTGTTGAGACTCTCCGATTCTTTTTGTCTCGGTAGAGATCACACAGAGATGTTTCCAAATTTCACACAATCCTTTTATTACCCATTTTCCTTACAGATGCATCTGGAGATCAGCACACTGCATCCTGTGCAGTCCTACTCTAAAGGCTGATCTGAAGGGTTTCACACAACAGCTACAGTTATAGTCTCTGGTCTCCAATTTCTACAGTAAATCCCCCACAATGGAAAAACACTGGTAAAGTGGCCTGGGGTGCTGACACCCTGACCCCCATCTCCTTTTAAGGTAATGTACATTGGCAATTGTCTGCCCCTCACCCTCAGTAAATCTTGCTACTGTCCTGTGTTTGGGGGTTAATTGCCCCACTTCACTGCACCCCAGTTCTTTGTTCCCATCCCAGGACTATTTTCTATTTTGTAATCTTAAATCCTATCAACAACAAAATCATACTACGACACACACTAATAAACTACATTCACTATGACCTCAATACCTATTAGACAGTCCATTATTTCTGCAGTGTACTGTTATGAAAACAACAGAATGATGATGAGACACTGTGGTAAAGTCTTACAGGTATATTTGCAGATAGTTATCAATACAGGATAAACACTGTGGGCTCCAGGAGACGGGGCAGAGGTAGGGAAGGTTGTCTGGAGGCACACTCAGACACTGTCACAGAAGGTCATGGAGATCCGTAACACTGAAACGTCTGCACAGAAACAAAGAGTGAGCAAAGGCAAGAACTGATGGAAAATGTGACATGACTGTGGCATAATACGTTACCTTGGTACTGCAATGATCTGGTTGTTTAGAAGCCAGCATGAAGACCTCGTGAGGAACAGGCGAGTAATCAGCTGATTGTTCACAAGTGACTGAGGGACGGGAAGGTGGAGGAGCATCCCCTAAAAAAGACAAGCACACGGACAACAACACAGGCATACACCGAAAGAGGAGAGAGAAAGAAGCAGGCCAGCAAAAGAGAGCAAGGGAACCATGACATCTACTGAGGCCCATTTTTATTTGATACATCGTATCACCAGATGTCAGTTTGTGATGTTAGATCCCAACTTGTCAGTGAAGAAATCTTTTTCCAAAGATATCAGCACAAACCAAAATCATTGTGTGGATTAAAAACAGTAAATTATGGAGGTTTGTGATGGATCATCCAATTTTCTGTTTGTAATCTGGTTAAATCAAATGTGTTCTATGTGTCCATACAGGAGTGAGTGTTACTAAAATTTGGTCCATGTATAACTGTGTAGACATTTCCTAATGCATCATGGGTGATTTAACCAATAAAAGATTCATTAAACACACATCTGTGAAAACATTACTGGTAAACGTTGTGAAAAATTATGTTAAAGCAAATATAATTTTAAAATTAAGACAAGAATGTTTGAATCTGACCACAAACTTTTGAGCAGTAGTGTGTGTTGTATGCATGTGTCTGTCTGTATCTGATCAGGATTTTGTCATCAGTGTCAACAAAACGCTCATTTTTTTTTAGCTGTTTCTGTCATCAAAAATTGAGTTGGAGTGTTTTAACTCTGATGGCAATCTCTCCCTAACAAGTCCACTTTATTGCGTGCTCATTTTCTCCTATTAGTTGCTCATACGTATATAATTAGGAAACATGCATTAAGTCAGTAGTCCTCAACCTTTTTTGCGCCACGGACCGGTTTATGCCCGACAATATTTTCACGGACCGGCCTTTAAGGTGTCGCGGATAAATACAACAAAATAAAACTAGTACCGGTACCGAAAAAAAAAGAAGATTTATTTATAACACACTTGAAAAGACCCAGGGACACCGAGTTAACGATAAAAACCATAACAAAATAACGCTGAAAACCGATAAAAACCCTGAAAACCATACATTTCACACCTGAGCCTCAACTCTCGCGGCCTGGTACCAAACGACTCACGGACCGGCAACGGTCCGAGGCCCGGGGGTTGGGGACCGCTGCATTAAGTGCACTAATTTCTCACACTTATCAGTGGCTCATGGTTGCTTAAGGCCTATGTCTGTACTTGACCACAGAGGCAGAGCATCATTCAACCTGCCAGCTGCCTATCTTGGGAGCTTTTCAAGGATGACAGACTCCACTTTCTCTGCAGCAAGACAGCTCATAACTTTTTTACAGTGTCTCCCTGTCCTCAGACTTCTATATATTCTTCTGTAATAGATAACTATACGCTATCATTGCAATCTACACTACAGCTCAAAGGTTTGAAGTCAATTTTCACCTGGTTTATAACCATGTGATCTGTCCACACAGGAGTGATTGTTTCTAAAATTTGGCGCACGTATAAGTGTGTTGACATTTCCTAATGCATCATGGGTGATTTAACATAAATGATTCATTAAACACACATCTGTGAAAACATTTATGATCATTTTCATGTAATATTATGTTAAAATAAATGTAAATTATTAATTAAAAGACAACTATTTGAAACTGACCACAAACATTTGAGCAGTAGTGTGTGTTGTATGCATGTGTCTGTCTGTATCTGATCAGGATTTTGTCATCAGTGTCAACAAAACGCTCATTTTTTTTAGCTGTTTCTGTCATCAAAAATTGAGTTGGAGTGTTTTAACTCTGATGGCAATCTCTCCCTAACAAGTCCACTTTATTGCGTGCTCATTTTCTCCTATTAGTGGCTCATACGTATATAATTAGGAAACATGCATTAAGTCAGTGGTCCTCAACCTTTTTTGCGCCACGGACCGGTTTATGCCCGACAATATTTTCACGGACCGGCCTTTAAGGTGTCGCGGATAAATACAACAAAACAAAACTAGTACCGGTACCGGAAAAAAAGCAGATTTATTCATAACACACTTGAAAAGACCCAGGGACACCGAGTTAACGATAAAAACGATAACAAAATAACGCTGAAAACCGATAAAAACCCTGAAAACCATACATTTCACACCTGAGCCTCAACTCTCGCGGCCCGGTACCAAACGACTCACGGACCGGTACCGGTCCGAGGCCCGGGGGTTGGGGACCGCTGCATTAAGTGCACTAATTTCTCACACTTATCAGTGGCTCATGGTTGCTTAAGGCCTATGTCTGTACTTGACCACAGAGGCAGAGCATCATTCAACCTGCCAGCTGCCTATCTTGGGAGCTTTTCAAGGATGACAGACTCCACTTTCTCTGCAGCAAGACAGCTCATAACTTTTTTACAGTGTCTCCCTGTCCTCAGACTTCTATATATTCTTCTGTAATAGATAACTATACGCTATCATTGCAATCTACACTACAGCTCAAAAGTTTGAAGTCAATTTTCACCTGGTTTATAACCATGTGATCGGTCCACACAGCAGTGATGGTTACTAAAAATGGGCCCATGTATAAGTGTGTAGACATTTCCTAATGCATCATGGGTGATTTAACATTAATGATTCATTAAACACACATCTGTGAAAACATTTATGATAATTTTCATGTAATATTATGTTAAAAGTAAATGTAAATTATTAATTAAAAGACAACTGTTTGAAACTGACCACAAACTTTTGAGCAGTAGTGTGTGTTGTATGCATGTGTCTGTCTGTATCTGATCAGGATTTTGTCATCAGTGTCAACAAAACGCTCATTTTTTTTTAGCTGTTTCTGTCATCAAAATTGAGTTGGAGTGTTTTAACTCTGATGGCAATCTCTCCCTAACAAGTCCACTTTATTGCGTGCTCATTTTCTCCTATTAGTTGCTCATACGTACATAATTAGGAAACATGCATTAAGTCAGCGGTCCTCAACCTTTTTTGCGCCACGGACCGGTTTATGCCCGACAATATTTTCACAGACCGGCCTTTAAGGTGTCGCGGATAAATACAACAAAATAAAACTAGTACCGGTACCGAAAAAAAGAAGATTTATTTATGACACACTTGAAAAGACCCAGGGACACCGAGTTAACGATAAAAACGATAACAAAATAACGCTGAAAACCGATAAAAACCCTGAAAACCATACATTTCACACCTGAGCCTCAACTCTCGCGGACCGGTATCGGTCCGAGGCCCGGGGGTTGGGGACCGCTGCATTAAGTGCACTAATTTCTCACACTTATCAGTGGCTCATGGTTGCTTAAGGCCTATGTCTGTACTTGACCACAGAGGCAGAGCATCATTCAACCTGCCAGCTGCCTATCTTGGGAGCTTTTCAAGGATGACAGACTCCAATTTCTCTGCAGCAAGACAGCTCATAACTTTTTTACAGTGTCTCCCTGTCCTCAGACTTCTATATATTCTTCTGTAATAGATAACTATACACTATCATTGCAATCTACACTACAGCTCAAAAGTTTGATGTCAATTTTCACCTGTTTATAACCATGTGATCTGTCCACACAGCAGTGATGGTTACTAAAAATGGGCCCATGTATAAGTGTGTAGACATTTCCTAATGCATCATGGGTGATTTAACTTCAATGATTAATTAAACAAACATCTGTGAAAACATTTCTGATAATTTTCATGTAATATTATGTTAAAAGTAAATGTAAATTATTAATTAAAAGACAACTGTTTGAAACTGACCACAAACTTTTGAGCAGTAGTGTGTGTTGTATGCATGTGTCTGTCTGTATCTGATCAGGATTTTGTCATCAGTGTCAACAAAACGCTCATTTTTTTAGCTGTTTCTGTCATCAAAATTGAGTTGGAGTGTTTTAACTCTGATGGCAATCTCTCCCTAACAAGTCCACTTTATTGCGTGCTCATTTTCTCCTATTAGTGGCTCATACGTATATAATTAGGAAACATGCATTAAGTCAGCGGTCCTCAACCTTTTTTGCGCCACGGACCGGTTTATGCCCGACAATATTTTCACAGACCGGCCTTTAAGGTGTCGCGGATAAATACAACAAAATAAAACTAGTACCGGTACCGAAAAAAAGAAGATTTATTCATAACACACTTGAAAAGACCCAGGGACACCGAGTTAACGATAAAAACGATAACAAAATAACGCTGAAAACCGATAAAAACCCTGAAAACCATACATTTCACACCTGAGCCTCAACTCTCGCGGCCTGGTACCAAACGACTCACGGACCGGTACCGGTCCGAGGCCCGGGGGTTGGGGACCGCTGCATTAAGTGCACTAATTTCTCACACTTATCAGTGGCTCATGGTTGCTTAAGGCCTATGTCTGTACTTGACCACAGAGGCAGAGCATCATTCAACCTGCCAGCTGCCTATCTTGGGAGCTTTTCAAGGATGACAGACTCCACTTTCTCTGCAGCAAGACAGCTCATAACTTTTTTACAGTGTCTCCCTGTCCTCAGACTTCTATATATTCTTCTGTAATAGATAACTATACACTATCATTGCAATCTACACTACAGCTCAAAAGTTTGATGTCAATTTTCACCTGGTTTATAACCATGTGATCTGTCCACACAGCAGTGATGGTTACTAAAAATGGGCCCATGTATAAGTGTGTAGACATTTCCTAATGCATCATGGGTGATTTAACATAAATGATTCATTAAACACACATCTGTGAAAACATTTCTGATAATTTTCATGTAATATTATGTTAAAAGTAAATGTAAATTATTAATTAAAAGACAACTGTTTGAAACTGACCACAAACTTTTGAGCAGTAGTGTGTGTTGTATGCATGTGTCTGTCTGTATCTGATCAGGATTTTGTCATCAGTGTCAACAAAACGCTCATTTCTTTTAGCTGTTTCTGTCATCAAAATTGAGTTGGAGTGTTTTAACTCTGATGGCAATCTCTCCCTAACAAGTCCACTTTATTGCGTGCTCATTTTCTCCTATTAGTGGCTCATACGTACATAATTAGGAAACATGCATTAAGTCAGCGGTCCTCAACCTTTTTTGCGCCACGGACCGGTTTATGCCCGACAATATTTTCACAGACCGGCCTTTAAGGTGTCGCGGATAAATACAACAAAATAAAACTAGTACCGGTACCGAAAAAAAGAAGATTTATTCATAACACACTTGAAAAGACCCAGGGACACCGAGTTAACGATAAAAACGATAACAAAATAACGCTGAAAACCGATAAAAACCCTGAAAACCATACATTTCACACCTGAGCCTCAACTCTCACGGACCGGTATCGGTCCGAGGCCCGGGGGTTGGGGACCGCTGCATTAAGTGCACTAATTTCTCACACTTATCAGTGGCTCATGGTTGCTTAAGGCCTATGTCTGTACTTGACCACAGAGGCAGAGCATCATTCAACCTGCCAGCTGCCTATCTTGGGAGCTTTTCAAGGATGACAGACTCCACTTTCTCTGCAGCAAGACAGCTCATAACTTTTTTACAGTGTCTCCCTGTCCTCAGACTTCTATATATTCTTCTGTAATAGATAACTATACACTATCATTGCAATCTACACTACAGCTCAAAAGTTTGATGTCAATTTTCACCTGTTTATAACCATGTGATCTGTCCACACAGCAGTGATGGTTACTAAAAATGGGCCCATGTATAAGTGTGTAGACATTTCCTAATGCATCATGGGTGATTTAACTTCAATGATTAATTAAACAAACATCTGTGAAAACATTTCTGATAATTTTCATGTAATATTATGTTAAAAGTAAATGTAAATTATTAATTAAAAGACAACTGTTTGAAACTGACCACAAACTTTTGAGCAGTAGTGTGTGTTGTATGCATGTGTCTGTCTGTATCTGATCAGGATTTTGTCATCAGTGTCAACAAAACGCTCATTTTTTTAGCTGTTTCTGTCATCAAAATTGAGTTGGAGTGTTTTAACTCTGATGGCAATCTCTCCCTAACAAGTCCACTTTATTGCGTGCTCATTTTCTCCTATTAGTGGCTCATACGTATATAATTAGGAAACATGCATTAAGTCAGCGGTCCTCAACCTTTTTTGCGCCACGGACCGGTTTATGCCCGACAATATTTTCACAGACCGGCCTTTAAGGTGTCGCGGATAAATACAACAAAACAAAACTAGTACCGGTACCGAAAAAAAGAAGATTTATTCATAACACACTTGAAAAGACCCAGGGACACCGAGTTAACGATAAAAACGATAACAAAATAACGCTGAAAACCGATAAAAACCCTGAAAACCATACATTTCACACCTGAGCCTCAACTCTCGCGGCCTGGTACCAAACGACTCACGGACCGGTACCGGTCCGAGGCCCGGGGGTTGGGGACCGCTGCATTAAGTGCACTAATTTCTCACACTTATCAGTGGCTCATGGTTGCTTAAGGCCTATGTCTGTACTTGACCACAGAGGCAGAGCATCATCCAACCTGCCAGCTGCCTATCTTGGGAGCTTTTCAAGGATGACAGACTCCACTTTCTCTGCAGCAAGACAGCTCATAACTTTTTTACAGTGTCTCCCTGTCCTCAGACTTCTATATATTCTTCTGTAATAGATAACTATACACTATCATTGCAATCTACACTACAGCTCAAAAGTTTGATGTCAATTTTCACCTGGTTTATAACCATGTGATCTGTCCACACAGCAGTGATGGTTACTAAAAATGGGCCCATGTATAAGTGTGTAGACATTTCCTAATGCATCATGGGTGATTTAACATAAATGATTCATTAAACACACATCTGTGAAAACATTTCTGATAATTTTCATGTAATATTATGTTAAAAGTAAATGTAAATTATTAATTAAAAGACAACTGTTTGAAACTGACCACAAACTTTTGAGCAGTAGTGTGTGTTGTATGCATGTGTCTGTCTGTATCTGATCAGGATTTTGTCATCAGTGTCAACAAAACGCTCATTTTTTTAGCTGTTTCTGTCATCAAAATTGAGTTGGAGTGTTTTAACTCTGATGGCAATCTCTCCCTAACAAGTCCACTTTATTGCGTGCTCATTTTCTCCTATTAGTGGCTCATACGTATATAATTAGGAAACATGCATTAAGTCAGCGGTCCTCAACCTTTTTTGCGCCACGGACCGGTTTATGCCCGACAATATTTTCACAGACCGGCCTTTAAGGTGTCGCGGATAAATACAACAAAATAAAACTAGTACCGGTACCGAAAAAAAGAAGATTTATTCATAACACACTTGAAAAGACCCAGGGACACCGAGTTAACGATAAAAACGATAACAAAATAACGCTGAAAACCGATAAAAACCCTGAAAACCATACATTTCACACCTGAGCCTCAACTCTCGCGGACCGGCACCTTTCCGAGGCCCGGGGGTTGGGGACCGCTGCATTAAGTGCACTAATTTCTCACACTTATCAGTGGCTCATGGTTGCTTAAGGCCTATGTCTGTACTTGACCACAGAGGCAGAGCATCATTCAACCTGCCAGCTGCCTATCTTGGGAGCTTTTCAGGGATGACAGACTCCACTTTCTCTGCAGCAAGACAGCTCATAACTTTTTTACAGTGTCTCCCTGTCCTCAGACTTCTATATATTCTTCTGTAATAGATAACGATACACTATCATTGCAATCTACACTACAGCTCAAACGTTTGAAGTCAATTTTCACCTGTTTATAACCATGTGATCTGTCCACACAGCAGTGATGGCTACTAAAAATGGGCCCATGTATAAGTGTGTAGACATTTCCTAATGCATCATGGGTGATTTAACATAAATGATTCATTAAACACACATCTGTGAAAACATTTCTGATCATTTTCATGTAATATTATGTTAAAAGTAAATGTAAATTATTAATTAAAAAGACGACAGTTTGAATCTGACCACAAACCTTTGAGCAGTAGTGTGTGTTGTATGCATGTGTCTGTCTGTATCTGATCAGGATTTTGTCATCAGTGTCAACAAAACGCTCATTTTTTTTAGCTGTTCCTATCATCAAAAATTGAGTTGGAGTGTTTTAACTCTGATGGCAATCTCTCCCTAACAAGTCCACTTTATTGCGTGCTCATTTTCTCCTATTAGTAGTTCATAGGAGTCTAACTAATGAACTGTATGCATGTTTCCTAATCTGTCACACTTATCAGTGGCTCATGGTTGCTTAAGGCCTATGTCTGTACTTGACCACAGAGGCAGAGCATCATTCAACCTGCCAGCTGCCTATCTTGGGAGCTTTTCAAGGATGACAGACTCCAATTTCTCTGCAGCAAGACAGCTCATAACTTTTTTACAGTGTCTCCCTGTCCTCATACTTCTATACGTTCTTCTGTAATAGATAACTATACACTATCATTGCAATCAAGGTATACTACAGCTCAAAGGTTTGAAGTCAAATTTCACCTGGTTTATAACCATGTGATCTGTCCACACAGCAGTGATTGTTTCTAAAAATGGGCCCATGTATAAGTGTGTAGACATTTCCTAATGCATCATGGGTGATTTAACATAAATGATTCATTAAACACACATCTGTGAAAACATTTCTGATAAACTTTGCCTAATTTTATGTTATAGCAAATATAATTTTAAAATTAAGACAAGAATGTTTGAATCTGACCACAAACTTTTGAGCAGTAGTGTGTGTTGTATGCATGTGTCTGTCTGTATCTGATCAGGATTTTGTCATCAGTGTCAACAAAACGCTCATTTTTTAGCTGTTTCTGTCATCAAAATTGAGTTGGAGTGTTTTAACTCTGGTGGCAATCTCTCCCTAACAAGTCCACTTTATTGCGTGCTCATTTTCTCCTATTAGTGGCTCATACGTATATAATTAGGAAACATGCATTAAGTCAGCGGTCCTCAACCTTTTTTGCGCCACGGACCGGTTTATGCCCGACAATATTTTCACAGACCGGCCTTTAAGGTGTCGCGGATAAATACAACAAAATAAAACTAGTACCGGTACCGAAAAAAAGAAGATTTATTCATAACACACTTGAAAAGACCCAGGGACACCGAGTTAACGATAAAAACGATAACAAAATAACGCTGAAAACCGATAAAAACCCTGAAAACCATACATTTCACACCTGAGCCTCATCTCTCGCGGCCCGGTACCAAACGACTCACGGACCGGTATCGGTCCGAGGCCCGGGGGTTGGGGACCGCTGCATTAAGTGCACTAATTTCTCACACTTATCAGTGGCTCATGGTTGCTTAAGGCCTATGTCTGTACTTGGTTACGTATATAATTAGGAAACATGCATTAAGTCAGCGGTCCTCAACCTTTTTTGCGCCACGGACCGGTTTATGCCCGACAATATTTTCACAGACCGGCCTTTAAGGTGTCGCGGATAAATACAACAAAATAAAACTAGTACCGGTACCGAAAAAAAGAAGATTTATTCATAACACACTTGAAAAGCCCCAGGGACACCGAGTTAACGATAAAAACGATAACAAAATAACGCTGAAAACCGATAAAAACCCTGAAAACCATACATTTCACACCTGAGCCTCAACTCTCGCGGCCCGGTACCAAAAGACTCACGGACCGGTACCGGTCCGAGGCCCGGGGGTTGGGGACCGCTGCATTAAGTGCACTAATTTCTCACACTTATCAGTGGCTCATGGTTGCTTAAGGCCTATGTCTGTACTTGACCACAGAGGCAGAGCATCATTCAACCTGCCAGCTGCCTATCTTGGGAGCTTTTCAAGGATGACAGACTCCACTTTCTCTGCAGCAAGACAGCTCATAACTTTTTTACAGTGTCTCCCTGTCCTCATACTTCTATATATTCTTCTGTAATAGATAACTATACACTATCATTGCAATCTACACTACAGCTCAAAAGTTTGATGTCAATTTTCACCTGTTTATAACCATGTGATCTGTCCACACAGCAGTGATGGTTACTAAAAATGGGCCCATGTATAAGTGTGTAGACATTTCCTAATGCATCATGGGTGATTTAACATAAATGATTCATTAAACACACATCTGTGAAAACATTTCTGATAATTTTCATGTAATATTATGTTAAAAGTAAATGTAAATTATTAATTAAAAGACAACTGTTTGAAACTGACCACAAACTTTTGAGCAGTAGTGTGTGTTGTATGCATGTGTCTGTCTGTATCTGATCAGGATTTTGTCATCAGTGTCAACAAAACGCTCATTTCTTTTAGCTGTTTCTGTCATCAAAATTGAGTTGGAGTGTTTTAACTCTGATGGCAATCTCTCCCTAACAAGTCCACTTTATTGCGTGCTCATTTTCTCCTATTAGTGGCTCATACGTACATAATTAGGAAACATGCATTAAGTCAGCGGTCCTCAACCTTTTTTGCGCCACGGACCGGTTTATGCCCGACAATATTTTCACAGACCGGCCTTTAAGGTGTCGCGGATAAATACAACAAAATAAAACTAGTACCGGTACCGAAAAAAAGAAGATTTATTCATAACACACTTGAAAAGACCCAGGGACACCGAGTTAACGATAAAAACGATAACAAAATAACGCTGAAAACCGATAAAAACCCTGAAAACCATACATTTCACACCTGAGCCTCAACTCTCGCGGACCGGCACCTTTCCGAGGCCCGGGGGTTGGGGACCGCTGCATTAAGTGCACTAATTTCTCACACTTATCAGTGGCTCATGGTTGCTTAAGGCCTATGTCTGTACTTGACCACAGAGGCAGAGCATCATTCAACCTGCCAGCTGCCTATCTTGGGAGCTTTTCAGGGATGACAGACTCCACTTTCTCTGCAGCAAGACAGCTCATAACTTTTTTACAGTGTCTCCCTGTCCTCAGACTTCTATATATTCTTCTGTAATAGATAACGATACACTATCATTGCAATCTACACTACAGCTCAAACGTTTGAAGTCAATTTTCACCTGGTTTATAACCATGTGATCTGTCCACACAGCAGTGATGGCTACTAAAAATGGGCCCATGTATAAGTGTGTAGACATTTCCTAATGCATCATGGGTGATTTAACATAAATGATTCATTAAACACACATCTGTGAAAACATTTCTGATAATTTTCATGTAATATTATGTTAAAAGTAAATGTAAATTATTAATTAAAAAGACGACAGTTTGAATCTGACCACAAACCTTTGAGCAGTAGTGTGTGTTGTATGCATGTGTCTGTCTGTATCTGATCAGGATTTTGTCATCAGTGTCAACAAAACGCTCATTTTTTTTAGCTGTTTCTGTCATCAAAATTGAGTTGGAGTGTTTTAACTCTGATGGCAATCTCTCCCTAACAAGTCCACTTTATTGCGTGCTCATTTTCTCCTATTAGTAGTTCATAGGAGTCTAACTAATGAACTGTATGCATGTTTCCTAATCTGTCACACTTATCAGTGGCTCATGGTTGCTTAAGGCCTATGTCTGTACTTGACCACAGAGGCAGAGCATCATTCAACCTGCCAGCTGCCTATCTTGGGAGCTTTTCAAGGATGACAGACTCCAATTTCTCTGCAGCAAGACAGCTCATAACTTTTTTACAGTGTCTCCCTGTCCTCATACTTCTATACGTTCTTCTGTAATAGATAACTATACACTATCATTGCAATCAAGCTATACTACAGCTCAAAGGTTTGAAGTCAAATTTCACCTGGTTTATAACCATGTGATCTGTCCACACAGCAGTGATTGTTTCTAAAAATGGGCCCATGTATAAGTGTGTAGACATTTCCTAATGCATCATGGGTGATTTAACATAAATGATTCATTAAACACACATCTGTGAAAACATTTCTGATAAACTTTGCCTAATTTTATGTTATAGCAAATATAATTTTAAAATTAAGACAAGAATGTTTGAATCTGACCACAAACTTTTGAGCAGTAGTGTGTGTTGTATGCATGTGTCTGTCTGTATCTGATCAGGATTTTGTCATCAGTTTCAACAAAACGCTCATTTTTTAGCTGTTTCTGTCATCAAAATTGAGTTGGAGTGTTTTAACTCTGATGGCAATCTCTCCCTAACAAGTCCACTTTATTGCGTGCTCATTTTCTCCTATTAGTGGCTCATACGTATATAATTAGGAAACATGCATTAAGTCAGTGGTCCTCAACCTTTTTTGCGCCACGGACCGGTTTATGCCCGACAATATTTTCACGGACCGGCCTTTAAGGTGTCGCGGATAAATACAACAAAATAAAACTAGTACCGTTACCGAAAAAAAGAAGATTTATTCATAACACACTTGAAAAGACCCAGGGACACCGAGTTAACGATAAAAACGATAACAAAATAACGCTGAAAACCGATAAAAACCCTGAAAACCATACATTTCACACCTGAGCCTCAACTCTCGCGGCCCGGTACCAAACGACTCACGGACCGGTACCGGTCCGAGGCCCGGGGGTTGGGGACCGCTGCATTAAGTGCACTAATTTCTCACACTTATCAGTGGCTCATGGTTGCTTAAGGCCTATGTCTGTACTTGACCACAGAGGCAGAGCATCATTCAACCTGCCAGCTGCCTATCTTGGGAGCTTTTCAAGGATGACAGACTCCACTTTCTCTGCAGCAAGACAGCTCATAACTTTTTTACAGTGTCTCCCTGTCCTCAGACTTCTATATATTCTTCTGTAATAGATAACTATACACTATCATTGCAATCTACACTACAGCTCAAAAGTTTGAAGTCAATTTTCACCTGTTTATAACCATGTGATCGGTCCACACAGCAGTGATTGTTTCTAAAAATGGGCCCATGTATAAGTGTGTAGACATTTCCTAATGCATCATGGGTGATTTAACATAAATGATTCATTAAACACACATCTGTGAAAACATTTCTGATCATTTTCATGTAATATTATGTTAAAAGTAAATGTAAATTATTAATTAAAAAGACGACAGTTTGAATCTGACCACAAACCTTTGAGCAGTAGTGTGTGTTGTATGCATGTGTCTGTCTGTATCTGATCAGGATTTTGTCATCAGTGTCAACAAAACGCTCATTTTTTTTAGCTGTTTCTGTCATCAAAATTGAGTTGGAGTGTTTTAACTCTGATGGCAATCTCTCCCTAACAAGTCCACTTTATTGCGTGCTCATTTTCTCCTATTAGTAGTTCATAGGAGTCTAACTAATGAACTGTATGCATGTTTCCTAATCTGTCACACTTATCAGTGGCTCATGGTTGCTTAAGGCCTATGTCTGTACTTGACCACAGAGGCAGAGCATCATTCAACCTGCCAGCTGCCTATCTTGGGAGCTTTTCAAGGATGACAGACTCCAATTTCTCTGCAGCAAGACAGCTCATAACTTTTTTACAGTGTCTCCCTGTCCTCAGACTTCTATATATTCTTCTGTAATAGATAACTATACACTATCATTGCAATCTACACTACAGCTCAAAAGTTTGAAGTCAATTTTCACCTGGTTTATAACCATGTGATCGGTCCACACAGCAGTGATGGTTACTAAAAATGGGCCCATGTATAAGTGTGTAGACATTTCCTAATGCATCATGGGTGATTTAACATAAATGATTCATTAAACACACATCTGTGAAAACATTTCTGATAAACTTTGCCTAATTTTATGTTATAGCAAATATAATTTTAAAATTAAGACAAGAATGTTTGAATCTGACCACAAACTTTTGAGCAGTAGTGTGTGTTGTATGCATGTGTCTGTCTGTATCTGATCAGGATTTTGTCATCAGTGTCAACAAAACGCTCATTTCTTTTAGCTGTTTCTGTCATCAAAATTGAGTTGGAGTGTTTTAACTCTGATGGCAATCTCTCCCTAACAAGTCCACTTTATTGCGTGCTCATTTTCTCCTATTAGTGGCTCATACGTATATAATTAGGAAACATGCATTAAGTCAGCGGTCCTCAACCTTTTTTGCGCCACGGACCGGTTTATGCCCGACAATATTTTCACAGACCGGCCTTTAAGGTGTCGCGGATAAATACAACAAAATAAAACTAGTACCGGTACCGAAAAAAAGAAGATTTATTCATAACACACTTGAAAAGACCCAGGGACACCGAGTTAACGATAAAAACGATAACAAAATAACGCTGAAAACCGATAAAAACCCTGAAAACCATACATTTCACACCTGAGCCTCAACTCTCGCGGACCGGCACCTTTCCGAGGCCCGGGGGTTGGGGACCGCTGCATTAAGTGCACTAATTTCTCACACTTATCAGTGGCTCATGGTTGCTTAAGGCCTATGTCTGTACTTGACCACAGAGGCAGAGCATCATTCAACCTGCCAGCTGCCTATCTTGGGAGCTTTTCAAGGATGACAGACTCCACTTTCTCTGCAGCAAGACAGCTCATAACTTTTTTACAGTGTCTCCCTGTCCTCATACTTCTATATATTCTTCTGTAATAGATAACTATACACTATCATTGCAATCTACACTACAGCTCAAAAGTTTGAAGTCAATTTTCACCTGTTTATAACCATGTGATCGGTCCACACAGCAGTGATGGTTACTAAAAATGGGCCCATGTATAAGTGTGTAGACATTTCCTAATGCATCATGGGTGATTTAACATAAATGATTCATTAAACACACATCTGTGAAAACATTTCTGATAATTTTCATGTAATATTATGTTAAAAGTAAATGTAAATTATTAATTAAAAGACAACTGTTTGAAACTGACCACAAACTTTTGAGCAGTAGTGTGTGTTGTATGCATGTGTCTGTCTGTATCTGACCAGGATTTTGTCATCAGCGTCAACAAAACGCTCATTTTTTTTAGCTGTTTCTGTCATCAAAATTGAGTTGGAGTGTTTTAACTCTGATGGCAATCTCTCCCTAACAAGTCCACTTTATTGCGTGCTCATCTTCTCCTATTAGTGGCTCATACGTATATATTTAGGAAACATGCATTAAGTCAGCGGTCCTCAACCTTTTTTGCGCCACGGACCGGTTTATGCCCGACAATATTTTCACAGACCGGCCTTTAAGGTTTCGCGGATAAATACAACAAAATAAAACTAGTACCGGTACCGAAAAAAAGAAGATTTATTCATAACACACTTGAAAAGACCCAGGGACACCGAGTTAACGATAAAAACGATAACAAAATAACGCTGAATACCGATAAAAACCCTGAAAACCATACATTTCACACCTGAGCCTCATCTCTCGCGGCCCGGTACCAAACGACTCACGGACCGGTATCGGTCCGAGGCCCGGGGGTTGGGGACCGCTGCATTAAGTGCACTAATTTCTCACACTTATCAGTGGCTCATGGTTGCTTAAGGCCTATGTCTGTACTTGACCACAGAGGCAGAGCATCATTCAACCTGCCAGCTGCCTATCTTGGGAGCTTTTCAAGGATCACAGACTCCACTTTCTCTGCAGCAAGACAGCTCATAACTTTTTTACAGTGTCTCCCTGTCCACAGACTTCTATATATTCTTCTGTAATAGATAACTATACGCTATCATTGCAATCTACACTACAGCTCAAAAGTTTGAAGTCAATTTTCACCTGTTTATAACCATGTGATCTGTCCACACAGCAGTGATGGTTACTAAAAATGGGCCCATGTATAAGTGTGTAGACATTTCCTAATGCATCATGGGTGATTTAACATAAATGATTCATTAAACACACATCTGTGAAAACATTTCTGATAATTTTCATGTAATATTATGTTAAAAGTAAATGTAAATTATTAATTAAAAGACAACTGTTTGAAACTGACCACAAACTTTTGAGCAGTAGTGTGTGTTGTATGCATGTGTCTGTCTGTATCTGACCAGAATTTTGTCATCACTGTCAACAAAACGCTCATTTTTTTTAGCTGTTTCTGTCATCAAAAATTGAGTTGGAGTGTTTTAACTCTGATGGCAATCTCTCCCTAACAAGTCCACTTTATTGCGTGCTCATTTTCTCCTATTAGTAGTTCATAGGAGTCTAACTAATGAACTGTATGCATGTTTCCTAATCTGTCACACTTATCAGTGGCTCATGGTTGCTTAAGGCCTATGTCTGTACTTGACCACAGAGGCAGAGCATCATTCAACCTGCCAGCTGCCTATCTTGGGAGCTTTTCAAGGATGACAGACTCCAATTTCTCTGCAGCAAGACAGCTCATAACTTTTTTACAGTGTCTCCCTGTCCTCAGACTTCTATATATTCTTCTGTAATAGATAACTATACACTATCATTGCAATCTACACTACAGCTCAAAAGTTTGAAGTCAATTTTCACCTGGTTTATAACCATGTGATCGGTCCACACAGCAGTGATGGTTACTAAAAATGGGCCCATGTATAAGTGTGTAGACATTTCCTAATGCATCATGGGTGATTTAACATAAATGATTCATTAAACACACATCTGTGAAAACATTTCTGATAAACTTTGCCTAATTTTATGTTATAGCAAATATAATTTTAAAATTAAGACAAG
Organism: Mchenga conophoros; assembly: GCF_057382185.1. NCBI lineage: Eukaryota > Metazoa > Chordata > Actinopteri > Cichliformes > Cichlidae > Mchenga > Mchenga conophoros. The sequence goes on along the minus strand of NC_140532.1, from coordinate 60,160,784 downwards.
AATGTTTGAATCTGACCACAAACTTTTGAGCAGTAGTGTGTGTTGTATGCATGTGTCTGTCTGTATCTGATCAGGATTTTGTCATCAGTTTCAACAAAACGCTCATTTTTTAGCTGTTTCTGTCATCAAAATTGAGTTGGAGTGTTTTAACTCTGATGGCAATCTCTCCCTAACAAGTCCACTTTATTGCGTGCTCATTTTCTCCTATTAGTGGCTCATACGTATATAATTAGGAAACATGCATTAAGTCAGTGGTCCTCAACCTTTTTTGCGCCACGGACCGGTTTATGCCCGACAATATTTTCACGGACCGGCCTTTAAGGTGTCGCGGATAAATACAACAAAATAAAACTAGTACCGTTACCGAAAAAAAGAAGATTTATTCATAACACACTTGAAAAGACCCAGGGACACCGAGTTAACGATAAAAACGATAACAAAATAACGCTGAAAACCGATAAAAACCCTGAAAACCATACATTTCACACCTGAGCCTCAACTCTCGCGGCCCGGTACCAAACGACTCACGGACCGGTACCGGTCCGAGGCCCGGGGGTTGGGGACCGCTGCATTAAGTGCACTAATTTCTCACACTTATCAGTGGCTCATGGTTGCTTAAGGCCTATGTCTGTACTTGACCACAGAGGCAGAGCATCATTCAACCTGCCAGCTGCCTATCTTGGGAGCTTTTCAAGGATGACAGACTCCACTTTCTCTGCAGCAAGACAGCTCATAACTTTTTTACAGTGTCTCCCTGTCCTCAGACTTCTATATATTCTTCTGTAATAGATAACTATACACTATCATTGCAATCTACACTACAGCTCAAAAGTTTGAAGTCAATTTTCACCTGTTTATAACCATGTGATCGGTCCACACAGCAGTGATTGTTTCTAAAAATGGGCCCATGTATAAGTGTGTAGACATTTCCTAATGCATCATGGGTGATTTAACATAAATGATTCATTAAACACACATCTGTGAAAACATTTCTGATCATTTTCATGTAATATTATGTTAAAAGTAAATGTAAATTATTAATTAAAAAGACGACAGTTTGAATCTGACCACAAACCTTTGAGCAGTAGTGTGTGTTGTATGCATGTGTCTGTCTGTATCTGATCAGGATTTTGTCATCAGTGTCAACAAAACGCTCATTTTTTTTAGCTGTTTCTGTCATCAAAATTGAGTTGGAGTGTTTTAACTCTGATGGCAATCTCTCCCTAACAAGTCCACTTTATTGCGTGCTCATTTTCTCCTATTAGTAGTTCATAGGAGTCTAACTAATGAACTGTATGCATGTTTCCTAATCTGTCACACTTATCAGTGGCTCATGGTTGCTTAAGGCCTATGTCTGTACTTGACCACAGAGGCAGAGCATCATTCAACCTGCCAGCTGCCTATCTTGGGAGCTTTTCAAGGATGACAGACTCCACTTTCTCTGCAGCAAGACAGCTCATAACTTTTTTACAGTGTCTCCCTGTCCTCATACTTCTATATGTTCTTCTGTAATAGATAACTATACACTATCATTGCAGTCAATCTACACTACAGCTCAAAAGTTTGAAGTTAATTTTCACCAGTTTATAACCATGTGATCGGTCCACACAGCAGTAATGGTTACTAAAAATGGGCCCATGTATAAGTGTGTAGACATTTCCTAATGCATCATGGGTGATTTAACATAAATGATTCATTAAACAAACATCTGTGAAAACATTTCTGATAATTTTCATGTAATATTATGTTAAAAGTAAATGTAAATTATTAATTAAAAGACAACTGTTTGAAACTGACCACAAACTTTTGAGCAGTAGTGTGTGTTGTATGCATGTGTCTGTCTGTATCTGATCAGGATTTTGTCATCAGTGTCAACAAGACGCTCATTTTTTAGCTGTTTCTGTCATCAAAATTGAGTTGGAGTGTTTTAACTCTGATGGCAATCTCTCCCTAACAAGTCCACTTTATTGCGTGCTCATTTTCTCCTATTAGTGGCTCATACGTATATAATTAGGAAACATGCATTAAGTCAGCGGTCCTCAACCTTTTTTGCGCCACGGACCGGTTTATGCCCAACAATATTTTCACAGACCGGCCTTTAAGGTGTCGCGGATAAATACAACAAAATAAAACTAGTACCGGTACCGAAAAAAAGAAGATTTATTCATAACACACTTGAAAAGACCCAGGGACACCGAGTTAACGATAAAAACGATAACAAAATAACGCTGAAAACCGATAAAAACCCTGAAAACCATACATTTCACACCTGAGCCTCAACTCTCGCGGCCCGGTACCAAACGACTCACGGACCGGTATCGGTCCGAGGCCCGGTCCGAGGCCCGGGGGTTGGGGACCGCTGCATTAAGTGCACTAATTTCTCACACTTATCAGTGGCTCATGGTTGCTTAAGGCCTATGTCTGTACTTGACCACAGAGGCAAAGCATCATTCAACCTGCCAGCTGCCTATCTTGGGAGCTTTTCAGGGATGACAGACTCCACTTTCTCTGCAGCAAGACAGCTCATAACTTTTTTACAGTGTCTCCCTGTCCACAGACTTCTATATATTCTTCTGTAATAGATAACTATACACTATCATTGCAATCTACACTACAGCTCAAAAGTTTGAAGTCAATTTTCACCTGTTTATAACCATGTGATCTGTCCACACAGCAGTGATGGTTACTAAAAATGGGCCCATGTATAAGTGTGTAGACATTTCCTAATGCATCATGGGTGATTTAACATAAATGATTCATTAAACACACATCTGTGAAAACATTTCTGATCATTTTCATGTAATATTATGTTAAAGTAAATGTAAATTATTAATTAAAAGACGACTGTTTCAATCTGACAACAAACTTTTGAGCAGTAGTGTGTGTTGTATGCATGTGTCTGTCTCTATCTGATCATTATTTTGTCATCAGTTTCAACAAAACGCTCATTTTTTTAGCTGTGTCTGTCATCAAAAATTGAGTTGGAGTGTTTTAACTGTGATGGCAATCTCTCCCTAACAAGTCCACTTTATTGCGTGCTCATTTTCTCCTATTAGTGGCTCATAGGAGTCTAACTAATGAACTGTATGCATGTTTCCTAATCTGTCACGCTTATCAGTGGCTCATGGTTGCTTAAGGCCTATGTCTGTACTTGACCACAGAGGCAGAGCATCATTCAACCTGCCAGCTGCCTATCTTGGGAGCTTTTCAAGGATGACAGACTCCACTTTCTCTGCAGCAAGACAGCTCATAACTTTTTTACAGTGTCTCCCTGTCCTCAGACTTCTATATATTCTTCTGTAATAGATAACTATACAGTATCATTGCAATCTACACTACAGCTCAAAAGTTTGATGTCAATTTTCACCTGTTTATAACCATGTGATCTGTCCACACAGCAGTGATGGTTACTAAAAATGGGCCCATGTATAAGTGTGTAGACATTTCCTAATGCATCATGGGTGATTTAACATAAATGATTCATTAAACACACATCTGTGAAAACATTTCTGATCATTTTCATGTAATATTATGTTAAAAGTAAATGTAAATTATTAATTAAAAGACAACTGTTTGAAACTGACCACAAACTTTTGAGCAGTAGTGTGTGTTGTATGCATGTGTCTGTCTGTATCTGATCAGGATTTTGTCATCAGTGTCAACAAAACGCTCATTTCTTTTAGCTGTTTCTGTCATCAAAATTGAGTTGGAGTGTTTTAACTCTGATGGCAATCTCTCCCTAACAAGTCCACTTTATTGCGTGCTCATTTTCTCCTATTAGTGGCTCATACGTATATAATTAGGAAACATGCATTAAGTCAGCGGTCCTCAACCTTTTTTGCGCCACGGACCGGTTTATGCCCGACAATATTTTCACAGACCGGCCTTTAAGGTGTCGCGGATAAATACAACAAAATAAAACTAGTACCGGTACCGAAAAAAAGAAGATTTATTCATAACACACTTGAAAAGACCCAGGGACACCGAGTTAACGATAAAAACGATAACAAAATAACGCTGAAAACCGATAAAAACCCTGAAAACCATACATTTCACACCTGAGCCTCAACTCTCGCGGACCGGCACCTTTCCGAGGCCCGGGGGTTGGGGACCGCTGCATTAAGTGCACTAATTTCTCACACTTATCAGTGGCTCATGGTTGCTTAAGGCCTATGTCTGTACTTGACCACAGAGGCAGAGCATCATTCAACCTGCCAGCTGCCTATCTTGGGAGCTTTTCAAGGATGACAGACTCCACTTTCTCTGCAGCAAGACAGCTCATAACTTTTTTACAGTGTCTCCCTGTCCTCATACTTCTATATATTCTTCTGTAATAGATAACTATACACTATCATTGCAATCTACACTACAGCTCAAAAGTTTGAAGTCAATTTTCACCTGTTTATAACCATGTGATCTGTCCACACAGCAGTGATGGTTACTAAAAATGGGCCCATGTATAAGTGTGTAGATATTTCCTAATGCATCATGGGTGATTTAACATAAATGATTCATTAAACACACATCTGTGAAAACATTTCTGATAATTTTCATGTAATATTATGTTAAAAGTAAGTGTAAATTATTAATTAAAAGACAACTGTTTGAAACTGACCACAAACTTTTGAGCAGTAGTGTGTGTTGTATGCATGTGTCTGTCTGTATCTGACCAGGATTTTGTCATCAGCGTCAACAAAACGCTCATTTTTTTTAGCTGTTTCTGTCATCAAAATTGAGTTGGAGTGTTTTAACTCTGATGGCAATCTCTCCCTAACAAGTCCACTTTATTGCGTGCTCATCTTCTCCTATTAGTGGCTCATACGTATATAATTAGGAAACATGCATTAAGTCAGCGGTCCTCAACCTTTTTTGCGCCACGGACCGGTTTATGCCCGACAATATTTTCACAGACCGGCCTTTAAGGTGTCGCGGATAAATACAACAAAATAAAACTAGTACCGGTACCGAAAAAAAGAAGATTTATTCATAACACACTTGAAAAGACCCAGGGACACCGAGTTAACGATAAAAACGATAACAAAATAACGCTGAATACCGATAAAAACCCTGAAAACCATACATTTCACACCTGAGCCTCATCTCTCGCGGCCCGGTACCAAACGACTCACGGACCGGTATCGGTCCGAGGCCCGGGGGTTGGGGACCGCTGCATTAAGTGCACTAATTTCTCACACTTATCAGTGGCTCATGGTTGCTTAAGGCCTATGTCTGTACTTGACCACAGAGGCAGAGCATCATTCAACCTGCCAGCTGCCTATCTTGGGAGCTTTTCAAGGATGACAGACTCCACTTTCTCTGCAGCAAGACAGCTCATAACTTTTTTACAGTGTCTCCCTGTCCTCATACTTCTATATGTTCTTCTGTAATAGATAACTATACACTATCATTGCAGTCAATCTACACTACAGCTCAAAAGTTTGAAGTTAATTTTCACCAGTTTATAACCATGTGATCGGTCCACACAGCAGTAATGGTTACTAAAAATGGGCCCATGTATAAGTGTGTAGACATTTCCTAATGCATCATGGGTGATTTAACATAAATGATTCATTAAACACACATCTGTGAAAACATTTCTGATAATTTTCATGTAATATTATGTTAAAAGTAAATGTAAATTATTAATTAAAAGACAACTGTTTGAAACTGACCACAAACTTTTGAGCAGTAGTGTGTGTTGTATGCATGTGTCTGTCTGTATCTGATCAGGATTTTGTCATCAGTGTCAACAAAACGCTCATTTTTTAGCTGTTTCTGTCATCAAAATTGAGTTGGAGTGTTTTAACTCTGATGGCAATCTCTCCCTAACAAGTCCACTTTATTGCGTGCTCATTTTCTCCTATTAGTGGCTCATACGTATATAATTAGGAAACATGCATTAAGTCAGCGGTCCTCAACCTTTTTTGCGCCACGGACCGGTTTATGCCCAACAATATTTTCACAGACCGGCCTTTAAGGTGTCGCGGATAAATACAACAAAATAAAACTAGTACCGGTACCGAAAAAAAGAAGATTTATTCATAACACACTTGAAAAGACCCAGGGACACCGAGTTAACGATAAAAACGATAACAAAATAACGCTGAAAACCGATAAAAACCCTGAAAACCATACATTTCACACCTGAGCCTCAACTCTGGCGGCCCGGTACCAAACGACTCACGGACCGGTATCGGTCCGAGGCCCGGTCCGAGGCCCGGGGGTTGGGGACCGCTGCATTAAGTGCACTAATTTCTCACACTTATCAGTGGCTCATGGTTGCTTAAGGCCTATGTCTGTACTTGACCACAGAGGCAAAGCATCATTCAACCTGCCAGCTGCCTATCTTGGGAGCTTTTCAGGGATGACAGACTCCACTTTCTCTGCAGCAAGACAGCTCATAACTTTTTTACAGTGTCTCCCTGTCCACAGACTTCTATATATTCTTCTGTAATAGATAACTATACACTATCATTGCAATCTACACTACAGCTCAAAAGTTTGAAGTCAATTTTCACCTGTTTATAACCATGTGATCTGTCCACACAGCAGTGATGGTTACTAAAAATGGGCCCATGTATAAGTGTGTAGACATTTCCTAATGCATCATGGGTGATTTAACATAAATGATTCATTAAACACACATCTGTGAAAACATTTCTGATCATTTTCATGTAATATTATGTTAAAGTAAATGTAAATTATTAATTAAAAGACGACTGTTTCAATCTGACAACAAACTTTTGAGCAGTAGTGTGTGTTGTATGCATGTGTCTGTCTCTATCTGATCATTATTTTGTCATCAGTTTCAACAAAACGCTCATTTTTTTAGCTGTGTCTGTCATCAAAAATTGAGTTGGAGTGTTTTAACTGTGATGGCAATCTCTCCCTAACAAGTCCACTTTATTGCGTGCTCATTTTCTCCTATTAGTGGCTCATACGTATATAATTAGGAAACATGCATTAAGTCAGCGGTCCTCAACCTTTTTTGCGCCACGGACCGGTTTATGCCCGACAATATTTTCACAGACCGGCCTTTAAGGTGTCGCGGATAAATACAACAAAATAAAACTAGTACCGGTACCGAAAAAAAGAAGATTTATTCATAACACACTTGAAAAGACCCAGGGACACCGAGTTAACGATAAAAACGATAACAAAATAACTCTGAAAACCGATAAAAACCCTGAAAACCATACATTTCACACCTGAGCCTCATCTCTCGCGGCCCGGTACCAAACGACTCACGGACCGGTATCGGTTCGAGGCCCGGGGATTAGGGACCGCTGCATTAAGTGCACTAATTTCTCACACTTATCAGTGGCTCATGGTTGCTTAAGGCCTATGTCTGTACTTGACCACAGGGGCAGAGCATCATTCAACCTGCCAGCTGCCTATCTTGGGAGCTTTTCAAGGATGACAGACTCCACTTTCTCTGCAGCAAGACAGCTCATAACTTTTTTACAGTGTCTCCCTGTCCTCAGACTTCTATATATTCTTCTGTAATAGATAACTATACACTATCATTGCAATCTACACTACAGCTCAAAAGTTTGATGTCAATTTTCACCTGTTTATAACCATGTGATCTGTCCACACAGCAGTGATGGTTACTAAAAATGGGCCCATGTATAAGTGTGTAGACATTTCCTAATGCATCATGGGTGATTTCACATAAATGTTTCATTAAACACACATCTGTGAAAACATTTCTGATCATTTTCATGTAATATTATGTTAAAGTAAATGTAAATTATTAATTAAAAGACGACTGTTTCAATCTGACAACAAACTTTTGAGCAGTAGTGTGTGTTGTATGCATGTGTCTGTCTCTATCTGATCATTATTTTGTCATCAGTTTCAACAAAACGCTCATTTTTTTAGCTGTGTCTGTCATCAAAAATTGAGTTGGAGTGTTTTAACTGTGATGGCAATCTCTCCCTAACAAGTCCACTTTATTGCGTGCTCATTTTCTCCTATTAGTGGCTCATAGGAGTCTAACTAATGAACTGTATGCATGTTTCCTAATCTGTCACGCTTATCAGTGGCTCATGGTTGCTTAAGGCCTATGTCTGTACTTGACCACAGAGGCAGAGCATCATTCAACCTGCCAGCTGCCTATCTTGGGAGCTTTTCAAGGATGACAGACTCCACTTTCTCTGCAGCAAGACAGCTCATAACTTTTTTACAGTGTCTCCCTGTCCTCAGACTTCTATATATTCTTCTGTAATAGATAACTATACAGTATCATTGCAATCTACACTACAGCTCAAAAGTTTGATGTCAATTTTCACCTGTTTATAACCATGTGATCTGTCCACACAGCAGTGATGGTTACTAAAAATGGGCCCATGTATAAGTGTGTAGACATTTCCTAATGCATCATGGGTGATTTAACATAAATGATTCATTAAACAAACATCTGTGAAAACATTTCTGATAATTTTCATGTAATATTATGTTAAAAGTAAATGTAAATTATTAATTAAAAGACAACTGTTTGAAACTGACCACAAACTTTTGAGCAGTAGTGTGTGTTGTATGCATGTGTCTGTCTGTATCTGATCAGGATTTTGTCATCAGTGTCAACAAAACGCTCATTTTTTAGCTGTTTCTGTCATCAAAATTGAGTTGGAGTGTTTTAACTCTGATGGCAATCTCTCCCTAACAAGTCCACTTTATTGCGTGCTCATTTTCTCCTATTAGTGGCTCATACGTATATAATTAGGAAACATGCATTAAGTCAGCGGTCCTCAACCTTTTTTGCGCCACGGACCGGTTTATGCCCAACAATATTTTCACGGACCGGCCTTTAAGGTGTCGCGGATAAATACAACAAAATAAAACTAGTACCGGTACCGAAAAAAAGAAGATTTATTCATAACACACTTGAAAAGACCCAGGGACACCGAGTTAACGATAAAAACGATAACAAAATAACGCTGAAAACCGATAAAAACCCTGAAAACCATACATTTCACACCTGAGCCTCATCTCTCGCGGCCCGGTACCAAACGACTCACGGACCGGTATCGGTCCGAGGCCCGGGGGTTGGGGACCGCTGCATTAAGTGCACTAATTTCTCACACTTATCAGTGGCTCATGGTTGCTTAAGGCCTATGTCTGTACTTGACCACAGAGGCAGAGCATCATTCAACCTGCCAGCTGCCTATCTTGGGAGCTTTTCAAGGATGACAGACTCCACTTTCTCTGCAGCAAGACAGCTCATAACTTTTTTACAGTGTCTCCCTGTCCTCAGACTTCTATATATTCTTCTGTAATAGATAACTATACACTATCATTGCAATCTACACTACAGCTCAAAAGTTTGATGTCAATTTTCACCTGTTTATAACCATGTGATCTGTCCACACAGCAATGATGGTTACTAAAAATGGGCCCATGTATAAGTGTGTAGACATTTCCTAATGCATCATGGGTGATTTAACTTCAATGATTAATTAAACAAACATCTGTGAAAACATTTCTGATCATTTTCATGTAATATTATGTTAAAAGTAAATGTAAATTATTAATTAAAAGACAACTGTTTGAAACTGACCACAAACTTTTGAGCAGTAGTGTGTGTTGTATGCATGTGTCTGTCTGTATCTGATCAGGATTTTGTCATCAGTGTCAACAAAACGCTCATTTTTTTAGCTGTTTCTGTCATCAAAATTGAGTTGGAGTGTTTTAACTCTGATGGCAATCTCTCCCTAACAAGTCCACTTTATTGCGTGCTCATTTTCTCCTATTAGTTGCTCATACGTATATAATTAGGAAACATGCATTAAGTCAGCGGTCCTCAACCTTTTTTGCGCCACGGACCGGTTTATGCCCGACAATATTTTCACAGACCGGCCTTTAAGGTGTCGCGGATAAATACAACAAAATAAAACTAGTACCGGTACCGAAAAAAAGAAGATTTATTCATAACACACTTGAAAAGCCCCAGGGACACCGAGTTAACGATAAAAACGATAACAAAATAACGCTGAAAACCGATAAAAACCCTGAAAACCATACATTTCACACCTGAGCCTCATCTCTCGCGGCCCGGTACCAAACGACTCACGGACCGGTACCGGTCCGAGGCCCGGGGGTTGGGGACCGCTGCATTAAGTGCACTAATTTCTCACGCTTATCAGTGGCTCATGGTTGCTTAAGGCCTATGTCTGTACTTGACCACAGAGGCAGAGCATCATTCAACCTGCCAGCTGCCTATCTTGGGAGCTTTTCAAGGATGACAGACTCCACTTTCTCTGCAGCAAGACAGCTCATAACTTTTTTACAGTGTCTCCCTGTCCTCAGACTTCTATATATTCTTCTGTAATAGATAACTATACACTATCATTGCAATCTACACTACAGCTCAAAAGTTTGAAGTCAATTTTCACCTGTTTATAACCATGTGATCTGTCCACACAGCAGTGATGGTTACTAAAAATGGGCCCATGTATAAGTGTGTAGACATTTCCTAATGCATCATGGGTGATTTAACATAAATGATTCATTAAACACACATCTGTGAAAACATTTCTGATAATTTTCATGTAATATTATGTTAAAAGTAAATGTAAATTATTAATTAAAAGACAACTGTTTGAAACTGACCACAAACTTTTGAGCAGTAGTGTGTGTTGTATGCATGTGTCTGTCTGTATCTGATCAGGATTTTGTCATCAGTGTCAACAAAACGCTCATTTTTTTACCTGTTTCTGTCATCAAAATTGAGTTGGAGTGTTTTAACTCTGATGGCAATCTCTCCCTAACAAGTCCACTTTATTGCGTGCTCATTTTCTCCTATTAGTTGCTCATACGTATATAATTAGGAAACATGCATTAAGTCAGCGGTCCTCAACCTTTTTCGCGCCACGGACCGGTTTATGCCCGACAATATTTTCACAGACCGGCCTTTAAGGTGTCGCGGATAAATACAACAAAATAAAACTAGTACCGGTACCGAAAAAAAGAAGATTTATTCATAACACACTTGAAAAGACCCAGGGACACCGAGTTAACGATAAAAACGATAACAAAATAACGCTGAAAACCGATAAAAACCCTGAAAACCATACATTTCACACCTGAGCCTCAACTCTCGCGGCCCGGTACCAAACGACTCACGGACCGGTACCGGTCCGAGGCCCGGGGGTTGGGGACCGCTGCATTAAGTGCACTAATTTCTCACACTTATCAGTGGCTCATGGTTGCTTAAGGCCTATGTCTGTACTTGACCACAGAGGCAGAGCATCATTCAACCTGCCAGCTGCCTATCTTGGGAGCTTTTCAAGGATGACAGACTCCACTTTCTCTGCAGCAAGACAGCTCATAACTTTTTTACAGTGTCTCCCTGTCCTCAGACTTCTATATATTCTTCTGTAATAGATAACTATACACTATCATTGCAATCTACACTACAGCTCAAACGTTTGAAGTCAATTTTCAGCTGGTTTATAACCATGTGATCTGTCCACACAGGAGTGATTGTTTCTAAAATTTGGCGCACGTATAAGTGTGTTGACATTTCCTAATGCATCATGGGTGATTTAACATAAATGATTCATTAAACACACATCTGTGAAAACATTTATGATCATTTTCATGTAATATTATGTTAAAAGTAAATGTAAATTATTAATTAAAAGACAACTGTTTGAAACTGACCACAAACTTTTGAGCAGTAGTGTGTGTTGTATGCATGTGTCTGTCTGTATCTGATCAGGATTTTGTCATCAGTTTCAACAAGACGCTCATTTTTTAGCTGTTTCTATCATCAAAATTGAGTTGGAGTGTTTTAACTCTGATGGCAATCTCTCCCTAACAAGTCCACTTTATTGCGTGCTCATTTTCTCCTATTAGTGGCTCATACGTATATAATTAGGAAACATGCATTAAGTCAGTGGTCCTCAACCTTTTATGCGCCACGGACCGGTTTATGCCCGACAATATTTTCACGGACCGGCCTTTAAGGTGTCGCGGATAAATACAACAAAATAAAACTAGTACCGGTACCGAAAAAAAGAAGATTTATTCATAACACACTTGAAAAGACCCAGGGACACCGAGTTAACGATAAAAACGATAACAAAATAACGCTGAAAACCGGTAAAAAACCCTGAAAACCATACATTTCACACCTGAGCCTCAACTCTCGCGGCCCGGTACCAAACGACTCACGGACCGGCACCTTTCCGAGGCCCGGGGGTTGGGGACCGCTGCATTAAGTGCACTAATTTCTCACACTTCTCAGTGGCTCATGGTTGCTTAAGGCCTATGTCTGTACTTGACCACAGAGGCAGAGCATCATTCAACCTGCCAGCTGCCTATCTTGGGAGCTTTTCAAGGATGACAGACTCCAATTTCTCTGCAGCAAGACAGCTCATAACTTTTTTACAGTTTCTCCCTGACCTCATACTTCTATATGTTCTTCTGTAATAGATAACTATACACTATCATTGCAATCAAGCTATACTACAGCTCAAAGGTTTGAAGTCAATTTTCACCTGTTTATAACCATGTGATCTGTCCACACAGCAGTGATGGTTACTAAAAATGGGCCAATGTATAAGTGTGTAGACATTTCCTAATGCATCATGGGTGATTTAACATAAATGATTCATTAAACAAACATCTGTGAAAACATTTCTGATAAACTTTGCCTAATTTTATGTTATAGCAAATATAATTTTAAAATTAAAACAAGAATGTTTGAATCTGACCACAAACTTTTGAGCAGTAGTGTGTGTTGTATGCATGTGTCTGTCTGTATCTGATCAGGATTTTGTCATCAGTTTCAACAAGACGCTCATTTTTTAGCTGTTCCTATCATCAAAAATTGAGTTGGAGTGTTTTAACTCTGATGGCAATCTCTCCCTAACAAGTCCACTTTATTGCGTGCTCATTTTCTCCTATTAGTGGCTCATACGTATATAATTAGGAAACATGCATTAACTCAGTAGTCCTCAACCTTTTTTGCGCCACGGACCGGTTTATGCCCGACAATATTTTCACGGACCGGCCTTTAAGGTGTCGCGGATCAATACAACAAAATAAAACTAGTACCGGTACCGGAAAAAAAGAAGATTTATTCATAACACACTTGAAAAGACCCAGGGACACCGAGTTAACGATAAAAACGATAACAAAATAACGCTGAATACCGATAAAAACCCTGAAAACCATACATTTCACACCTGAGCCTCAACTCTCGCGGCCCGGTACCAAACGACTCACGGACCGGCACCGGTCCGAGGCCCGGGGGTTGGGGACCGCTGCATTAAGTGCACTAATTTCTCACACTTATCAGTGGCTCATGGTTGCTTAAGGCCTATGTCTGTACTTGACCACAGAGGCAGAGCATCATTCAACCTGCCAGCTGCCTATCTTGGGAGCTTTTCAAGGATGACAGACTCCACTTTCTCTGCAGCAAGACAGCTCATAACTTTTTTACAGTTTCTCCCTGTCCTCAGACTTCTATATATTCTTCTGTAATAGATAACTATACACTATCATTGCAATCAAGCTATACTACAGCTCAGAGGTTTGAAGTCAATTTTCACCTGTTTATAACCATGTGATCTGTCCACACAGCAGTGATGGTTACTAAAAATGGGCCCATGTATAAGTGTGTAGACATTTCCTAATGCATCATGGGTGATTTAACATAAATGATTCATTAAACACACATCTGTGAAAACATTTATGATCATTTTCATGTAATATTATGTTAAAAGTAAATGTAAATTATTAATTAAAAGACAACTGTTTGAAACTGACCACAAACTTTTGAGCAGTAGTGTGTGTTGTATGCATGTGTCTGTCTGTATCTGACCAGGATTTTGTCATCAGTTTCAACAAGACGCTCATTTTTTAGCTGTTTCTGTCATCAAAATTGAGTTGGAGTGTTTTAACTCTGATGGCAATCTCTCCCTAACAAGTCCACTTTATTGCGTGCTCATTTTCTCCTATTAGTAGTTCATAGGAGTCTAACTAATGAACTGTATACATGTTTCCTAATCTGTCACACTTATCAGTGGCTCATGGTTGCTTAAGGCCTATGTCTGTACTTGACCACAGAGGCAGAGCATCATTCAACCTGCCAGCTGCCTATCTTGGGAGCTTTTCAAGGATGACAGACTCCACTTTCTCTGCAGCAAGACAGCTCATAACTTTTTTACAGTGTCTCCCTGTCCTCAGACTTCTATATATTCTTCTGTAATAGATAACTATACACTATCATTGCAATCTACACTACAGCTCAAACGTTTGAAGTCAATTTTCAGCTGGTTTATAACCATGTGATCTGTCCACACAGGAGTGATTGTTTCTAAAATTTGGCGCACGTATAAGTGTGTTGACATTTCCTAATGCATCATGGGTGATTTAACATAAATGATTCATTAAACACACATCTGTGAAAACATTTATGATCATTTTCATGTAATATTATGTTAAAAGTAAATGTAAATTATTAATTAAAAGACAACTGTTTGAAACTGACCACAAACTTTTGAGCAGTAGTGTGTGTTGTATGCATGTGTCTGTCTGTATCTGATCAGGATTTTGTCATCAGTTTCAACAAGACGCTCATTTTTTAGCTGTTTCTATCATCAAAATTGAGTTGGAGTGTTTTAACTCTGATGGCAATCTCTCCCTAACAAGTCCACTTTATTGCGTGCTCATTTTCTCCTATTAGTGGCTCATACGTATATAATTAGGAAACATGCATTAAGTCAGTGGTCCTCAACCTTTTATGCGCCACGGACCGGTTTATGCCCAACAATATTTTCACGGACCGGCCTTTAAGGTGTCGCGGATAAATACAACAAAATAAAACTAGTACCGGTACCGAAAAAAAGAAGATTTATTCATAACACACTTGAAAAGACCCAGGGACACCGAGTTAACGATAAAAACGATAACAAAATAACGCTGAAAACCGGTAAAAAACCCTGAAAACCATACATTTCACACCTGAGCCTCAACTCTCGCGGCCCGGTACCAAACGACTCACGGACCGGCACCTTTCCGAGGCCCGGGGGTTGGGGACCGCTGCATTAAGTGCACTAATTTCTCACACTTCTCAGTGGCTCATGGTTGCTTAAGGCCTATGTCTGTACTTGACCACAGAGGCAGAGCATCATTCAACCTGCCAGCTGCCTATCTTGGGAGCTTTTCAAGGATGACAGACTCCAATTTCTCTGCAGCAAGACAGCTCATAACTTTTTTACAGTTTCTCCCTGACCTCATACTTCTATATGTTCTTCTGTAATAGATAACTATACACTATCATTGCAATCAAGCTATACTACAGCTCAAAGGTTTGAAGTCAATTTTCACCTGTTTATAACCATGTGATCTGTCCACACAGCAGTGATGGTTACTAAAAATGGGCCAATGTATAAGTGTGTAGACATTTCCTAATGCATCATGGGTGATTTAACATAAATGATTCATTAAACAAACATCTGTGAAAACATTTCTGATAAACTTTGCCTAATTTTATGTTATAGCAAATATAATTTTAAAATTAAAACAAGAATGTTTGAATCTGACCACAAACTTTTGAGCAGTAGTGTGTGTTGTATGCATGTGTCTGTCTGTATCTGATCAGGATTTTGTCATCAGTGTCAACAAAACGCTCATTTTTTAGCTGTTTCTGTCATCAAAATTGAGTTGGAGTGTTTTAACTCTGATGGCAATCTCTCCCTAACAAGTCCACTTTATTGCGTGCTCATTTTCTCCTATTAGTGGCTCATACGTATATAATTAGGAAACATGCATTAAGTCAGCGGTCCTCAACCTTTTTTGCGCCACGGACCGGTTTATGCCCAACAATATTTTCACAGACCGGCCTTTAAGGTGTCGCGGATAAATACAACAAAATAAAACTAGTACCGGTACCGAAAAAAAGAAGATTTATTCATAACACACTTGAAAAGACCCAGGGACACCGAGTTAACGATAAAAACGATAACAAAATAACGCTGAAAACCGATAAAAACCCTGAAAACCATACATTTCACACCTGAGCCTCAACTCTGGCGGCCCGGTACCAAACGACTCACGGACCGGTATCGGTCCGAGGCCCGGTCCGAGGCCCGGGGGTTGGGGACCGCTGCATTAAGTGCACTAATTTCTCACACTTATCAGTGGCTCATGGTTGCTTAAGGCCTATGTCTGTACTTGACCACAGAGGCAAAGCATCATTCAACCTGCCAGCTGCCTATCTTGGGAGCTTTTCAGGGATGACAGACTCCACTTTCTCTGCAGCAAGACAGCTCATAACTTTTTTACAGTGTCTCCCTGTCCACAGACTTCTATATATTCTTCTGTAATAGATAACTATACACTATCATTGCAATCTACACTACAGCTCAAAAGTTTGAAGTCAATTTTCACCTGTTTATAACCATGTGATCTGTCCACACAGCAGTGATGGTTACTAAAAATGGGCCCATGTATAAGTGTGTAGACATTTCCTAATGCATCATGGGTGATTTAACATAAATGATTCATTAAACACACATCTGTGAAAACATTTCTGATCATTTTCATGTAATATTATGTTAAAGTAAATGTAAATTATTAATTAAAAGACGACTGTTTCAATCTGACAACAAACTTTTGAGCAGTAGTGTGTGTTGTATGCATGTGTCTGTCTCTATCTGATCATTATTTTGTCATCAGTTTCAACAAAACGCTCATTTTTTTAGCTGTGTCTGTCATCAAAAATTGAGTTGGAGTGTTTTAACTGTGATGGCAATCTCTCCCTAACAAGTCCACTTTATTGCGTGCTCATTTTCTCCTATTAGTGGCTCATACGTATATAATTAGGAAACATGCATTAAGTCAGCGGTCCTCAACCTTTTTTGCGCCACGGACCGGTTTATGCCCGACAATATTTTCACAGACCGGCCTTTAAGGTGTCGCGGATAAATACAACAAAATAAAACTAGTACCGGTACCGAAAAAAAGAAGATTTATTCATAACACACTTGAAAAGACCCAGGGACACCGAGTTAACGATAAAAACGATAACAAAATAACTCTGAAAACCGATAAAAACCCTGAAAACCATACATTTCACACCTGAGCCTCATCTCTCGCGGCCCGGTACCAAACGACTCACGGACCGGTATCGGTTCGAGGCCCGGGGATTAGGGACCGCTGCATTAAGTGCACTAATTTCTCACACTTATCAGTGGCTCATGGTTGCTTAAGGCCTATGTCTGTACTTGACCACAGGGGCAGAGCATCATTCAACCTGCCAGCTGCCTATCTTGGGAGCTTTTCAAGGATGACAGACTCCACTTTCTCTGCAGCAAGACAGCTCATAACTTTTTTACAGTGTCTCCCTGTCCTCAGACTTCTATATATTCTTCTGTAATAGATAACTATACACTATCATTGCAATCTACACTACAGCTCAAAAGTTTGATGTCAATTTTCACCTGTTTATAACCATGTGATCTGTCCACACAGCAGTGATGGTTACTAAAAATGGGCCCATGTATAAGTGTGTAGACATTTCCTAATGCATCATGGGTGATTTCACATAAATGTTTCATTAAACACACATCTGTGAAAACATTTCTGATCATTTTCATGTAATATTATGTTAAAGTAAATGTAAATTATTAATTAAAAGACGACTGTTTCAATCTGACAACAAACTTTTGAGCAGTAGTGTGTGTTGTATGCATGTGTCTGTCTCTATCTGATCATTATTTTGTCATCAGTTTCAACAAAACGCTCATTTTTTTAGCTGTGTCTGTCATCAAAAATTGAGTTGGAGTGTTTTAACTGTGATGGCAATCTCTCCCTAACAAGTCCACTTTATTGCGTGCTCATTTTCTCCTATTAGTGGCTCATAGGAGTCTAACTAATGAACTGTATGCATGTTTCCTAATCTGTCACGCTTATCAGTGGCTCATGGTTGCTTAAGGCCTATGTCTGTACTTGACCACAGAGGCAGAGCATCATTCAACCTGCCAGCTGCCTATCTTGGGAGCTTTTCAAGGATGACAGACTCCACTTTCTCTGCAGCAAGACAGCTCATAACTTTTTTACAGTGTCTCCCTGTCCTCAGACTTCTATATATTCTTCTGTAATAGATAACTATACAGTATCATTGCAATCTACACTACAGCTCAAAAGTTTGATGTCAATTTTCACCTGTTTATAACCATGTGATCTGTCCACACAGCAGTGATGGTTACTAAAAATGGGCCCATGTATAAGTGTGTAGACATTTCCTAATGCATCATGGGTGATTTAACATAAATGATTCATTAAACAAACATCTGTGAAAACATTTCTGATAATTTTCATGTAATATTATGTTAAAAGTAAATGTAAATTATTAATTAAAAGACAACTGTTTGAAACTGACCACAAACTTTTGAGCAGTAGTGTGTGTTGTATGCATGTGTCTGTCTGTATCTGATCAGGATTTTGTCATCAGTGTCAACAAAACGCTCATTTTTTAGCTGTTTCTGTCATCAAAATTGAGTTGGAGTGTTTTAACTCTGATGGCAATCTCTCCCTAACAAGTCCACTTTATTGCGTGCTCATTTTCTCCTATTAGTGGGTCATACGTATATAATTAGGAAACATGCATTAAGTCAGCGGTCCTCAACCTTTTTTGCGCCACGGACCGGTTTATGCCCAACAATATTTTCACGGACCGGCCTTTAAGGTGTCGCGGATAAATACAACAAAATAAAACTAGTACCGGTACCGAAAAAAAGAAGATTTATTCATAACACACTTGAAAAGACCCAGGGACACCGAGTTAACGATAAAAACGATAACAAAATAACGCTGAAAACCGATAAAAACCCTGAAAACCATACATTTCACACCTGAGCCTCATCTCTCGCGGCCCGGTACCAAACGACTCACGGACCGGTATCGGTCCGAGGCCCGGGGGTTGGGGACCGCTGCATTAAGTGCACTAATTTCTCACACTTATCAGTGGCTCATGGTTGCTTAAGGCCTATGTCTGTACTTGACCACAGAGGCAGAGCATCATTCAACCTGCCAGCTGCCTATCTTGGGAGCTTTTCAAGGATGACAGACTCCACTTTCTCTGCAGCAAGACAGCTCATAACTTTTTTACAGTGTCTCCCTGTCCTCAGACTTCTATATATTCTTCTGTAATAGATAACTATACACTATCATTGCAATCTACACTACAGCTCAAAAGTTTGATGTCAATTTTCACCTGTTTATAACCATGTGATCTGTCCACACAGCAATGATGGTTACTAAAAATGGGCCCATGTATAAGTGTGTAGACATTTCCTAATGCATCATGGGTGATTTAACTTCAATGATTAATTAAACAAACATCTGTGAAAACATTTCTGATCATTTTCATGTAATATTATGTTAAAAGTAAATGTAAATTATTAATTAAAAGACAACTGTTTGAAACTGACCACAAACTTTTGAGCAGTAGTGTGTGTTGTATGCATGTGTCTGTCTGTATCTGATCAGGATTTTGTCATCAGTGTCAACAAAACGCTCATTTTTTTAGCTGTTTCTGTCATCAAAATTGAGTTGGAGTGTTTTAACTCTGATGGCAATCTCTCCCTAACAAGTCCACTTTATTGCGTGCTCATTTTCTCCTATTAGTTGCTCATACGTATATAATTAGGAAACATGCATTAAGTCAGCGGTCCTCAACCTTTTTTGCGCCACGGACCGGTTTATGCCCGACAATATTTTCACAGACCGGCCTTTAAGGTGTCGCGGATAAATACAACAAAATAAAACTAGTACCGGTACCGAAAAAAAGAAGATTTATTCATAACACACTTGAAAAGCCCCAGGGACACCGAGTTAACGATAAAAACGATAACAAAATAACGCTGAAAACCGATAAAAACCCTGAAAACCATACATTTCACACCTGAGCCTCATCTCTCGCGGCCCGGTACCAAACGACTCACGGACCGGTACCGGTCCGAGGCCCGGGGGTTGGGGACCGCTGCATTAAGTGCACTAATTTCTCACGCTTATCAGTGGCTCATGGTTGCTTAAGGCCTATGTCTGTACTTGACCACAGAGGCAGAGCATCATTCAACCTGCCAGCTGCCTATCTTGGGAGCTTTTCAAGGATGACAGACTCCACTTTCTCTGCAGCAAGACAGCTCATAACTTTTTTACAGTGTCTCCCTGTCCTCAGACTTCTATATATTCTTCTGTAATAGATAACTATACACTATCATTGCAATCTACACTACAGCTCAAAAGTTTGAAGTCAATTTTCACCTGTTTATAACCATGTGATCTGTCCACACAGCAGTGATGGTTACTAAAAATGGGCCCATGTATAAGTGTGTAGACATTTCCTAATGCATCATGGGTGATTTAACATAAATGATTCATTAAACACACATCTGTGAAAACATTTCTGATAATTTTCATGTAATATTATGTTAAAAGTAAATGTAAATTATTAATTAAAAGACAACTGTTTGAAACTGACCACAAACTTTTGAGCAGTAGTGTGTGTTGTATGCATGTGTCTGTCTGTATCTGATCACGATTTTGTCATCAGTGTCAACAAAACGCTCATTTTTTTAGCTGTTTCTGTCATCAAAATTGAGTTGGAGTGTTTTAACTCTGATGGCAATCTCTCCCTAACAAGTCCACTTTATTGCGTGCTCATTTTCTCCTATTAGTTGCTCATACGTATATAATTAGGAAACATGCATTAAGTCAGCGGTCCTCAACCTTTTTCGCGCCACGGACCGGTTTATGCCCGACAATATTTTCACAGACCGGCCTTTAAGGTGTCGCGGATAAATACAACAAAATAAAACTAGTACCGGTACCGAAAAAAAGAAGATTTATTCATAACACACTTGAAAAGACCCAGGGACACCGAGTTAACGATAAAAACGATAACAAAATAACGCTGAAAACCGATAAAAACCCTGAAAACCATACATTTCACACCTGAGCCTCAACTCTCGCGGCCCGGTACCAAACGACTCACGGACCGGCACCGGTCCGAGGCCCGGGGGTTGGGGACCGCTGCATTAAGTGCACTAATTTCTCACACTTATCAGTGGCTCATGGTTGCTTAAGGCCTATGTCTGTACTTGACCACAGAGGCAGAGCATCATTCAACCTGCCAGCTGCCTATCTTGGGAGCTTTTCAAGGATGACAGACTCCACTTTCTCTGCAGCAAGACAGCTCATAACTTTTTTACAGTGTCTCCCTGTCCTCAGACTTCTATATATTCTTCTGTAATAGATAACTATACACTATCATTGCAATCTACACTACAGCTCAAACGTTTGAAGTCAATTTTCACCTGTTTATAACCATGTGATCTGTCCACACAGCAGTGATGGTTACTAAAAATGGGCCCATGTATAAGTGTGTAGACATTTCCTAATGCATCATGGGTGATTTAACATAAATGATTCATTAAACAAACATCTGTGAAAACATTTCTGATAATTTTCATGTAATATTATGTTAAAAGTAAATGTAAATTATTAATTAAAAGACGACAGTTTGAATCTGACCACAAACTTTTGAGCAGTAGTGTGTGTTGTATGCATGTGTCTGTCTGTATCTGATCAGGATTTTGTCATCAGTGTCAACAAAACGCTCATTTTTTAGCTGTTTCTGTCATCAAAATTGAGTTGGAGTGTTTTAACTCTGATGGCAATCTCTCCCTAACAAGTCCACTTTATTGCGTGCTCATTTTCTCCTATTAGTGGCTCATACGTACATAATTAGGAAACATGCATTAAGTCAGCGGTCCTCAACCTTTTTTGCGCCACGGACCGGTTTATGCCCAACAATATTTTCACGGACCGGCCTTTAAGGTGTCGCGGATAAATACAACAAAATAAAATTAGTACCGGTACCGGAAAAAAGAAGATTTATTCATAACACACTTGAAAAGACCCAGGGACACCGAGTTAACGATAAAAACGATAACAAAATAACGCTGAAAACCGATAAAAACCCTGAAAACCATACATTTCACACCTGAGCCTCAACTCTCGCGGCCCGGTACCAAACGACTCACGGACCGGTACCGGTCCGAGGCCCGGGGGTTGGGGACCGCTGCATTAAGTGCACTAATTTCTCACACTTATCAGTGGCTCATGGTTGCTTAAGGCCTATGTCTGTACTTGACCACAGAGGCAGAGCATCATTCAACCTGCCAGCTGCCTATCTTGGGAGCTTTTCAAGGATGACAGACTCCACTTTCTCTGCAGCAAGACAGCTCATAACTTTTTTACAGTGTCTCCCTGTCCTCAGACTTCTATATATTCTTCTGTAATAGATAACTATACACTATCATTGCAATCTACACTACAGCTCAAAAGTTTGAAGTCAATTTTCACCTGTTTATAACCATGTGATCTGTCCACACAGCAGTGATGGTTACTAAAAATGGGCCCATGTATAAGTGTGTAGACATTTCCTAATGCATCATGGGTGATTTAACATAAATGATTCATTAAACACACATCTGTGAAAACATTTATGATCATTTTCATGTAATATTATGTTAAAAGTAAATGTAAATTATTAATTAAAAGACAACTGTTTGAAACTGACCACAAACTTTTGAGCAGTAGTGTGTGTTGTATGCATGTGTCTGTCTGTATCTGATCAGGATTTTGTCATCAGTGTCAACAAAACGCTCATTTTTTTAGCTGTTTCTGTCATCAAAATTGAGTTGGAGTGTTTTAACTCTGATGGCAATCTCTCCCTAACAAGTCCACTTTATTGCGTGCTCATTTTCTCCTATTAGTGGCTCATACGTATATAATTAGGAAACATGCATTAAGTCAGCGGTCCTCAACCTTTTTTGCGCCACGGACCGGTTTATGCCCGACAATATTTTCACATACCGGCCTTTAAGGTGTCGCGGATAAATACAACAAAATAAAACTAGTACCGGTACCGAAAAAAAGAAGATTTATTCATAACACACTTGAAAAGACCCAGGGACACCGAGTTAACGATAAAAACGATAACAAAATAACGCTGAAAACCGATAAAAACCCTGAAAACCATACATTTCACACCTGAGCCTCAACTCTCGCGGCCCGGTACCAAACGACTCACGGACCGGTACCGGTCCGAGGCCCGGGGGTTGGGGACCGCTGCATTAAGTGCACTAATTTCTCACACTTATCAGTGGCTCATGGTTGCTTAAGGCCTATGTCTGTACTTGACCACAGAGGCAGAGCATCATTCAACCTGCCAGCTGCCTATCTTGGGAGCTTTTCAAGGATGACAGACTCCACTTTCTCTGCAGCAAGACAGCTCATAACTTTTTTACAGTGTCTCCCTGTCCTCAGACTTCTATATATTCTTCTGTAATACATAACTATACGCTATCATTGCAATCTACACTACAGCTCAAAAGTTTGATGTCAATTTTCACCTGTTTATAACCATGTGATCTGTCCACACAGCAGTGATGGTTACTAAAAATGGGCCCATGTATAAGTGTGTAGACATTTCCTAATGCATCATGGGTGATTTAACATAAATGATTCATTAAACACACATCTGTGAAAACATTTCTGATAATTTTCATGTAATATTATGTTAAAAGTAAATGTAAATTATTAATTAAAAAACAACTGTTTGAAACTGACCACAAACTTTTGAGCAGTAGTGTGTGTTGTATGCATGTGTCTGTCTGTATCTGATCAGGATTTTGTCATCAGTGTGAACAAAACGCTCATTTTTTTAGCTGTTTCTGTCATCAAAATTGAGTTGGAGTGTTTTAACTCTGATGGCAATCTCTCCCTAACAAGTCCACTTTATTGCGTGCTCATTTTCTCCTATTAGTGGCTCATACGTATATAATTAGGAAACATGCATTAAGTCAGCGGTCCTCAACCTTTTTTGCGCCACGGACCGGTTTATGCCCGACAATATTTTCACATACCGGCCTTTAAGGTGTCGCGGATAAATACAACAAAATAAAACTAGTACCGGTACCGAAAAAAAGAAGATTTATTCATAACACACTTGAAAAGACCCAGGGACACCGAGTTAACGATAAAAACGATAACAAAATAACGCTGAAAACCGATAAAAACCCTGAAAACCATACATTTCACACCTGAGCCTCAACTCTTGCGGCCCGGTACCAAACGACTCACGGACCGGTACCGGTCCGAGGCCCGGGGGTTGGGGACCGCTGCATTAAGTGCACTAATTTCTCACACTTATCAGTGGCTCATGGTTGCTTAAGGCCTATGTCTGTACTTGACCACAGAGGCAGAGCATCATTCAACCTGCCAGCTGCCTATCTTGGGAGCTTTTCAAGGATGACAGACTCCACTTTCTCTGCAGCAAGACAGCTCATAACTTTTTTACAGTGTCTCCCTGTCCTCAGACTTCTATATATTCTTCTGTAATAGATAACTATACACTATCATTGCAATCTACACTACAGCTCAAAAGTTTGAAGTCAATTTTCACCTGGTTTATAACCATGTGATCTGTCCACACAGCAGTGATGGTTACTAAAAATGGGCCCATGTATAAGTGTGTAGACATTTCCTAATGCATCATGGGTGATTTAACATAAATGATTCATTAAACACACATCTGTGAAAACATTTCTGATAAACTTTGCCTAATTTTATGTTATAGCAAATATAATTTTAAAATTAAAACAAGAATGTTTGAATCTGACCACAAACTTTTGAGCAGTAGTGTGTGTTGTATGCATGTGTCTGTCTCTATCTGATCAGGATTTTGTCATCAGTTTCAACAAGACGCTCATTTTTTAGCTGTTCCTATCATCAAAAATTGAGTTGGAGTGTTTTAACTCTGATGGCAATCTCTCCCTAACAAGTCCACTTTATTGCGTGCTCATTTTCTCCTATTAGTGGCTCATACGTATATAATTAGGAAACATGCATTAAGTCAGTGGTCCTCAACCTTTTTTGCGCCACGGACCGGTTTATGCCCGACAATATTTTCACGGACCGGCCTTTAAGGTGTCGCGGATCAATACAACAAAATAAAACTAGTACCGGTACCGGAAAAAAAGAAGATTTATTCATAACACACTTGAAAAGACCCAGGGACACCGAGTTAACGATAAAAACGATAACAAAATAACGCTGAAAACCGATAAAAACCCTGAAAACCATACATTTCACACCTGAGCCTCAACTCTCGCGGCCCGGTACCAAACGACTCACGGACCGGTACCGGTCCGAGGCCCGGGGGTTGGGGACCGCTGCATTAAGTGCACTAATTTCTCACACTTATCAGTGGCTCATGGTTGCTTAAGGCCTATGTCTGTACTTGACCACAGAGGCAGAGCATCATTCAACCTGCCAGCTGCCTATCTTGGGAGCTTTTCAAGGATGACAGACTCCACTTTCTCTGCAGCAAGACAGCTCATAACTTTTTTACAGTGTCTCCCTGTCCTCAGACTTCTATATATTCTTCTGTAATAGATAACTATACACTATCATTGCAATCTACACTACAGCTCAAAAGTTTGAAGTCAATTTTCACCTGTTTATAACCATGTGATCTGTCCACACAGCAGTGATGGTTACTAAAAATGGGCCCATGTATAAGTGTGTAGACATTTCCTAATGCATCATGGGTGATTTAACATAAATGATTCATTAAACACACATCTGTGAAAACATTTATGATCATTTTCATGTAATATTATGTTAAAAGTAAATGTAAATTATTAATTAAAAGACAACTGTTTGAAACTGACCACAAACTTTTGAGCAGTAGTGTGTGTTGTATGCATGTGTCTGTCTGTATCTGATCAGGATTTTGTCATCAGTGTCAACAAAACGCTCATTTTTTTAGCTGTTTCTGTCATCAAAATTGAGTTGGAGTGTTTTAACTCTGATGGCAATCTCTCCCTAACAAGTCCACTTTATTGCGTGCTCATTTTCTCCTATTAGTGGCTCATACGTATATAATTAGGAAACATGCATTAAGTCAGCGGTCCTCAACCTTTTTTGCGCCACGGACCGGTTTATGCCCGACAATATTTTCGCATACCGGCCTTTAAGGTGTCGCGGATAAATACAACAAAATAAAACTAGTACCGGTACCGAAAAAAAGAAGATTTATTCATAACACACTTGAAAAGACCCAGGGACACCGAGTTAACGATAAAAACGATAACAAAATAACGCTGAAAACCGATAAAAACCCTGAAAACCATACATTTCACACCTGAGCCTCAACTCTTGCGGCCCGGTACCAAACGACTCACGGACCGGTACCGGTCCGAGGCCCGGGGGTTGGGGACCGCTGCATTAAGTGCACTAATTTCTCACACTTATCAGTGGCTCATGGTTGCTTAAGGCCTATGTCTGTACTTGACCACAGAGGCAGAGCATCATTCAACCTGCCAGCTGCCTATCTTGGGAGCTTTTCAAGGATGACAGACTCCACTTTCTCTGCAGCAAGACAGCTCATAACTTTTTTACAGTGTCTCCCTGTCCTCAGACTTCTATATATTCTTCTGTAATAGATAACTATACACTATCATTGCAATCTACACTACAGCTCAAAAGTTTGAAGTCAATTTTCACCTGGTTTATAACCATGTGATCTGTCCACACAGCAGTGATGGTTACTAAAAATGGGCCCATGTATAAGTGTGTAGACATTTCCTAATGCATCATGGGTGATTTAACATAAATGATTCATTAAACACACATCTGTGAAAACATTTCTGATAAACTTTGCCTAATTTTATGTTATAGCAAATATAATTTTAAAATTAAAACAAGAATGTTTGAATCTGACCACAAACTTTTGAGCAGTAGTGTGTGTTGTATGCATGTGTCTGTCTCTATCTGATCAGGATTTTGTCATCAGTTTCAACAAGACGCTCATTTTTTAGCTGTTCCTATCATCAAAAATTGAGTTGGAGTGTTTTAACTCTGATGGCAATCTCTCCCTAACAAGTCCACTTTATTGCGTGCTCATTTTCTCCTATTAGTGGCTCATACGTATATAATTAGGAAACATGCATTAAGTCAGTGGTCCTCAACCTTTTTTGCGCCACGGACCGGTTTATGCCCGACAATATTTTCACGGACCGGCCTTTAAGGTGTCGCGGATAAATACAACAAAATAAAACTAGTACCGGTACCGGAAAAAAAGAAGATTTATTCATAACACACTTGAAAAGACCCAGGGACACCGAGTTAACGATAAAAACGATAACAAAATAACGCTGAAAACCGATAAAAACCCTGAAAACCATACATTTCACACCTGAGCCTCAACTCTCGCGGCCCGGTACCAAACGACTCACGGACCGGTACCGGTCCGAGGCCCGGGGGTTGGGGACCGCTGCATTAAGTGCACTAATTTCTCACACTTATCAGTGGCTCATGGTTGCTTAAGGCCTATGTCTGTACTTGACCACAGAGGCAGAGCATCATTCAACCTGCCAGCTGCCTATCTTGGGAGCTTTTCAAGGATGACAGACTCCACTTTCTCTGCAGCAAGACAGCTCATAACTTTTTTACAGTGTCTCCCTGTCCTCAGACTTCTATATATTCTTCTGTAATAGATAACTATACACTATCATTGCAATCTACACTACAGCTCAAACGTTTGAAGTCAATTTTCAGCTGGTTTATAACCATGTGATCTGTCCACACAGGAGTGATTGTTTCTAAAATTTGGCGCACGTATAAGTGTGTAGACATTTCCTAATGCATCATGGGTGATTTAACATAAATGATTCATTAAACACACATCTGTGAAAACATTTATGATCATTTTCATGTAATATTATGTTAAAAGTAAATGTAAATTATTAATTAAAAGACAACTGTTTGAAACTGACCACAAACTTTTGAGCAGTAGTGTGTGTTGTATGCATGTGTCTGTCTGTATCTGATCAGGATTTTGTCATCAGTTTCAACAAGACGCTCATTTTTTAGCTGTTTCTATCATCAAAATTGAGTTGGAGTGTTTTAACTCTGATGGCAATCTCTCCCTAACAAGTCCACTTTATTGCGTGCTCATTTTCTCCTATTAGTGGCTCATACGTATATAATTAGGAAACATGCATTAAGTCAGTGGTCCTCAACCTTTTATGCGCCACGGACCGGTTTATGCCCGACAATATTTTCACGGACCGGCCTTTAAGGTGTCGCGGATAAATACAACAAAATAAAACTAGTACCGGTACCGAAAAAAAGAAGATTTATTCATAACACACTTGAAAAGACCCAGGGACACCGAGTTAACGATAAAAACGATAACAAAATAACGCTGAAAACCGGTAAAAAACCCTGAAAACCATACATTTCACACCTGAGCCTCAACTCTCGCGGCCCGGTACCAAACGACTCACGGACCGGCACCTTTCCGAGGCCCGGGGGTTGGGGACCGCTGCATTAAGTGCACTAATTTCTCACACTTCTCAGTGGCTCATGGTTGCTTAAGGCCTATGTCTGTACTTGACCACAGAGGCAGAGCATCATTCAACCTGCCAGCTGCCTATCTTGGGAGCTTTTCAAGGATGACAGACTCCAATTTCTCTGCAGCAAGACAGCTCATAACTTTTTTACAGTTTCTCCCTGACCTCATACTTCTATATGTTCTTCTGTAATAGATAACTATACACTATCATTCCAATCAAGCTATACTACAGCTCAAAGGTTTGAAGTCAATTTTCACCTGTTTATAACCATGTGATCTGTCCACACAGCAGTGATGGTTACTAAAAATGGGCCAATGTATAAGTGTGTAGACATTTCCTAATGCATCATGGGTGATTTAACATAAATGATTCATTAAACAAACATCTGTGAAAACATTTCTGATAAACTTTGCCTAATTTTATGTTATAGCAAATATAATTTTAAAATTAAAACAAGAATGTTTGAATCTGACCACAAACTTTTGAGCAGTAGTGTGTGTTGTATGCATGTGTCTGTCTGTATCTGATCAGGATTTTGTCATCAGTTTCAACAAGACGCTCATTTTTTAGCTGTTCCTATCATCAAAAATTGAGTTGGAGTGTTTTAACTCTGATGGCAATCTCTCCCTAACAAGTCCACTTTATTGCGTGCTCATTTTCTCCTATTAGTGGCTCATACGTATATAATTAGGAAACATGCATTAACTCAGTAGTCCTCAACCTTTTTTGCGCCACGGACCGGTTTATGCCCGACAATATTTTCACGGACCGGCCTTTAAGGTGTCGCGGATCAATACAACAAAATAAAACTAGTACCGGTACCGGAAAAAAAGAAGATTTATTCATAACACACTTGAAAAGACCCAGGGACACCGAGTTAACGATAAAAACGATAACAAAATAACGCTGAATACCGATAAAAACCCTGAAAACCATACATTTCACACCTGAGCCTCAACTCTCGCGGCCCGGTACCAAACGACTCACGGACCGGCACCGGTCCGAGGCCCGGGGGTTGGGGACCGCTGCATTAAGTGCACTAATTTCTCACACTTATCAGTGGCTCATGGTTGCTTAAGGCCTATGTCTGTACTTGACCACAGAGGCAGAGCATCATTCAACCTGCCAGCTGCCTATCTTGGGAGCTTTTCAAGGATGACAGACTCCACTTTCTCTGCAGCAAGACAGCTCATAACTTTTTTACAGTTTCTCCCTGTCCTCAGACTTCTATATATTCTTCTGTAATAGATAACTATACACTATCATTGCAATCAAGCTATACTACAGCTCAGAGGTTTGAAGTCAATTTTCACCTGTTTATAACCATGTGATCTGTCCACACAGCAGTGATGGTTACTAAAAATGGGCCCATGTATAAGTGTGTAGACATTTCCTAATGCATCATGGGTGATTTAACATAAATGATTCATTAAACACACATCTGTGAAAACATTTATGATCATTTTCATGTAATATTATGTTAAAAGTAAATGTAAATTATTAATTAAAAGACAACTGTTTGAAACTGACCACAAACTTTTGAGCAGTAGTGTGTGTTGTATGCATGTGTCTGTCTGTATCTGACCAGGATTTTGTCATCAGTTTCAACAAGACGCTCATTTTTTAGCTGTTTCTGTCATCAAAATTGAGTTGGAGTGTTTTAACTCTGATGGCAATCTCTCCCTAACAAGTCCACTTTATTGCGTGCTCATTTTCTCCTATTAGTAGTTCATAGGAGTCTAACTAATGAACTGTATACATGTTTCCTAATCTGTCACACTTATCAGTGGCTCATGGTTGCTTAAGGCCTATGTCTGTACTTGACCACAGAGGCAGAGCATCATTCAACCTGCCAGCTGCCTATCTTGGGAGCTTTTCAAGGATGACAGACTCCACTTTCTCTGCAGCAAGACAGCTCATAACTTTTTTACAGTGTCTCCCTGTCCTCAGACTTCTATATATTCTTCTGTAATAGATAACTATACACTATCATTGCAATCTACACTACAGCTCAAACGTTTGAAGTCAATTTTCAGCTGGTTTATAACCATGTGATCTGTCCACACAGGAGTGATTGTTTCTAAAATTTGGCGCACGTATAAGTGTGTTGACATTTCCTAATGCATCATGGGTGATTTAACATAAATGATTCATTAAACACACATCTGTGAAAACATTTATGATCATTTTCATGTAATATTATGTTAAAAGTAAATGTAAATTATTAATTAAAAGACAACTGTTTGAAACTGACCACAAACTTTTGAGCAGTAGTGTGTGTTGTATGCATGTGTCTGTCTGTATCTGATCAGGATTTTGTCATCAGTTTCAACAAGACGCTCATTTTTTAGCTGTTTCTATCATCAAAATTGAGTTGGAGTGTTTTAACTCTGATGGCAATCTCTCCCTAACAAGTCCACTTTATTGCGTGCTCATTTTCTCCTATTAGTGGCTCATACGTATATAATTAGGAAACATGCATTAAGTCAGTGGTCCTCAACCTTTTATGCGCCACGGACCGGTTTATGCCCAACAATATTTTCACGGACCGGCCTTTAAGGTGTCGCGGATAAATACAACAAAATAAAACTAGTACCGGTACCGAAAAAAAGAAGATTTATTCATAACACACTTGAAAAGACCCAGGGACACCGAGTTAACGATAAAAACGATAACAAAATAACTCTGAAAACCGGTAAAAAACCCTGAAAACCATACATTTCACACCTGAGCCTCAACTCTCGCGGCCCGGTACCAAACGACTCACGGACCGGCACCTTTCCGAGGCCCGGGGGTTGGGGACCGCTGCATTAAGTGCACTAATTTCTCACACTTCTCAGTGGCTCATGGTTGCTTAAGGCCTATGTCTGTACTTGACCACAGAGGCAGAGCATCATTCAACCTGCCAGCTGCCTATCTTGGGAGCTTTTCAAGGATGACAGACTCCAATTTCTCTGCAGCAAGACAGCTCATAACTTTTTTACAGTTTCTCCCTGACCTCATACTTCTATATGTTCTTCTGTAATAGATAACTATACACTATCATTGCAATCAAGCTATACTACAGCTCAAAGGTTTGAAGTCAATTTTCACCTGTTTATAACCATGTGATCTGTCCACACAGCAGTGATGGTTACTAAAAATGGGCCAATGTATAAGTGTGTAGACATTTCCTAATGCATCATGGGTGATTTAACATAAATGATTCATTAAACAAACATCTGTGAAAACATTTCTGATAAACTTTGCCTAATTTTATGTTATAGCAAATATAATTTTAAAATTAAAACAAGAATGTTTGAATCTGACCACAAACTTTTGAGCAGTAGTGTGTGTTGTATGCATGTGTCTGTCTGTATCTGATCAGGATTTTGTCATCAGTTTCAACAAGACGCTCATTTTTTAGCTGTTCCTATCATCAAAAATTGAGTTGGAGTGTTTTAACTCTGATGGCAATCTCTCCCTAACAAGTCCACTTTATTGCGTGCTCATTTTCTCCTATTAGTGGCTCATACGTATATAATTAGGAAACATGCATTAACTCAGTAGTCCTCAACCTTTTTTGCGCCACGGACCGGTTTATGCCCGACAATATTTTCACGGACCGGCCTTTAAGGTGTCGCGGATCAATACAACAAAATAAAACTAGTACCGGTACCGGAAAAAAAGAAGATTTATTCATAACACACTTGAAAAGACCCAGGGACACCGAGTTAACGATAAAAACGATAACAAAATAACGCTGAATACCGATAAAAACCCTGAAAACCATACATTTCACACCTGAGCCTCAACTCTCGCGGCCCGGTACCAAACGACTCACGGACCGGCACCGGTCCGAGGCCCGGGGGTTGGGGACCGCTGCATTAAGTGCACTAATTTCTCACACTTATCAGTGGCTCATGGTTGCTTAAGGCCTATGTCTGTACTTGACCACAGAGGCAGAGCATCATTCAACCTGCCAGCTGCCTATCTTGGGAGCTTTTCAAGGATGACAGACTCCACTTTCTCTGCAGCAAGACAGCTCATAACTTTTTTACAGTGTCTCCCTGTCCTCAGACTTCTATATATTCTTCTGTAATAGATAACTATACACTATCATTGCAATCTACACTACAGCTCAAAAGTTTGAAGTCAATTTTCACCTGTTTATAACCATGTGATCTGTCCACACAGCAGTGATGGTTACTAAAAATGGGCCCATGTATAAGTGTGTAGACATTTCCTAATGCATCATGGGTGATTTAACATAAATGATTCATTAAACACACATCTGTGAAAACATTTATGATCATTTTCATGTAATATTATGTTAAAAGTAAATGTAAATTATTAATTAAAAGACAACTGTTTGAAACTGACCACAAACTTTTGAGCAGTAGTGTGTGTTGTATGCATGTGTCTGTCTGTATCTGATCAGGATTTTGTCATCAGTTTCAACAAGACGCTCATTTTTTAGCTGTTTCTGTCATCAAAATTGAGTTGGAGTGTTTTAACTCTGATGGCAATCTCTCCCTAACAAGTCCACTTTATTGCGTGCTCATTTTCTCCTATTAGTAGTTCATAGGAGTCTAACTAATGAACTGTATGCATGTTTCCTAATCTGTCACACTTATCAGTGGCTCATGGTTGCTTAAGGCCTATGTCTGTACTTGACCACAGAGGCAGAGCATCATTCAACCTGCCAGCTGCCTATCTTGGGAGCTTTTCAAGGATGACAGACTCCAATTTCTCTGCAGCAAGACAGCTCATAACTTTTTTACAGTGTCTCCCTGTCCTCATACTTCTATATGTTCTTCTGTAATAGATAACTATACACTATCATTGCAATCAAGCTACAGCTCAAAAGTTTGAAGTCAATTTTCACCTGGTTTATAACCATGTGATCTGTCCACACAGCAGTGATGGTTACTAAAAATGGGCCCATGTATAAGTGTGTAGACATTTCCTAATGCATCATGGGTGATTTAACATAAATGATTCATTAAACACACATCTGTGAAAACATTTCTGATAAACTTTGCCTAATTTTATGTTATAGCAAATATAATTTTAAAATTAAAACAAGAATGTTTGAAACTGACCACAAACTTTTGAGCAGTAGTGTGTGTTGTATGCATGTGTCTGTCTGTATCTGATCAGGATTTTGTCATCAGTTTCAACAAGACGCTCATTTTTTAGCTGTTCCTATCATCAAAAATTGAGTTGGAGTGTTTTAACTCTGATGGCAATCTCTCCCTAACAAGTCCACTTTATTGCGTGCTCATTTTCTCCTATTAGTGGCTCATACGTATATAATTAGGAAACATGCATTAACTCAGTAGTCCTCAACCTTTTTTGCGCCACGGACCGGTTTATGCCCGACAATATTTTCACGGACCGGCCTTTAAGGTGTCGCGGATAAATACAACAAAATAAAACTAGTACCGGTACCGAAAAAAAGAAGATTTATTCATAACACACTTGAAAAGACCCAGGGACACCGAGTTAACGATAAAAACGATAACAAAATAACTCTGAATACCGATAAAAACCCTGAAAACCATACATTTCACACCTGAGCCTCAACTCTCGCGGCCCGGTACCAAACGACTCACGGACCGGCACCGGTCCGAGGCCCGGGGGTTGGGGACCGCTGCATTAAGTGCACTAATTTCTCACACTTATCAGTGGCTCATGGTTGCTTAAGGCCTATGTCTGTACTTGACCACAGAGGCAGAGCATCATTCAACCTGCCAGCTGCCTATCTTGGGAGCTTTTCAAGGATGACAGACTCCACTTTCTCTGCAGCAAGACAGCTCATAACTTTTTTACAGTGTCTCCCTGTCCTCAGACTTCTATATATTCTTCTGTAATAGATAACTATACACTATCATTGCAATCTACACTACAGCTCAAACGTTTGAAGTCAATTTTCAGCTGGTTTATAACCATGTGATCTGTCCACACAGGAGTGATTGTTTCTAAAATTTGGCGCACGTATAAGTGTGTTGACATTTCCTAATGCATCATGGGTGATTTAACTTCAATGATTAATTAAACAAACATCTGTGAAAACATTTATGATCATTTTCATGTAATATTATGTTAAAAGTAAATGTAAATTATTAATTAAGAGACAACTGTTTGAAACTGACCACAAGCTTTTGAGCAGTAGTGTGTGTTGTATGCATGTGTCTGTCTGTATCTGATCAGGATTTTGTCATCAGTTTCAACAAAACGCTCATTTTTTAGCTGTTTCTGTCATCAAAATTGAGTTGGAGTGTTTTAACTGTGATGGCAATCTCTCCCTAACAAGTCCACTTTATTGCGTGCTCATTTTCTCCTATTAGTGGCTCATAGGAGTCTAACTAATGAACTGTATGCATGTTTCCTAATCTGTCACACTTATCAGTGGCTCATGGTTGCTTAAGGCCTATGTCTGTACTTGACCACAGAGGCAGAGCATCATTCAACCTCAATTCAAATATTATTCCTTAAAACTTGCATAGATCACCAATTATGAATGACGATTGATTAAATATTAACTGGTGTATGGATTGCAACAATAATAGCGAGTGTGTAGATTATATTACCTTTCCTCAGTTTATCACATTAAATCTCAGCTTACTAGTGACCCAGCATTTTTCTAAGTACAGAAGCGCTAAACAACATCATTTTTTCAAGTAATATAAAAATCATCTTTATATATTACCTTTTTAAACATCCCATTTTTCTTTCTAATGTCATTAAAACAATTTTGCACATTTGAATAACAGTAGTCAGACCTCCAGATCTTTTAAGCTTTCAGTTTTTTTCTCAGTGTCACACATGGATTCGTTTTCATCTCTTTCAATAAGAAAGTCAAATCTTCAAACCCTAAAGCAATCTTTGTTTCTTTCAATCATTCCAATATTTTTCATCTTCTGTTATATAATTGCAGTTAACCAGGGCTTAGCTACTCTGATCTACAGGAATTTTGGGGGTGTGGATACCCATTTTCTTTTTTTCACAGGTGCGGAGCCTTTTTCTACAAAATTACGAATAAACTGCATTTTTTAAAATTACCTTTAACATAAATGTAGACTGACAAGTAACTCAACCGATCACACAGTGATCAGTAGAGAAGAAAGAAAATAACCCATTTCAAAATTTCTAGTTCAGATCAAAATTATTGTTCTGATTAAGGAAACAGTAAATCTGGCCACATTATTGTCCCGATCCTCCAATTTTCCCTTTCCAATGTGACTAAATAAAATGCAACTTTTTTTTTAAAATAAAAGCAGTTGCACACCCAGATATTTCTTACAGTAAAAATCCTCCAACAACCTTTCAAAAGAAATTTTTTTGTCTTTCCTCAATTTTGAGACCAACTGAACCCACAAACCTGAAGCTGCAGACCCCAAACTAACCAAATGTAATGTTTCCTTAATCAGCACAGTAATTTTTAAGTCTTTATGTGTTATGTTTACTCACAGTTTTGATGCTTGCTTCTTCGACTTGACCCACGATTAGCCCTGCACCATCGCTCTGCTGTTTCCTCTCTCCTCATGCTTCTCCTTCGTGCGTCCTGTCCTCAAATATAATCCAACCTGCCTCCTTGTTTCCTCCTTGACTTGTATTCGCAAAATTTCCAGTTAAATTAAGAGTAATCCAGAAAAGTTTTCCTGCTTCAAAAGCTCTTCCAGTTGCCTGTCTTCTTGTCCTCCTTCAAATGTGCATTTTATGAATTTGTATTTATTTGACTTCATATTGCCATGACAACATAACACAGAGCATCATGGTAGATTAAAGCAGGTGGTTCTGTCCGCTACAGAAATGCTGATAAACTCAATTTATTTGAGTTGTCTTAACTTAGAAAAACTAAGTAAGATGGAAGTTTTTCTTCTCAGTGTGGAAGGATGAAAGATGTGTTTTGAAAATGCCACGTCACTACCGTCCTCCTCCCTAGCACGGATCAGTCCGCATGTTCATGGTGCCAGCATTTTTTATGGAATATGTTGAGCAAACCTAGAAAAGCGTCAGCTCAAGGGATTATTGTTGTCATTGCTGTGGATCTTTACCTGATACACTGACTTGGTGAGTAAATGTTTACTCTTATTCAAACTGATTTTGTGGCTTCTCTTAGTTTAGCACCAGGTTTATAATCGTGCTAGCTAGTTAGTGTTAGCCTAGCGTTGCTGCTGCGGCTGGGCTCATGTTACTTAAAAATTAACACCACAGCCTTAAAAACCTTATATAAAAATATGTCTGTGAAATTTTCTGTTGATTGTTTGAAATAAAAAAGTGAGATAAGAGCCCAGACAAAATTCTTCGGGGGTGTGAAAACAATAAGCCAAGAGTTAGCTGTGCTCGCGGACTCTTATCAAGCCTTGACCTCCCGGTCAGCTGGGTAACAGAGCTCTCCGAAAACGTGGATGCACTTTTGCAAATATGTGATATTTTGATAAATTAAGTAGATATTTGAGCATTACACAGCTACATTCTCCGCTGAAAATATCTTAAAAGGTTATTTTGTGACCCAGAAAGGGTAATCTAGGGGAAAGGAGGATCGCATATGTCGGCCACGGTTGTCGGAGCCTGTGCGTACTTGTAAGCGCGGAGGAGCGCGGCTAAAAAACTTAGTACTTTTTCTGGGTCACAAAATCAACTTTTAAGATATTTTCAGGCGAGAATGTAGCTGTCGAAAGTTCAAATATCTGCTCGATTTATCAAGACATCACATATTTGCAAAAATGCCCCGACGTTTTCCGAGATGTCCATTTTTTCATGCTTTGTGGCACCTTGAACATCTGTGGCATCTATTAATGTCAAATCTAGCCTTTATTTAACAACATAAGCAAACTCTATGTTACAATGATTGCACAGCCATTAAGGATCAAATCGGTTTCTGAAAAATGTTCTGTTTTTTCTCCCTCTGCTTGCTTCATACTGTCTTTGAGGCTCGGGACCAGCACTCCTGCTGTTGGACAGAAAGACATCAACTCAGTGGTAAGTATTTTGGTTTTCCAATATATTAGCAACTGTCAGTGACATTTATATTATTCAGGCTGAACTTTAAGCATACTTTAGATCAGCCTGTTTTACTTATTGTTTTATTTGTTTTTTGGTTTGGGGAAGTTGTTTCTTTACTGATCTTTTCCTGTCTTCTGTTATTAGACTTGAGATATGACTGCACTAGGCTGTTGCTGGTGACTCCAGTTAATTCTACAAGACATGCTGTGTAAGTAAACAAACAACAACAGTTTGGTCTGCATTTCTTGAAAGATCACATCCCCCAAACTTAGTTTAGAGGGTCTACACTGAATATAGTGAAGTCTGCAAGTTTTCTAACAGCAAAATTTGTTTTGTGCCCAAATCATTTTGCACATCATTAGAATGAAAGTTATTGGCCATGTTTGCATAGCCCTTTTTAAAATGATGCTTTCATGACATTATTGTGTGTCGGGTGGGGGTCAGGGCTATCCAGACTGACAATTGGGATATTGAATGTCACCTCTCCAGTGGGGAGGGAGCCTGAGATTGTCCAAATTGGAGTCTGTTTTATACCAAATGCAGAAAAAAATGTTTTAAGAAAGCAATTCAGCAGTTCATGTTCCAAAAAATATGATTGTTTGCTTGCAGGACACCAGGAGAGATGAGTCCTCCGTCACAGATGGTGTGGTCAGTGAAGATGGTCGCCTGCAGGTTCAAGCTCATTGCATCTCCAACCCACATCCACTGCCACTGTACTTAAGGGAAGTTAAAGACTTTCTTCTGCACCTACATTTGGATCACCTCGATCCATGATAGTCATTCAGGCAGTAATGCCTGGACTGGAAACAAGCCATCCTTAAAACATTACAACATTCCAGCTCATGTGTTGGAATGCAAAACAAATGTGTTGTTTAAATTAGAGACTGCACTTGTGACAGAACAACAAATATTTTATTTTGATTATATAAGTAATGTAAGTACAAAACAAAGTTGTGGTAGGCCTAATCTTATTTTTAGAATAACTACATCTGCGACCTTGTTTCATTGTAAGATTATAACAGTGATGGCAATATAATTGTTTGTTGTTCAGCAGAACAGTGTCCAGTATGTTGGCTGTTATACTTTGTTGTGTTTGAAAATAAAAGTTGGTCTGATTTTAACATCATGACAAAAAGTGTTGTTAATTATTTTTAATCATATTCAGGTTACCACAAATTGTTTTTTCATTTAGTTGAACTTGAAATGTTTGTCAGTAAGTAAACAATTAGCACTGTACAGTCAGAAATATCAAGTTATTCTTAATACTGCAGACTTGCACTGTATAAGTTGTCCTAACAGGCATCTTAAGTAAGCTTTACTTAGTTTTTTTGAGGCAATGAGTTTCCTTAATTTTTTTGAGTTCTGGGAACTAACAAGGCTTTACAGTGTACTCAAAATGAGTAAGTTGCCCTAACTTGGTCAACTTACGTAAACTTGATCCAATTTTCTTGAGTTCTGGGAACAAATGAGCTTGTACAGAGTACTCAAAATAAATAAGTTGTCCTAATTTAGTCATTTTTAGCTAAGCTTTACTCAATTTTTTTGAGTTCTAACTAATTCGATTTTACAGTGTGTAAGAGCAGGAATTTAACTACAAACTCTCATAGTTCCCATCAGTATCATTCATTCTGCTCTGCCTCAATGGTCACAGTGGCTAGTTTAAGTACGTTTGCCCCATAGAAATCCACTGATGTTCAGTGAGTCCCTTTGATACATATTTAGACCGTCATAATTTTCAGGGTGCATGAGTGTTATATCTCCATCTCATCCTAAACATTTTACCAACATGTAAAAGGCATACGTCCACAAGATTTTGATTTTTTTAATTTTAATTGAAACTTGTTTTTTTCTGAATAAATGTGTGAGATGGCCCTCGGGCCTCTAAATCCACGTCCAGGTTTGGGTGACTACTTGGATTAGAGGAGTATTATTTAGAGCAATGTTTGTCACTTTGGTTAATTGCTAAACTCAGGCCGTTTTTGTTCAGTCTTTTTCTAACTGAGCTTTCACATTTAACATGCTAACTGAAGCCTGTAGAGTCTGAGCTGTAGCTCTTTTATTTTCTGTATTGTACAGTCTGACTTAGGGGTGGATTTGCTGGGATTGGTGACTGCGTTGCATGTTTTGAATAATCTTCTTCAGCGTAGACTTTTGGTGTAAGCTGATAGTGAATGAAAAAAGCTATAAAAAGCTGCTGTGGTTTTAATTTTCTAAGAAAGGGATTGCACATAATGCAGAGACGAGCGCACGGGAGATATCCAAATTCTAGGAAGGCAGCCTGCTGCTGTACACAGGCGGATTCTTCTCAGTCAGAGTTCTTAACAACTTGACTGTTTTCTCAAACCACACACAGAGTGCTGTTTCCATTCTGGGAAGTCTACTCATTGGTGTAGGCAGCTCTTCAAATTATAAGTAGCTATATATGAGCAGCTATATTAGCTTTGACTTATCATATGTTAAATATTATACTTTCCTGGTTTAAAATTTATGATGGCTCAAAATTCAAACCTTACAAATTAAAACCCTGAATCATCACCACCTGTGTGAACTACAAGGGTGCCATCCTTTTTCTTTTCAATCCATTAAGTACCACATTTTACACACTGAGCAAGAAAGGAAGTAAGCTCTTCATGGTGACCCCAGAAATTTTAATGTATCACTTTCTAGCATACTACTGACACTGCTCGACATCTTCTTTTCTTTTTTTTTTTTTACCTGTCCCGTTTGGTTCTTTTGCCATCAGAATTATTGTGTAAAGACAAAGAAAGATGCCCAACAGATTTACTTTACCAAATGGACCATCCCAGCCTTGCCTTAATGATCTATTTGATTCACCTTTGCTTTTATTGTTTATTTTGTTTTATTTTCACTTGCTAAACATGGGACAGATTTGACTGCGGGAAAGAAAACGGAGAAAGAAAGAGGAAAGGAAAAACAGCGGGGAAGAGGAACGTGATAAAGGACAAAAAAGAAAAACAAACAGACAAAAAAATACATATATCAATCACCTGGATCACCTGTCAGGAAAGAAAAAAGAGAAAACGAGCAAAAAAAAAGAGAGCAATATAATAAATAACATCATCGCGATGATCTATGTGAATATAACAGTAAATACTAAATATTGAATATTATTGTGCAGCACGTAAGATCGACAGCGCACAGTGTGCTTTGAGGTAGGAGCCAGAGTGACAGGGGGGGGTCACTGCTCGACATCTCACAGTACAGTATAAGAGTCCCGCCACAAGGAGACACAAAAGGCTTTCAAACCAACAGTTTCTGCTTCCAAAGTGGCGCCAGCCGTCACCACCGATCATCGTACTTATGTAACATAAACTGTGGATGCATGTTTAAGTTGATACATCACTTAAAGCCACCACTGTTCAGGCATCACATCTGTCCATTAGGTTTCCCTTTCATACTCAACATTTTTATCCCTGGGTACTAACTTTTTTGTTTTTGCTGACTGTTTATTTATTTGTTTGTTTGTCTAATGCTCTTGTTGCACTGCTAAATAGGCAGTAGCCAATATGATTTATAAAGGGATTATAAAATCTAAGAAATTACTGCATTATTTTACTCTTATTAAACTCACTTTCCTAAAAACTGATTGCAGCTTCTACTTTGTGATGTCAATGTTATGTCTCTAAATTATTTCATATCATTCATGGGAGATATGCTTGATAAATGATAAGTTAACAAGTCACTGCTACCAGCTTAATCAATTCATTGGGGCGACCTGCGTGTTGTGCTGCATTGTCTGATTTGGTCATAGTGTGTAAACACCTCTAGAGGCCACTGTTGTATAGCTGCTGCAAACTGAACGTGCCCGTACCAGAGGTTATACTTAAAATGGCAGCTGCCAGGAAGTCTCTTTGGACATTTGTGTTCGCCCTTTATGAAATACATATGTTGTATTACAAGGTACTAATGCACCCTTGCATTGGTAAAATAAATTCTACTAGAATAGCTGATACTCCCTTACAGAAGATTTATTTTGACCTTTCTAAAGCCTTCTTTAAAAATTAGAAAATAAAATGAAAACAGGCATATCAAAAAAAGCCTACTAGAAATACTTCTCTGCATTACATCCTAACACTTGGCTAAATCCTAATATGTAATTCTGGTTTAATAGTTTATTTCACTAAATGTGATTATGCACTGAAAAAAAACATGTTGGTTTAGATAATTCAATAGTGGACACTGGTTGCACACAGATGTTTTGCTTTGGCACGAACTTAAACTATTGAGGTGAATTAACACAAGTTATTCATATTCAATAAACCTGTGCAATTTGTGTTGATAAAATATGATTGAAACATGTTTTGGTGAAGTAATTTGAGCTCCTGGATATTTTAATCCTTCACAATTTTCACACTTTATTCCAACACTATTCAGTAACTTTTACCCAAATACTATTTGGTCACTGAAATACTATGTTATCTTGTCTGTGAAGGTTCTCAGTCATCCAGGTCATCGTAGTCAAAGGAGCTTGCAACTTCTTTAAGTTACGTCTTCAAGTAACTTAAAGAAGTCCAGATGCTTTTCTTTGCAAGCTTCTTTAACTACATGTTATCTTCAAATTACATGTTGGTATTACATTCCAAATATTTTCCAGTGAAAGCCTTATAACAGATTGTATTGTTCTCTTCCAAGATTGTTGCCAGCATCCCCTAGTAACCTTTCAAAACAAAAACGCTAATATCACTGCAGTGACAGTAGGTAAACCAGGGGTCTCAAACTCACGGCTCAGGGGCCACCTGCGGCCCACGTCACCCCTACTTGCCACCCCTACTGTTGACGTGAAGAAAGGAAATGCAATTTGGCCCTTGAAGTTAGTTTTTGTTACGGGGGATTTTGTGGAAATTGAAAATAAGTTGTTTAAAAAGCAAAAATGTTTTAAAATGAGGGCAATATGAGCAGAGAGTAAAAACATGTTGAGGGATTGGCTGTATTAGTTCAGTGAGAGAGTTATATGTAAAGAAAACAATTTTCACTAGCAGTCAAAAACTAATGTGTTCACTTATGTCTGCATTTTTATTTTGTTAAATATGGACAAAACTATTGTAGAAATGCTTCCACGTGTCTGGCCAGAAAGAGAGTATCTTTCCTTTTTATTTGTTAGTTCAATAAAAAGGTTTCAGTTAGTTAAGAGTGAGAAGTTTTTTGCATTCACATTTGCAGTTTTGTTATACAATATTTGAAACTTAAAACAAACAAACAAAACACTACATTTTCTGAAAGATTTGTGGGTGTTTTCTTGTTTGTTTGTTTTTGTACTACTTGAACACTAAAGTGGCCCTCCAATGACATGACAGTACCAGCAGTGGCCCACAGCTCATTTAAGATTGACACCCCTGCTTTAAGGTGTTATTATGTGGATATGTTGGTTTTATTTAGTTGCTGTCAACAAGTGGAAGGTAACCTAATGAAGCCTGTTATTTCTTTCTGTGGCTCAGAAGTTGGAAATTTCAATAACAGTGCGTTATCCAATTACTCAGATTGTCAGAGGAGTTCACATTTCCCTATATACTCGATTAAAATACCCCATCTTCGATCCATCCCATACAGGTCACCCTGACAACACTGAGCAGTCCCTTCAGTGACAGGCTGCTGCTGCTGTCAGACTGTACACTGCACAACAGCAGTGAATGTACACCACATATGAACACACTGGGGTCTTTACATATATCAGTGTGCAATACTAAATACCTGCTACTATTAACACCCAAACACTGCACTATGTTTCATTCTTCTTCTACTAGTAATCTGTATAATTGCATCATATATGTGTATATATGTATGTCTGTATATGTATGTGTGTGTATTTGTGTGTGTGTGTGTGTGTGTACGTGTGTGTGTGTATGTGTAGATAGATAGATAGATAGATAGATAGATAGAGTGATTTACATATATAAGTACATATCTATTCATTGTACCTGCATAGTCTATATTTCTTCTATTTTTGCAAAGCATTATTGCTGTTAGGTATGCTGCATGTGTTCATTTGTTCCTGCCTTGTGTACTCTGCTGCAGTAACAATTTGAATTTCCCAACTTATCTGAACTGTATCTAAACCCAGCTGATATCTGGCTACATTTTCTGCTGAGCATCCAAATCACACTGGACTGAAGTTTACACTGTATAATGCCTGATTTCTTGTAAATATTTAACGAAATCTATCTTGATAAAATGCTTAACAGGCCACAGTGAACAATGGAAAATAAAATTTAAATAAATAATTAAAAACACTCAAAAATATATATTTTTTAGAGATGTCTTAACCTGGTTATGATGTACCATCCAGATGAAGTCGTGAGCCAAAGATCCTTTAAGTTTCATCAATGAACTTACCTTTTCCTACATATGAGAAATGATCTGGTGTGAAGTAAATCGGGTTTGTATATATGTAGCCTCAGATGAGCATGAAACTTCATTTTTGACCTGCTTAATAGCAGTCTCAAATATTAAAGTCTATTAAATCAATTAACCAATGCAGCAGCTAAAATATGACACCAAAGGCCACTCTTTTTTTTTTTTTTTTTTGTGTCCCGTTTGGATCTTTAGCCATCAGAATTGTTGTCTTAAGGCCAAGAGAGATGCCAAGCGGATTTATTTTACCAAGTGGATCATCATGGCCTTGCCATATTGGTCCATTTGATTGACCTTTATTATAATTATGAATTTATTTTATTTTCGGTTGCTACAAACGGGACAGACATGACTGGGGGATAGGACAGGGAGAAAGAATGAAAGAAAGAGAGGGAGAGAAAGAAAACCAAAGGGGAGAAGAGAGGGTGAGAAGGGGGGGAAGAAAGAAAAAAACAAAAAAAAAACAAAAAAACAAACAAAGCACCTGGGTCACCTGTATGGAGAAAAAAAACAAGAGAAAGCAAACAGCAAAGAGCAACATAATAAAAAAAACGGCACAATCACAATAAACTAGCTAGCAGTAGATATCAGTAGATACTAAATAATAAACGATATTGTGCAGCACGCAAGATAGACAGCGCACAGTGTGCTTTGAGGCAGCAGCCAAGAAAGCTGTAGTCCGCGTCTGTGAATACCCGTGTGTACACCTGTGTGGATCAGCATGCTTGTATTCCAAAGGTTTCTCCATGTAACGATCTGCTAGGGAGTGTGGGGAGCCACAGCCCCGTCCTCCAGGGCATGAAGCAGGTATGGAGGAGATCAAAACTCCAGACATCCAGAGGCCCCCAGAACACAAGAGACTATGGAAGACCAACAGAGGGGCAGCTGCGCCACTGTCCCAGTAAGAGCTGAGGAGAGTCCCAGATGAGGGTTCACCCAGCAGCCGCAGAGCAGAA
Source organism: Mchenga conophoros (assembly GCF_057382185.1). Taxonomy (NCBI): domain Eukaryota; kingdom Metazoa; phylum Chordata; class Actinopteri; order Cichliformes; family Cichlidae; genus Mchenga; species Mchenga conophoros. The sequence continues at coordinate 60,116,017 of NC_140532.1, read as the reverse complement.
GCCAGGGGGAGTTGCAGTGACGCGCCCGTGAGCTCCGCCGGCAGCCAGCTGTGCCTGAGTGACCGAGCCCCAGGCCGAGAGGCCGGGGGCACCCCACCTCCGAAGTGGCCCAAGCGAGCCCCAGGCCCCAGGCCCCGATAAGCGGCCGCCAAGGAGTGAGCCGGCGTGTACCTGGACGCCCATCCCCAGACACAAAGAACCACCAACGCACCGATGTCTGAGGGAGTCCGCCACTGGCAGGGGAAGTGGTGGTGGGGGGAGATAGGCCTCCAAACCTTGGAGGGCCTGAGATGTCCCAGAGAGGTGGCGTCTGATACCCAACCTGACATATAGACACAGACATACAGGCACACACAGACACAAACATCCATTCCCACCCTCATGCTCTCATATGCACTTACTCCACACTCAACCAACGTGGAGACAGACATAAAGAGACGCTGTACACACGATCACACTCCCCAAGCGTACTCTACGAACCGGGTCTAGGTACCCTTGCCCCTGGAGGGGGGAACTGCACCCAGATCCAGGTGGTGTTACCCTTTTCCCTGCGGTGGGGAGAGGCAGACTGCCCCGACTCCGTAGCAGCAGGGAGGCCCCACACTCCAGACCGCAGTCGGACGGCCAACTCCTCCTCCTAGCCCTCCCACTCCAGCAGGCCGCAGAGAATGGGGGTGGGAGAAGACTCCAAACCTCCCTCCACCCGCTCATTGTAGTGTTGATGCATGTGTGTTCTAAGGTGCATTTAAAACCCAGGAGGGCATGGAGCTACCTGCCAGAGAGCAGCAGGTAAGCGCATAGTCCCTCCTGATAGCCCTCAATGTCTACGTGTATTTAAAATTGAGAGGTGGGCAACGACGCCAGGGGTGAGGTGTACACCCTGATGGTAATTTGGACTCCGTGTATCGTGCCCACCCCCAAGATCCTATATGTATGTGTAATGAGAGTGTGAGTAATGTGAATGTCTAAGTTGTGGGATAAAATTGAGGCAGAGGCAGCCAGAAGGGGACAGAGGGGGGGGTAGCCTCCTCTGCACCCTGGTGACATACCCCTACTCCAAGGCCCTGCATGTGTGGGTGGTTGTGGTGGAGCGGGAAGAGGGAGGCAGCTGGAGATGGGGAGGGAAGGAAGGGAGGGGCAGGTAACCCCTCCCTGGGGCCAGCTCCCCCGCTGACCCCAGTAGGCACTCCCACACTCCGCGACCCGCCAGGGAAAGGGGGCCCAGGCCCATCCAGACCGGGGCCCAGTGCAGCAGCGCCTCCCGGCCCCACAGAGCCCGGGACAGTCCACCCAACCCCACCACAGAGAAAACTGCACCCACCCCACCATCCACTCATCTTCCAGACTACATAAGACAATAAACACCCAGGCTGAGATCTTCCTCCACCTCTCCTGTATCTCCCCCTCCTGCAGAGAGAGTTCCTGAAGAGAGGAAAGCTCCTGCAAGATGTGACTATCTCCCCCACCAGTTGAAGAGTCCCCCAGGTGGCTCGACGCACCGGCGGCACCCTGCTCCAGGGCTGGGCCCCCATGCACCCACCCGCCCACAACCCCGGCAACACACCAACCAGGACCCAAGCCCCCGAGGCCCGGCCCGGGCCCCAGCCCAGAGACGGAGCGCCCCCAGAACCTCACGCCCATCCCGGACCCACCCAGGGGCAGCAAAGGCCACTCTTAATACAGACAGAAGTCAGGTAGTCAAAAATCTCTTATTCTGCTTTTTGTATTCTGAACTTCTTGAGTGGACAGCCAACAATCCTACAAATAGACTAGAGGATGTGCCTGAAATGTTTGTTAAAACAAATAACTGGACCTTAGTTGTTAAGCTCAATGTTCTGACTGTCACATGGAGTCTTTCAGGTTGTTTTACGTTTACTATCACAAATGAATGTTTTTTCCCCTAATGAATATACATTTTAGGTCTAAAGTGTCTAAAATCTGCAGTTTTGGAATTTTTCATGTGGATAACAAAATTAAAAAACAAAGAAAAAAAAACACTCCAAAAAAACAAGTGATACATGTGATGAAGGACTGACATAATTTGATTCATAAGACTTTATTTGATATTCACATACTGTAAGCAGAAAACAGCTTTAACAAAGCAAACTTGATGGAAAGGACTAACACCAAGCTTATCCATCGTTAAAACTGAAAAATCAAACCAAAGTAATAAATTACAGATCTCCCTTAAATGTAAAGTGAACTTTCTAATAGGCTCTTCTGGCCTTTGTCTGCAGTCATAAAACATGGCACGCAAGGTACCCACAGCTGTTTTGTCCCCGTACAGTTCTTTAAGTTGAAGAAAGATCTTATCTGGCGTATCCCGCTCCACTTGCTCCAAAATAAGAATTTCACGTTGTGGTTCTCCTAATGCACTCAGCACAAAATCACACTGCTGTTCTATAGACCACTTTTGAGCATGGAGCATTGCACTAATCTGGCTCTCCCGGTCTTCGTAATTCGTGTTAAGCCACAAAATTCTGGTACACAGGGTGCACCAATAAAAAATGGTGACACCATATTAACGGTTTCAGATAGTTCATCAGCCATATTGATCAGTCTAAGGCAGGTGGTTTTGTATGCTGGTCAAAAATCCTGTCGACAAACGTCAAATGTTACGTATGGTTCACAATGACTCCCGTACAAGAACGTAGTAAGGTCTAATATTGACCAGTAAGAAACTACCACACTCACACTGCAATGGGGTCCACAAGATTTAGTTTTCTTCCTCCAAGTCAGACTACAGGCTGAGGACACAACTCCGGCCTGGAATCCAAGGCCCAAAGCCATGAACTTCTTCTTTTTGCATGTTGTTGTAAGTTAAAATCCTAATAAAACATCTAATTATATATTTACCTGCTGACTGCAAAACAGCCACCACACCTCCGGCTGTCACTTCTCCTCCATTAGAAGCTGCAGCAGACGACATCATGCCTGCAGCGCAGGAGCCTGCAGCTATTCCAGCTGAGTTGAAACCTGCAACTCCCAGAAGAGCAGGAGCAGTGACTACAGCACCTACTGCAGGAAGACAAGACATGTATCAGACATGGATTGGGCTTTGATTCAAATTAGCTTACTTGCTCCTGCAGCAGTACACACAGCTGTCACTATAACACAACATAAGAACACACATTAACATCTAACTGGGCCATAGCTCAGCACACAGCTGATCAAGGATTTAGATCAAGTAACTGAGCTACAGAGAAGACGGGGAGGCTCTACGCTACGATGGAGTATTAGAGCCACAAGAAAAAAGTTGTTGATATGGACATTACTGTTCCACAACAAACTGCTATAATTACTGTTTCTGCTACAAAATTCCTTATTTAGATGAGTTAGTGAAACAAATTTATCAGCCATTGTGTGATACAACATTCAACCTCTTTATTGCACGAGGATGTAACCATCGATAACCTTGCATCTGTCCATTAGATCGTGGCTCAAGACTTGGCAGTTTGTCTTGTAATTGGAAGGTTGCCGGTTCAAGCCGCGGCTCGGACAGTCTTGGTCGTTGTGTCCTTGGGCAAGACACTTCACCTACCGCCTACTAGTGGAGGCCAGAGGGCCCGATGGCGTGATATGGCAGCCTCGCTTCTGTCGGCCTGCCTCAGGGCAGCTGTGGCTACAACTGTAAAAAAAAGCACTATATAAATGCAATCCATTATTATTATTACCAGCCCTTTTTTTGGTACAACCTAATACTTATCACCACACTGTGTTTATGAGCTAAAACCAGGGAGTTTTAGCTCATGAGCTAAAACTCCTGGTGAAAAGCATTTTAAAGTTGTGTTCTGGTTATTTTAGCTCATGTTTCCTTCTTGCTAAAACCAATTCTGAAGTACGATTTCACCAACTCAGATGATATACAGTAGCAACCATGGCAGCTTGCCTTGAGACAGCTGTAATCTCCACATTTTGACTTTATTCTCAAAATTATCGATAATACCTTTCTTAACTTTGCCCTCATACTACATCGTATTATCCTCACTGCAGCACAGTTACATGTAATTGTTTCAGGAAGAAACACTTGGTTACTGATCATCAGGATGCTTCACAATGAATACATGTATTGATATGTATTTACCTATGAGTTTTAGAGATAAAATAAAAATACATAAATAAGCAAATAGGTTTGTTAAATGCCCGGCTGTGATGGCTAAGGCTGTCACTGAAACACAAGAAAGAAAACTAAAGATCTCACCACAGCTCAGTCTGGAAATATTAAGACATTTTCTGTAATGCTAGAATCATCAACTCATATAATGTAGAGATGATCTGAAAAAGGCAGCTGTACTCACATAGACCCATTGTTCCACTCAGGATGAGAAACCTAAGATTGGACTGTGTCTTAAACAGAAGTGAGCATCAGCTGTTATTTCCTGGATAATGAAACTGAATGGGCGTCACTGGGTCTGTGAAGTAAATAAACTTCCTTTAGTCGTCATAGAACAAGTGATTGTGAGGCTGGATCTCAGGAGGTTTGACATATTTATTTATTTTATGTTTTTTATTATGTATTTCACACATGTGTTATTTCAAGGATTGTTCTTTCTATTTTAATCCTTATGTTAAATCAACTGCTTAAAATAAACACAAACAAAAAGGAGGTTATGATACGGAGCGTGTTTGAATGTTATTTGGGTCACTGAAAATGTGTCTGCATTATGTGTGCCCTTTCTTTGGGGTGTGGTATGTAACATAAGAAAGACCGCAGGTACCAATTAGTGTAGAATTTCCTCACATACTTGAGTCATACCTTGATTCTGGTTTAATGTTGTTAAGAAAAATAGTGAGAAACAGAAATGGAAATAAAATGGGTGAGTATAAAAGGCTTATCACAGCAGACACAAGAGCAGAAGGTGAGAGGAGTTATAAAAACAACCAACGTCTGAGAAGCCCTGGACAGGAGATCCTATGAAATGGCAGCACTGGAGATCATGACAAGACACACGTTCAGGAAAGTTTATTACACTGCATTTAATCCCAGTCATTTTCAGAGAGAGATTAAAGGTTGAAGACTGATTTATAACAAGTCCCCACACAAACATAGATAAAGCACTAAAAGTGCCTCACTGACGAGCAAGAAGTGCAATAAATAAATGAGAAGTGATACATGCTGTATGGGCGTCGCACATATGACGAGTTAGGAGTGAGAACGTGTTGATCTGCAGGGAAGCAGGAGACTGTTGTTATAGAGTGGATTGAGGATTTTTATTCTTTATTTCTATTTTTCAAGACTTTGTGAATTGTCTTTTTTTAAATAACTTGGCTTACCCTTTTTGGTTTTGTTAATATTGGCAATAGTGTGAAGTACTATTGTTGGGTTCGAATATATTTATTATATAGGTCATCCAGTTAAGGTAAATGTCATGTTTTGAATTGTTAGAATCTGATGAGCATTATTTTATTTTATTTTTTGTTGTTTTGTTTTTCTGTTTTCCCCCTGAGAGATTACCACCTTAACGTGGTCAGGCGGTGTGATGGCTGCAGTTACAGCCACACAGTGGTAATATCAGTGTAGAGGCTTACACACAACACTGCATCCACATTGGTCTTTCTTTAAATATAAGGTTTAATTTACAGGATAATAAATAACTGGTTTTGGTCTCAGTTAGGTTTTTGTGTGCTTTACCCCTTTTTGTGATTTTTGTGGGCTGATCAGCCACTATTTAACTTTCCCCCGTTGTCTTCTTTAGTGAGGTCAGTTTGTTTGAGGTATCAGTATTGGTTGTTGTTAACTTTGAGTAGAGTTCTGTTATTTTGACCTCTTTTATGGGCACATATGATTTTTTTTGTATAATTTAACCAACTATGTTGTTGGGTTAAATAAATAAAAAAATGGGGGGGGGGGGGGGGGGGGGCTGTACTGCGGTGGCCCTGAGAGGCCAAACGCAAACCATCAAAAAGGAAAGTTATGAGTTTAATGTTAAAATACGAGAGCGTTTCTCTCGTATCTGTCCTGATACTGCTATTTCATCTGCTATAAACAATAACCATACACTATTATTGCAATCTATACTACAGCTCAAAAGTCTGTAGAGAATTAAAAATGTCTTATTTTCTGACAACAGTAAAAATCGTTTAGAAGTTTTACTAAATTAATCAGAAGCGTAAAGAAATATAAATAATTAACGGTAACATTTATCATAAATCACAAATGAGATTTAGTGGAATATCTACTTAGTGTTGTTGAGACAACGTCGGTCTCTCCGATTCTTTTTGTCTTGGTAGAGATCACGCAGAGATGTTTCCAAATTTCACACAATCCTTTTATTACCCATTTTCCTTACAGATGCATCTGGAGATCAGCACACTGCATCCTGTGCAGTCCTACTCTAAAGGCTGATCTGAAGGGTTTCACACAACAGCTACAGTTATAGTCTCTGGTCTCCAATTTCTACAGTAAATCCCCCACAATGGAAAAACACTGGTAAAGTGGCCTGGGGTGCTGACACCCTGACCCCCATCTCCTTTTAAGGTAATGTACATTGGCAATTGTCTGCCCCTCACCCTCAGTAAATCTTGCTACTGTCCTGTGTTTGGGGTTAATTGCCCCACTTCCCTGCACCCCAGTTCTTTGTTCCCATCCCAGGACTATTTTCTATTTTCTAATCTTAAATCCTATAAACAACAAAATCATACTACGACACATACTAATAAACTACATTCACTATGACCTCAATACCTATTACACAGTCCATTATTTCTACAGTGTACTGTTATGAAAACAACAGAATGATGATGAGACACTGTGGTAAAGTCTTACAGGTATATTTGCAGATAGTTATCAATACAGGATAAACACTGTGGGCTCCAGGAGACGGGGCAGAGGTAGGGAAGGTTGTCTGGAGGCACACTCAGACACTGTCACAGAAGGTCATGGAGATCCGTAACACTGAAACGTCTGCACAGAAACAAAGAGTGAGCAACCCATCTTGCCTCAATGATTACCGCCCAGTAGCACTCACCCCCATCATCACTAAGTGCTTAGAGCGACTGGTCCTAGCACACTTCAAATCCTGTCTCCCCCCCACCCTGGACCCCCACCAATTCGCATACCGCCGGAACAGGAGCACAGAGGATGCAGTCTCCATCGCAATGCACTCTGTCCTCTCACACCTGGACAACAACAACACCTACGCCAGAATGCTGTTTATAGACTTCAGTTCAGCATTCAATACAATCCACCCCTCACAACTCATCAGGAAACTGACAGACCTGGGTATCAGTTCCCTCATCTGCAAATGGTTACTGGACTTCCTGACCAACCGCCCCCAACATGTCCGGCTGGATAACCGCTGCTCATCTACCATCACAATGAACACCGGTGTACCACAAGGCTGTGTGATGAGCCCTTTCCTCTACTCCCTCTTCACCCACGACTGCAGACCTGCTGATGGTTCCAACACCATCATTAAGTTTGCAGATGACACCACGGTGATTGGCCTCATCAGTGACAACGATGAGGCCGCCTACAGGGAGGAGGTGGATCGTCTGGCTGAGTGGTGCGACAGAAACAACCTGCTGCTTAACACCGAGAAGACCAAGGAGCTCATCGTGGACTACAGGAGGAATGCTGACCCACATCCACCCATCCACATTAAGGGGACGGCTGTGGAGCGTGTGAGCAGCTTCAAGTTCCTGGGAGTCCACATCTCCGAGGATCTCACCTGGACGACCAACTGCTCCAAGCTGGTCAAGAAGGCTCACCAGCGCCTCTTCTTCTTGAGGACTCTGAGGAAGAACCACCTGTCCTCAGACATCCTGGTGAACTTCTATCGCTGCACCATCGAGAGCATCCTGACCAACTGTATAACAGTCTGGTACGGGAACTGCTCTGCCTCGGACCGGAAGGCGTTGCAGAGGGTCGTGAAAACTGCCCAGCGCATCGCCGGAGCACCACTTCCTGCCATAAAAGACATCTACAGGAAGCGGTGTCTGAAAAGGGCTGGGAAAATCATCAAAGACCCCAGTCACCCATCACATGGACTCTTCACCCTCCTGCCCTCTGGGAGGCGCCACAGGAGCCTCCGGACTAAGACCACCAGGTACCGGAACAGCTTCTTCCCCACAGCTGTCAGACTCCTGAACTCTGCCTCCTGACATCTGACCCACGTTAAACTCATGGACTGAACATACACACACCCACAATGGACAACTGTACCCTCAAACACAATAATAACATGGACTGAACCACCACTCACAACCACTAGCACTTTATACAGCCTCTGTAGAAACTATCTACACCCTCACTTATCTTAACTGCACTACTGTATAGCTCTGTGTAAATAATCATTCTGTACATTCGATAATTTTTAATCCTACAACTGTTTACAACTTGCATAGTTCCCATTTCTGTATAGCTGTATATCCCAGATTCTGTAAAGTTATTTATTTCATATTCTGTATAGTTTTTCATATTTATATCCTGTTCATATCCTGTACATAGCTTGTACTCACTACAGCCTGTACATACTTATAGTTATAGAATATTCACAACCTACTTCATACCGTGTACATTATAACATACCATAATAGACCCATTTCTGTAATATACTCACATATCTATATTATTGCTAATATATATTGTAATATATCTATATCACTAAAGCACTTCTGGATGGATGAAAACTGCATTTCGTTGCCCTGTACCTGTGCATGTGCAATGACAATAAAGTTGAATTCTATTCTATTCTATTCTATTCTATTCAATTCAAAGGCAAGAACTGATGGAAAATGTGACATGACTGTGGCATAATACGTTACCTTGGTACTGCAATGATCTGGTTGTTTAGAAGCCAGCATGAAGACCTCGCGAGGAACAGGCGAGTAATCAGCTGATTGTTCACAAGTGACTGAGGGACGGGAAGATGGAGGAGCATCCCCTAAAAAAGACAAGCACACGGACAACAACACAGGCATACACCGAAAGAGGAGAGAGAAAGAAGCAGGCCAGCAAAAGAGAGCAAGGGAACCATGACATCTACTGAGGCCCATTTTTATTTGGTACATCGTATCACCAGATGTCAGTTTGTGATGTTAGATCCCAACTTGTCAGTGAAGAAATCTTTTTCCAAAGATATCAGCACAAACCAAAATCATTGTGTGGATTAAAAAGAGCAAATTGTTGAAGTTTGTGATGGATCACTCCATTTTCTGTTTGCACTTGTCAGATGTGTTGCAGGTATATAACCATGTGATCAGTCCATACAGCAGTGATCGTTACTACAAATGGGCCCATGTATAAGTGTGTAGATATTTCCTAATGCATCATGGGTGATTTAACATAAATGATTCATTAAACACACATCTGTGAAAACATTTCTGATAAATTTCATGTAATATTATGTTAAAGTAAATGTAAATTATTAATTAAAAGACGACTGTTTCAATCTGACCACAAACCTTTGAGCAGTAGTGTCACGCTTATCAGTGGCTCATGGTTGCTTAAGGCCTATGTCTGTACTTGACCACAGAGGCAGAGCATCATTCAACCTGCCAGCTGCCTATCTTGGGAGCTTTTCAAGGATGACAGACTCCACTTTCTCTGCAGCAAGACAGCTCATAACTTTTTTACAGTGTCTCCCTGTCCTCAGACTTCTATATATTCTTCTGTAATACATAACTATACACTATCATTGCAATCCACACTACAGCTCAAACCTTTGAAGTCAATTTTCACCTGGTTTATAACCATGTGATCGGTCCACACAGGAGTGATTGTTTCTAAAATTTGGCGCACGTATAAGTGTGTAGACATTTCCTAATGCATCATGGGTGATTTAACTTCAATGATTAATTAAACAAACATCTGTGAAAACATTTATGATCATTTTTATGTAATATTATGTTAAAAGTAAATGTAAATTATTAATTAAAAGACAACTGTTTGAAACTGACCACAAACTTTTGAGCAGTAGTGTGTGTTGTATGCATGTGTCTGTCTGTATCTGATCAGGATTTTGTCATCAGTTTCAACAAGATGCTCATTTTTTAGCTGTTTCTATCATCAAAATTGAGTTGGAGTGTTTTAACTCTGATGGCAATCTCTCCCTAACAAGTCCACTTTATTGCGTGCTCATTTTCTCCTATTAGTTGCTCATACGTATATAATTAGGAAACATGCATTAAGTCAGTGGTCCTCAACCTGTTTTGCGCCACGGACCGGTTTATGCCCGACAATATTTTCACGGACCGGCCTTTAAGGTGTCGCGGATAAATACAACAAAATAAAACTAGTACCGGTACCGGAAAAAAAGAAGATTTATTTATGACACACTTGAAAAGACCCAGGGACACCGAGTTAACGATAAAAACGATAACAAAATAACGCTGAAAACCGATAAAAACCCTGAAAACCATACATTTCACACCTGAGCCTCAACTCTCGCGGCCCGGTACCAAACGACTCACGGACCGGCACCTTTCCGAGGCCCGGGGGTTGGGGACCGCTGCATTAAGTGCACTAATTTCTCACACTTATCAGTGGCTCATGGTTGCTTAAGGCCTATGTCTGTACTTGACCACAGAGGCAGAGCATCATTCAACCTGCCAGCTGCCTATCTTGGGAGCTTTTCAAGGATGACAGACTCCACTTTCTCTGCAGCAAGACAGCTCATAACTTTTTTACAGTGTCTCCCTGTCCTCAGACTTCTATATATTCTTCTGTAATAGATAACTATACACTATCATTGCAATCTACACTACAGCTCAAAAGTTTGATGTCAATTTTCACCTGTTTATAACCATGTGATCTGTCCACACAGCAGTGATGGTTACTAAAAATGGGCCCATGTATAAGTGTGTAGACATTTCCTAATGCATCATGGGTGATTTAACATAAATGATTCATTAAACACACATCTGTGAAAACATTTCTGATAATTTTCATGTAATATTATGTTAAAAGTAAATGTAAATTATTAATTAAAAGACAACTGTTTGAAACTGACCACAAACTTTTGAGCAGTAGTGTGTGTTGTATGCATGTGTCTGTCTGTATCTGATCAGGATTTTGTCATCAGTGTCAACAAAACGCTCATTTTTTTTAGCTGTTTCTGTCATCAAAATTGAGTTGGAGTGTTTTAACTCTGATGGCAATCTCTCCCTAACAAGTCCACTTTATTGCGTGCTCATTTTCTCCTATTAGTGGCTCATACGTATATAATTAGGAAACATGCATTAAGTCAGCGGTCCTCAACCTTTTTTGCGCCACGGACCGGTTTATGCCCGACAATATTTTCACAGACCGGCCTTTAAGGTGTCGCGGATAAATACAACAAAATAAAACTAGTACCGGTACCGAAAAAAAGAAGATTTATTCATAACACACTTGAAAAGACCCAGGGACACCGAGTTAACGATAAAAACGATAACAAAATAACGCTGAAAACCGATAAAAACCCTGAAAACCATACATTTCACACCTGAGCCTCAACTCTCGCGGCCCGGTACCAAACGACTCACGGACCGGTATCGGTCCGAGGCCCGGGGGTTGGGGACCGCTGCATTAAGTGCACTAATTTCTCACACTTATCAGTGGCTCATGGTTGCTTAAGGCCTATGTCTGTACTTGACCACAGAGGCAGAGCATCATTCAACCTGCCAGCTGCCTATCTTGGGAGCTTTTCAAGGATGACGGACTCCACTTTCTCTGCAGCAAGACAGCTCATAACTTTTTTACAGTGTCTCCCTGTCCTCAGACTTCTATATATTCTTCTGTAATAGATAACTATACACTATCATTGCAATCTACACTACAGCTCAAAAGTTTGATGTCAATTTTCACCTGTTTATAACCATGTGATCTGTCCACACAGCAGTGATGGTTACTAAAAATGGGCCCATGTATAAGTGTGTAGACATTTCCTAATGCATCATGGGTGATTTAACATAAATGATTCATTAAACAAACATCTGTGAAAACATTTCTGATAATTTTCATGTAATATTATGTTAAAGTAAATGTAAATTATTAATTAAAAGACAACTGTTTGAAACTGACCACAAACTTTTGAGCAGTAGTGTGTGTTGTATGCATGTGTCTGTCTGTATCTGATCAGGATTTTGTCATCAGTGTCAACAAAACGCTCATTTTTTTTAGCTGTTTCTATCATCAAAATTGAGTTGGAGTGTTTTAACTCTGATGGCAATCTCTCCCTAACAAGTCCACTTTATTGCGTGCTCATTTTCTCCTATTAGTGGCTCATACGTATATAATTAGGAAACATGCATTAAGTCAGCGGTCCTCAACCTTTTTTGCGCCACGGACCGGTTTATGCCCGACAATATTTTCACAGACCGGCCTTTAAGGTGTCGCGGATAAATACAACAAAATAAAACTAGTACCGGTACCGAAAAAAAGAAGATTTATTCATAACACACTTGAAAAGACCCAGGGACACCGAGTTAACGATAAAAACGATAACAAAATAACGCTGAAAACCGATAAAAACCCTGAAAACCATACATTTCACACCTGAGCCTCAACTCTCGCGGCCCGGTACCAAAAGACTCACGGACCGGTACCGGTCCGAGGCCCGGGGGTTGGGGACCGCTGCATTAAGTGCACTAATTTCTCACACTTATCAGTGGCTCATGGTTGCTTAAGGCCTATGTCTGTACTTGACCACAGAGGCAGAGCATCATTCAACCTGCCAGCTGCCTATCTTGGGAGCTTTTCAAGGATGACAGACTCCACTTTCTCTGCAGCAAGACAGCTCATAACTTTTTTACAGTGTCTCCCTGTCCTCAGACTTCTATATATTCTTCTGTAATACATAACTATACACTATCATTGCAATCCACACTACAGCTCAAACGTTTGAAGTCAATTTTCACCTGGTTTATAACCATGTGATCGGTCCACACAGGAGTGATTGTTTCTAAAATTTGGCGCACGTATAAGTGTGTAGACATTTCCTAATGCATCATGGGTGATTTAACTTCAATGATTAATTAAACAAACATCTGTGAAAACATTTATGATCATTTTTATGTAATATTATGTTAAAGTAAATGTAAATTATTAATTAAAAGACAACTGTTTGAAACTGACCACAAACTTTTGAGCAGTAGTGTGTGTTGTATGCATGTGTCTGTCTGTATCTGATCAGGATTTTGTCATCAGTTTCAACAAGATGCTCATTTTTTAGCTGTTTCTATCATCAAAATTGAGTTGGAGTGTTTTAACTCTGATGGCAATCTCTCCCTAACAAGTCCACTTTATTGCGTGCTCATTTTCTCCTATTAGTTGCTCATACGTATATAATTAGGAAACATGCATTAAGTCAGCGGTCCTCAACCTTTTTTGCGCCACGGACCGGTTTATGCCCGACAATATTTTCACGGACCGGCCTTTAAGGTGTTGCGGATAAATACAACAAAATAAAACTAGTACCGGTACCGGAAAAAAAGAAGATTTATTTATGACACACTTGAAAAGACCCAGGGACACCGAGTTAACGATAAAAACGATAACAAAATAACGCTGAAAACCGATAAAAACCCTGAAAACCATACATTTCACACCTGAGCCTCAACTCTCGCGGCCCGGTACCAAACGACTCACGGACCGGCACCTTTCCGAGGCCCGGGGGTTGGGGACCGCTGCATTAAGTGCACTAATTTCTCACACTTATCAGTGGCTCATGGTTGCTTAAGGCCTATGTCTGTACTTGACCACAGAGGCAGAGCATCATTCAACCTGCCAGCTGCCTATCTTGGGAGCTTTTCAAGGATGACAGACTCCACTTTCTCTGCAGCAAGACAGCTCATAACTTTTTTACAGTGTCTCCCTGTCCTCATACTTCTATATATTCTTCTGTAATAGATAACTATACGCTATCATTGCAATCTACACTACAGCTCAAAAGTTTGAAGTCAATTTTCACCTGGTTTATAACCATGTGATCTGTCCACACAGCAGTGATGGTTACTAAAAATGGGCCCATGTATAAGTGTGTAGACATTTCCTAATGCATCATGGGTGATTTAACATAAATGATTCATTAAACACACATCTGTGAAAACATTTCTGATAATTTTCATGTAATATTATGTTAAAAGTAAATGTAAATTATTAATTAAAAGACAACTGTTTGAAACTGACCACAAACTTTTGAGCAGTAGTGTGTGTTGTATGCATGTGTCTGTCTGTATCTGACCAGGATTTTGTCATCAGTGTCAACAAAACGCTCATTTTTTTTAGCTGTTTCTGTCATCAAAATTGAGTTGGAGTGTTTTAACTCTGATGGCAATCTCTCCCTAACAAGTCCACTTTATTGCGTGCTCATCTTCTCCTATTAGTGGCTCATACGTATATAATTAGGAAACATGCATTAAGTCAGCGGTCCTCAACCTTTTTTGCGCCACGGACCGGTTTATGCCCGACAATATTTTCACAGACCGGCCTTTAAGGTGTCGCGGATAAATACAACAAAATAAAACTAGTACCGGTACCGAAAAAAAGAAGATTTATTCATAACACACTTGAAAAGACCCAGGGACACCGAGTTAACGATAAAAACGATAACAAAATAACGCTGAAAACCGATAAAAACCCTGAAAACCATACATTTCACACCTGAGCCTCAACTCTCGCGGCCCGGTACCAAACGACTCACGGACCGGTACCGGTCCGAGGCCCGGGGGTTGGGGACCGCTGCATTAAGTGCACTAATTTCTCACACTTATCAGTGGCTCATGGTTGCTTAAGGCCTATGTCTGTACTTGACCACAGAGGCAGAGCATCATTCAACCTGCCAGCTGCCATCTTGGGAGCTTTTCAAGGATGACAGACTCCACTTTCTCTGCAGCAAGACAGCTCATAACTTTTTTACAGTGTCTCCCTGTCCTCAGACTTCTATATATTCTTCTGTAATAGATAACTATACACTATCATTGCAATCTACACTACAGCTCAAAAGTTTGATGTCAATTTTCACCTGTTTATAACCATGTGATCTGTCCACACAGCAGTGATGGTTACTAAAAATGGGCCCATGTATAAGTGTGTAGACATTTCCTAATGCATCATGGGTGATTTAACATAAATGATTCATTAAACACACATCTGTGAAAACATTTCTGATAATTTTCATGTAATATTATGTTAAAAGTAAATGTAAATTATTAATTAAAAGACAACTGTTTGAAACTGACCACAAACTTTTGAGCAGTAGTGTGTGTTGTATGCATGTGTCTGTCTGTATCTGATCAGGATTTTGTCATCAGTGTCAACAAAACGCTCATTTTTTTTAGCTGTTTCTGTCATCAAAATTGAGTTGGAGTGTTTTAACTCTGATGGCAATCTCTCCCTAACAAGTCCACTTTATTGCGTGCTCATTTTCTCCTATTAGTGGCTCATACGTATATAATTAGGAAACATGCATTAAGTCAGCGGTCCTCAACCTTTTTTGCGCCACGGACCGGTTTATGCCCGACAATATTTTCACAGACCGGCCTTTAAGGTGTCGCGGATAAATACAACAAAATAAAACTAGTACCGGTACCGAAAAAAAGAAGATTTATTCATAACACACTTGAAAAGACCCAGGGACACCGAGTTAACGATAAAAACGATAACAAAATAACGCTGAAAACCGATAAAAACCCTGAAAACCATACATTTCACACCTGAGCCTCATCTCTCGCGGCCCGGTACCAAACGACTCACGGACCGGTATCGGTCCGAGGCCCGGGGGTTGGGGACCGCTGCATTAAGTGCACTAATTTCTCACACTTATCAGTGGCTCATGGTTGCTTAAGGCCTATGTCTGTACTTGACCACAGAGGCAGAGCATCATTCAACCTGCCAGCTGCCTATCTTGGGAGCTTTTCAAGGATGACAGACTCCACTTTCTCTGCAGCAAGACAGCTCATAACTTTTTTACAGTGTCTCCCTGTCCTCAGACTTCTATATATTCTTCTGTAATAGATAACTATACACTATCATTGCAATCTACACTACAGCTCAAAAGTTTGATGTCAATTTTCACCTGTTTATAACCATGTGATCTGTCCACACAGCAGTGATGGTTACTAAAAATGGGCCCATGTATAAGTGTGTAGACATTTCCTAATGCATCATGGGTGATTTAACATAAATGATTCATTAAACAAACATCTGTGAAAACATTTCTGATAATTTTCATGTAATATTATGTTAAAGTAAATGTAAATTATTAATTAAAAGACAACTGTTTGAAACTGACCACAAACTTTTGAGCAGTAGTGTGTGTTGTATGCATGTGTCTGTCTGTATCTGATCAGGATTTTGTCATCAGTGTCAACAAAACGCTCATTTTTTTTAGCTGTTTCTATCATCAAAATTGAGTTGGAGTGTTTTAACTCTGATGGCAATCTCTCCCTAACAAGTCCACTTTATTGCGTGCTCATTTTCTCCTATTAGTGGCTCATAGGAGTCTAACTAATGAACTGTATGCATGTTTCCTAATCTGTCACGCTTATCAGTGGCTCATGGTTGCTTAAGGCCTATGTCTGTACTTGACCACAGAGGCAGAGCATCATTCAACCTGCCAGCTGCCTATCTTGGGAGCTTTTCAAGGATGACAGACTCCACTTTCTCTGCAGCAAGACAGCTCATAACTTTTTTACAGTGTCTCCCTGTCCTCATACTTCTATATATTCTTCTGTAATAGATAACTATACGCTATCATTGCAATCTACACTACAGCTCAAAAGTTTGAAGTCAATTTTCACCTGGTTTATAACCATGTGATCTGTCCACACAGCAGTGATGGTTACTAAAAATGGGCCCATGTATAAGTGTGTAGACATTTCCTAATGCATCATGGGTGATTTAACATAAATGATTCATTAAACACACATCTGTGAAAACATTTCTGATAATTTTCATGTAATATTATGTTAAAAGTAAATGTAAATTATTAATTAAAAGACAACTGTTTGAAACTGACCACAAACTTTTGAGCAGTAGTGTGTGTTGTATGCATGTGTCTGTCTGTATCTGACCAGGATTTTGTCATCAGTGTCAACAAAACGCTCATTTTTTAGCTGTTTCTGTCATCAAAATTGAGTTGGAGTGTTTTAACTCTGATGGCAATCTCTCCTTAACAAGTCCACTTTATTGCGTGCTCATTTTCTCCTTTTAGTGGCTCATACGTATATAATTAGGAAACATGCATTAAGTCAGTAGTCCTCAACCTTTTTTGCGCCACGGACCGGTTTATGCCCGACAATATTTTCACAGACCGGCCTTTAAGGTGTCGCGGATAAATACAACAAAATAAAACTAGTACCGGTACCGAAAAAAAGAAGATTTATTCATAACACACTTGAAAAGACCCAGGGACACCGAGTTAACGATAAAAACGATAACAAAATAACGCTGAAAACCGATAAAAACCCTGAAAACCATACATTTCACACCTGAGCCTCAACTCTCGCGGCCCGGTACCAAACGACTCACGGACCGGTACCGGTCCGAGGCCCGGGGGTTGGGGACCGCTGCATTAAGTGCACTAATTTCTCACACTTATCAGTGGCTCATGGTTGCTTAAGGCCTATGTCTGTACTTGACCACAGAGGCAGAGCATCATTCAACCTGCCAGCTGCCATCTTGGGAGCTTTTCAAGGATGACAGACTCCACTTTCTCTGCAGCAAGACAGCTCATAACTTTTTTACAGTGTCTCCCTGTCCTCAGACTTCTATATATTCTTCTGTAATAGATAACTATACACTATCATTGCAATCTACACTACAGCTCAAAAGTTTGATGTCAATTTTCACCTGTTTATAACCATGTGATCTGTCCACACAGCAGTGATGGTTACTAAAAATGGGCCCATGTATAAGTGTGTAGACATTTCCTAATGCATCATGGGTGATTTAACATAAATGATTCATTAAACACACATCTGTGAAAACATTTCTGATAATTTTCATGTAATATTATGTTAAAAGTAAATGTAAATTATTAATTAAAAGACAACTGTTTGAAACTGACCACAAACTTTTGAGCAGTAGTGTGTGTTGTATGCATGTGTCTGTCTGTATCTGATCAGGATTTTGTCATCAGTGTCAACAAAACGCTCATTTTTTTTAGCTGTTTCTATCATCAAAATTGAGTTGGAGTGTTTTAACTCTGATGGCAATCTCTCCCTAACAAGTCCACTTTATTGCGTGCTCATTTTCTCCTATTAGTGGCTCATACGTATATAATTAGGAAACATGCATTAAGTCAGCGGTCCTCAACCTTTTTTGCGCCACGGACCGGTTTATGCCCGACAATATTTTCACAGACCGGCCTTTAAGGTGTCGCGGATAAATACAACAAAATAAAACTAGTACCGGTACCGAAAAAAAGAAGATTTATTCATAACACACTTGAAAAGACCCAGGGACACCGAGTTAACGATAAAAACGATAACAAAATAACGCTGAAAACCGATAAAAACCCTGAAAACCATACATTTCACACCTGAGCCTCAACTCTCGCGGCCCGGTACCAAAAGACTCATGGACCGGTACCGGTCCGAGGCCCGGGGGTTGGGGACCGCTGCATTAAGTGCACTAATTTCTCACACTTATCAGTGGCTCATGGTTGCTTAAGGCCTATGTCTGTACTTGACCACAGAGGCAGAGCATCATTCAACCTGCCAGCTGCCTATCTTGGGAGCTTTTCAAGGATGACAGACTCCACTTTCTCTGCAGCAAGACAGCTCATAACTTTTTTACAGTGTCTCCCTGTCCTCATACTTCTATATATTCTTCTGTAATAGATAACTATACACTATCATTGCAATCTACACTACAGCTCAAAAGTTTGATGTCAATTTTCACCTGTTTATAACCATGTGATCTGTCCACACAGCAGTGATGGTTACTAAAAATGGGCCCATGTATAAGTGTGTAGACATTTCCTAATGCATCATGGGTGATTTAACATAAATGATTCATTAAACACACATCTGTGAAAACATTTCTGATAATTTTCATGTAATATTATGTTAAAAGTAAATGTAAATTATTAATTAAAAGACAACTGTTTGAAACTGACCACAAACTTTTGAGCAGTAGTGTGTGTTGTATGCATGTGTCTGTCTGTATCTGATCAGGATTTTGTCATCAGTTTCAACAAAACGCTCATTTTTTAGCTGTTTCTGTCATCAAAATTGAGTTGGAGTGTTTTAACTCTGGTGGCAATCTCTCCCTAACAAGTCCACTTTATTGCGTGCTCATTTTCTCCTATTAGTGGCTCATACGTATATAATTAGGAAACATGCATTAAGTCAGTGGTCCTCAACCTTTTTTGCGCCACGGACCGGTTTATGCCCGACAATATTTTCACGGACCGGCCTTTAAGGTGTCGCGGATAAATACAACAAAATAAAACCACAGAGGCAGAGCATCATTCAACCTCAATTCAAATATTATTCCTTAAAACTTGCATAGATCACCAATTATGAATGACGATTGATTAAATATTAACTGGTGTATGGATTGCAACAATAATAGCGAGTGTGTAGATTATATTACCTTTCCTCAGTTTATCACATTAAATCTCAGCTTACTAGTGACCCAGCATTTTTCTAAGTACAGAAGCGCTAAACAACATCATTTTTTCAAGTAATATAAAAATCATCTTTATATATTACCTTTTTAAACATCCCATTTTTCTTTCTAATGTCATTAAAACAATTTTGCACATTTGAATAACAGTAGTCAGACCTCCAGATCTTTTAAGCTTTCAGTTTTTTTCTCAGTGTCACACATGGATTAGTTTTCGTCTCTTTCAATAAGAAAGTCAAATCTTCAAACCCTAAAGCAATCTTTGTTTCTTTCAATCATTCCAATATTTTTCATCTTCTGTTATATAATTGCAGTTAACCAGGGCTTAGCTACTCTGATCTACAGGAATTTTGGGGGTGTGGATACCCATTTTCTTTTTTTCACAGGTGCGGAGCCTTTTTCTACAAAATTACGAATAAACTGCATTTTTTAAAATTACCTTTAACATAAATGTAGACTGACAAGTAACTCAACCTTTAACACAGTGATCAGTAGAGAAGAAAGAAAATAACCCATTTCAAAATTTCTAGTTCAGATCAAAATTATTGTTCTGATTAAGGAAACAGTAAATCTGGCCACATTATTGTCCCGATCCTCCAATTTTCCCTTTCCAATGTGACTAAATAAAATGCAACTTTTTTTTTAAATAAAAGCAGTTGCACACCCAGATATTTCTTACAGTAAAAATCCTCCAACAACCTTTCAAAAGAAATTTTTTTGTCTTTCCTCAATTTTGAGACCAACTGAACCCACAAACCTGAAGCTGCAGACCCCAAACTAACCAAATTTAATGTTTCCTTAATCAGCACAGTAATTTTTAAGTCTTTATGTGTTATGTTTACTCACAGTTTTGATGCTTGCTTCTTCGACTTGACCCACGATTAGCTCTGCACCATCGCTCTGCTGTTTCCTCTCTCCTCATGCTTCTCCTTCGTGCGTCCTGTCCTCAAATATAATCCAACCTGCCTCCTTGTTTCCTCCTTGACTTGTATTCGCAAAATTTCCAGTTAAATTAAGAGTAATCCAGAAAAGTTTTCCTGCTTCAAAAGCTCTTCCAGTTGCCTGTCTTCTTGTCCTCCTTCAAATGTGCATTTTATGAATTTGTATTTATTTGACTTCATATTGCCATGACAACATAACACAGAGCATCATGGTAAATTAAAGCAGGTGGTTCTGTCCGCTACAGAAATGCTGATAAACTCAATTTATTTGAGTTGTCTTAACTTAGAAAAACTAAGTAAGATGGAAGTTTTTCTTCTCAGTGTGGAAGGATGAAAGATGTGTTTTGAAAATGCCACGTCACTACCGTCCTCCTCCCTAGCACGGATCAGTCCGCATGTTCATGGTGCCAGCATTTTTTATGAGCAAACCTAGAAAAGCGTCAGCTCAAGGGATTATTGTTGTCATTGCTGTGGATCTTTACCTGATACACTGACTTGGTGAGTAAATGTTTACTCTTATTCAAACTGATTTTGTGGCTTCTCTTAGTTTAGAACCAGGTTTATAATCGTGCTAGCTAGTTAGTGTTAGCCTAGCGTTGCTGCTGCGGCTAGGCTCATGTTACTTAAAAATTAACACCACAGCCTTAAAAACCTTATATAAAAATATGTCTGTGAAATTTTCTGTTGATTGTTTGAAATAAAAAAGTGAGATAAGAGCCCAGACAAAATTCTTCGGGGGTGTGAAAACAATAAGCCAAGAGTTAGCTGTGCTCGCGGACTCTTATCAAGCCTTGACCTCCCGGTCAGCTGGGTAACAGAGCTCTCCGAAAACGTGGAAGCACTTTTGCAAATATGTGATATTTTGATAAATTAAGTAGATATTTGAGCATTACACAGCTACATTCTCCGCTGAAAATATCTTAAAAGGTTATTTTGTGACCCAGAAAGGGTAATCTAGGGGAAAGGAGGATCGCATATGTCGGCCACGGTTGTCGGAGCCTGTGCGTACTTGTAAGCGCGGAGGAGCGCGGCTAAAAAACTTAGTACTTTTTCTGGGTCACAAAATCAACTTTTAAGATATTTTCAGGCGAGAATGTAGCTGTCGAAAGTTCAAATATCTGCTCGATTTATCAAGACATCACATATTTGCAAAAATGCCCCGACGTTTTCCGAGATGTCCATTTTTTCATGCTTTGTGGCACCTTGAACATCTGTGGCATCTATTAATGTCAAATCTAGCCTTTATTTAACAACATAAGCAAACTCTATGTTACAATGATTGCACAGCCATTAAGGATCAAATCGGTTTCTGAAAAATGTTCTGTTTTTTCTCCCTCTGCTTGCTTCATACTGTCTTTGAGGCTCGGGACCAGCACTCCTGCTGTTGGACAGAAAGACATCAACTCAGTGGTAAGTATTTTGGTTTTCCAATATATTAGCAACTGTCAGTGACATTTATATTATTCAGGCTGAACTTTAAGCATACTTTAGATCAGCCTGTTTTACTTATTGTTTTATTTGTTTTTTGGTTTGGGGAAGTTGTTTCTTTACTGATCTTTTCCTGTCTTCTGTTATTAGACGTGAGATATGACTGCACTAGGCTGTTGCTGGTGACTCCAGTTAATTCTACAAGACATGCTGTGTAAGTAAACAAACAACAACAGTTTGGTCTGCATTTCTTGAAAGATCACATCCCCCAAACTTAGTTTAGAGGGTCTACACTGAATATAGTGAAGTCTGCAAATTTTCTAACAGCAAAATTTGTTTTGTGCCCAAATCATTTTGCACAACAAATATTTTTATTTTGATTATATAAGTAATGTAAGTACAAAACAAAGTTGTGGTAGGCCTAAACTTATTTTTAGAATAACTACATCTGCGACTTTGTTTCATTGTAAGATTATAACAGTGATGGCAATATAATTGTTTGTTGTTCAGCAGAACAGTGTCCAGTATGTTGGCTGTTATACTTTGTTGTGTTTGAAAATAAAAGTTGGTCTGATTTTAACATCCTTACAAAAAGTGTTGTTAATTATTTTTAATCATATTCAGGTTACCACAAATTGTTTTTTCATTTAGTTGAACTTGAAATGTTTGTCAGTAAGTAAACAATTAGCACTGTACAGTCAGAAATATCAAGTTATTCTTAATACTGCAGACTTGCAATATTAGTCATCTTAAGTAAGCTTTACTTAGTTTTTTTGAGGCAACGAGTTCTGGGAACTAACAAGGCTGTACGGTGTACTCAAAATGAGTAAGTTGCCCTAACTTGGTCATCTTACGTAAACTTGATCCAGTTTTTTTGAGTTCTGGGAACAAATGAGCTTGTACAGAGTACTCAAAATAAATAAGTTGTCCTAATTTAGTCATTTTAAGATGAGCTTTACTCAATTTTTTTTGAGGCAATGAGTTTCCTCAATTTTTTTGAGTTCTGGGAACTAATTACATTTTACAGTGTATGTTAATAATCTTTAAACAGACACTCCCTGATCCTGTAAGAGCAGGAATTTAACTACAAACTCTCATAGTTCCCGTCAGTATCATTCATTCTGCTCTGCCTCAATGGTCACAGTGGCTAGTTTAAGTACGTTTGCCCCATAGAAATCCACTGATGTTCAGTGAGTCCCTTTGATACATGTTTAGACCTTCATAATTTTCAGGGTGCATGAGTGTTATATCTCCATCTCATCCTAAACATTTTACCAACATGTAAAAGGCATACGTCCACAAGATTTTGATTTTTTTAATTTTAATTGAAACTTGTTTTTTTCTGAATAAATGTGTGAGATGGCCCTCAGGCCTCTAAATCCACGTCCAGGTTTGGGTGACTACTTGGATTAGGGGAGTATTATTTAGAGCAATGTTTGTCACTTTGGTTAATTGCTAAACTCAGGCCGTTTTTGTTCAGTCTTTTTCTAACTGAACTTTCACATTTAACATGCTAACTGAAGCCTGTAGAGTCTGAGCTGTAGCTCTTTTATTTTCTGTATTGTACAGTCTGACTTAGGGGTGGATTTGCTGGGATTGGTGACTGTGTTGCATGTTTTGAATAATCTTCTTCAGAGTAGACTTTTGGTGTAAGTTGATAGTGAATGAAGAAAACTATAAAAAGCTGCTGCGGTTTTAATTTTCCAAGAGAGGTAATGCACATAATGCAGAGACGAGCGCACGGGGGATATCCAAATTCTAGGAAGGCAGCCTGCTGCTGTACACAGGCGGATTCTTCTCAGTCAGAGTTCTTAACAACTTGAGTGTTTTCTCCAACCTCACAAAGAGTGCTGTTTCCATTCTGGGAAGTCTACTCATTGGTGTAGGTAGTTCTTCAAATTACCTATATATGAGCAGCTATATTAGCTTTGACTTAATATATGGTGTGTGTGTGTGTGTGTGTGTGTGTGTGTGTGTGTGTGTGTGTGTGTGTGTGTGTATAAATAGTATAAATAATATACTTTCCTGTTTTAAGATTTATGATGGCTCAAACCTTACAAATTATAACTCATCGCCACTTGTGTGAACTACAAGGGTGTCATCTTTTTTCTTTTCAATCCATTAAGTACCACATTTTACACTCTGAGCAAGAAAGGAAGTGAGCTCTTCATGGTGACCCCAGAAATGTTAATGTATCACTTTCTAGCATACACTTGACATTGCTCTACATTTTACAGTGCAGTATAAGAGTCCCGCCACAAGGAGACACTAAAGGATTTCAAGTCAACTGTTTCTGCTTCCAAAGCGGCGCCAACCGTCACCACCGATGATCGTACTTATATAACATAGACTGTGGATGCATGTTTGAGTTGATACATCACTTAAAGCCACCACTGTTCAGGCATGACATTATAGGGGTTGAAAAAAATGCAGTCTTTTATTGTAGAAGTGCTGGACTCAACCTGGTGGTGGTGTGATTGTGATAGATAGATAGATAGGTGTGTGTGTGTGTGTGTTAGTGTTATTGGGAATGCAAGAACACCAAACAATCGCATTTTTGTTATATATTGCTTAACAAATATATCAGACCACCATGCACGAATTTCCAAATGTGCTATTTTAGAAAAAAATTGGAAAAAATAGTAAAGCATATTATTGTTTTTTTGTGAGAATGACATCTTACATTTGATTGAGCTACCTTCAAACTTTAAAGTAAACATTTCAATGTTACAATGAAATCCTGTGCTGCTACTACCTATAAAAACAGAGGAAATATCTACCTATATCATCTGCCCGTTAGGTTTCTTTTTGATACACAACATTTTCATCCCTGGGTACTAACGTTTTTTGTTGTTGTTGACAGTTCTCAGGAGGGACCTACAAGAAATAAGGGGTCAGTTATGAAAACTTCACTGGACATGGAAAGCGCAGCGTATATAAGCTACTTATAGAACAACGTGATTTATGGGAGGTAGGGTAACAGGGGTGTCAAACAAAGGGCCCAGGGGACAGACGCGACCCACAAAAGGTCTAATTTGTCTCATTGGATGGCTCAGCATGTGACAACTACAGTGAAGTAATTAATAAATCTATGCTGCAAACCCAGGTTTGCTGATCTAAGTTCAAAGTCTTTTTAGAAAGACTATTTGGGCTGTTCTTCCATTTTGTAGAAACAATACTTTCTGTTGTGTGGCAACATTGTTTTTCACTTAGGAACAGCATTTTAAAAAAATCTTATGGTTCACGTGACACAGAGCTGTTTTTATTTACTTGTCTGGAACACTTGAGATGCAATCGAGCTATATTTAGCCCTTGATAAGATGTGCTTCATATCCCTTGTGCGTAGAAAACGGGAATCTCTCTTCAAGGGGAAAAGTGGGATTAGTAGGTGGGGTGGTCCTAATGGTAAAATTAGTAAATTCAATACAAATAAAGTAAGAAATGGTATATGAGATAGTAAGAGAAAAAGAACATGAGGACATAAACATGCAATTATTTTGCAAACTTGTTTCTGAAAAAATCAAATCAAATAAAAACAGCTTCTTCTTTTCTTAACCACCCATCCAAAGTTTTGTCTAACTAACTTAAAATGAAATGGAGAAAAGCCCAACTTTTGAGATAATAACATGAAATTTTGAGTTATAGACACAAATAAATAATGTATTTTTAAAAAGGTTTTTATCAATGGCGGAAGCAAGCTTTCATGTTTTTGATCTTAATTTATGAGTCAAAATAAAATGCATAAAAAGCAAAACAAAACAAAAAAT
This sequence comes from Mchenga conophoros, assembly GCF_057382185.1. Lineage (NCBI taxonomy): Eukaryota > Metazoa > Chordata > Actinopteri > Cichliformes > Cichlidae > Mchenga > Mchenga conophoros. The sequence continues at coordinate 60,090,326 of NC_140532.1, read as the reverse complement.
AAATAAAGTGAAGTTCATGAAAAATAATACAGCTTTTAAATATTTTGCTTCCCTGGGAACTCACTAAACCCTTTATCTAGTCTTAAACCTAAAAGAAACGTTTCCATACCTTTTATTTTAATTTGTTTTCATGTATGTTTTACTTAAAGTCAGCTAGTCCCCGTAATGTGCGCTAATCCCCCAAATAATCCCTTAAAATCCAACGCAGTGTTTAATTGTGAAAAGCTGGAACAGGAAGTTGTAGATTTATGCTGGTTAGCGTAACAGCGGTTGCCGCCGGGGTCTACGGGACCGTCCCTCCCAGGAAGACAGAACCCGACACCGCCTCCTGCTCCTCCTGCCTCCGTCGTTGAGGGCCGTCCTGGAGAGCGGTCCGCCGTCTGTTCTTCGTATTGGACACTGTGTCATCACTCATTTTTATTCAGCGAGCTGGTTAGCAGGTATTAGCCACCCAAACCAAAGACTGTGTCAACATCTGGTTGCTTCTGCAAAGCTAAGCATAAACCGCTAATCTTTTTTTCTTTTTCTTTCTTTTTTTTCTTTGTTTCAGCCTTCTCTGTCTAATTCAGTTGCTTGTTTTGGCTTTTAGCCAGAGAGTGTGTGAGGGACACATTTAGATTCAGACAACGTGACTGCATGCTACGAGCGACAAGAAATAACGGAAAGCAGGAGCAGCGAGAAAGCCTGAAAAGGACCGATTGTTGATTTCACCAAGATAAACAACTGGCACAACAAGGTGAGCCTCGGAAAACAACATTTGCATTCAGCTACATGATCACAGATTGATTAAACATTCATTTTGCTGTGGCATCATTCCCATCGAGTGTCAGATGCTGATGTCGGAGGCCATCGGCTATTTGCATTTCTCTGTGCCCGGCAGGAGATTCATTGTAGCTGCTGACCTGCCTGACAGTGTTTCATCTTTTGTTGTTGGTTTTTTGTTTGTTTGTTTGTTTGTTTGTTTTTACCGGCCTGATGGGAATCAGTTGAGTAAAACAATAGGCGTACACTTTGGCTGACTCAAGCTTTGATTTCCTTTGAGTTGAACTTTATTACAATACCAGGAGAAAAGTTGCAGTCAGATATGCTACATTATATCATGAAGATCATATTCAGGAAATACCCAGGGCAGGCAACCTTTTTTTTTTTTTTTTTTTTAATAACTGCACTCTGAATTTTCCAAGAAATACACTCAGGGTGTAGGCAACGCATGTTAGTATTGTTCAACATTTGCTCTACTTTATGATACACAATGACATTTAATAGAGTGACTTTCAGTACAGCTTGACATTCAAGCATCTTTTCCTCTATCTTCATCCTATCTTCCCTTTCTCTTTCCCTTCCCTTTATTTTCCTCCAGTCCACCTACATCTCCTCCTTCCCTACATGTCCACTCCACCTCCTCTTCTCCGTTTCTTTATGCACTTGACACCCCCTTTTGCCCTTGTCCACATTTCTCCACCTCCCCTTCTGTCCTCTCAACCCCTCATTCATCTCTATGGCTCTCTCTTTTCCCCTTCATTGATTTGCCCGGTGGCGTTGCTAAGAGACGACCGCAGTCGGAGCGCTGCGAAGGATAGAGTAGATGACAGACAGTTTTACCTGCTCAGAAAAGGAAGTGAAGATTGAAACAGGAGATTCTCTGTCAGATATCATGTGGCTTTGGTATGTAATAGTTGAAGCTGGTTGGTTGTGTAAGAAAGTTGCACCAGTAGTTTACAAAGAAACACGTGAGTTTGTGGAGGTTTTTTATTCAGTTTTATTTGAACATGACTGCAGTTAAGGATTATTGATTAATGTGCTTTTATGATTACCTTTTTATATGTTCAGTATATGAAACTGAGAAAATGGAAGGAAATGTCTGTAACTGATTGTCTGGAGTCTAAAATAAGCTTTTCAAATGTTTCATATTGTAGAGCTGAATCTGAAAATTTGACAGCTCTATTGCTTTTTTTATAGTATAGTTTAAAAAAAAAAGTGTCCTGCAACTAGATTTGTCAAAAAAAAATTGATACTCTGATACAAAAAAATTGTATTGAATTAATAGTCATTTGTAAAAGTACCAACAGTGCCATCATTCAGACAACTATAATCAGTTGTCTAATAGACAAATTAGCTTTCTGTTAAAGTAAGAAAAGTTTAGCAGCAGCTAGACAGAAACAGTGGAAACGTGCACTACAGACTCTGTTTGATCAGCAGTGAAAACATGGAGCCAAATCACTAAAGCACTGCTCTACCTCAGACGTCTTAAATCATTGTTGTTACAAAGAAACCAAACACTGCCTGGTGTGAGTTTTTTTTATTTTCTTTGCTACCTACGAGAAACTTAAATATTTGTCCTATTAGTTTTTAATTAATTTAATTTTAATCCTTGGTGTCAGTATTATGTTTGAAATTTCAGTATCATGACAACCCTACTTACAGGTGCAACTTACTAAGTTTTGACTTAATGCAATGTTGGCATAAAGCCATTCCGGGTCATGTTAAAATCTTAAGATGAAAATTTATATTATTCTGTCTTATTTTGGTATTTATTTATTTATTTTGCCCAACTTCTTATGTGGAAGTGTCTACAGGACTGGTAGTTTTAAACTTGAATAACCTGAATATACTGCTACTACTACTAATAATAATATGGATAATTATAGTAATAACAATTGATAGCAGTGAACAGAAATTTTCATTCACATTTCCAACATAAAAATATGTATAATAATAGATTTCAATCAGGGAAAAAAGCAGAAAGAAAAAAAAAAACTCTTAACGCTGTTCTTTTTTTAGCAGCAAACACTGTTCCCATTGGAGCACAACAAGACTTTGTCTTCTAAGAACACATAGGGCTTAAGTATAAGCTGGGATGTAGCCTTTCAATCTGTGGTGAGAGGTGAAAAAGTTACAGGCTGGCCTCTTATTGTGTAACCAATTAACTGTTAAACAGAGGTGTCCGGAGATAGTCACTCAGAGCATTAAAACCTAAAGCTAACAGTGGCATTGGTATCTGAACACTACACTACTACAGAGAAACATAAAACCTCAGCCACACCCTGCCGACACCACTTTTTTATTAACTTTTTTCCTATATTACGAGATAAATCTAAACCCCCCGCTTGCATCTTATATATTCTTTTAGGATACAATTTTTAAGCTTTTTTTGTTTTTGTTTTAAATTGGTGTTTTTAATAATGAATGTATGAGTTACCGCACACCATGTGGCTCCTGTGCATTGGGCATGATTGTTAAATTCCCATTTTTTTCCTTGTTTTAAAAGACATGTATGAAGTCTTTCATAATTTTAAACATCTTTGAAGAAGTCTCTGCTTGTTAATGTAGAAACTAGGAATTCTAAAAGTTCTTAGAAACCCCTTTGTGGGGTAATTTACAGTAATTGGTAAAACAATAGTATTAAAAATACAAAACTTGCACATTCGGGCCACAGGAGTGTCCCAACACCCACTCACTCTTTTAATACGTTTCTCACTGTACAATGGGACTTTTCAGACGTTACCCAGTGTAACTCCAGCAGTGTTGCCAGCTGTTCACCATTCTGCTCTTCCTTGGTCCCCACACACAGTACTGCATAAATAAGAGAGGCAGAATTAGAAAATATTCACCAGCTGTGCCAGCCAGCATCTCCCTGGCACAGCCCTATGAAACCTTCACTCCACCTTTCCCGCTGCAGCTGAGCCACAACCTCATCCCATCACAACCTCGTACACAGTAACACATTACTTATAACATATAACATTATAGAAATACTTTTACATTAGCAGAATGAAGAACTGATTGGGGTAAAAATGGAACCAAACAAGGCAAAATAAAGCCCAGGGCAAAAAAAAAAAAAAATGGCATTAGTTAGCTCTCAACTGCATGAAGTATACACACACAATAACAAATATCAAAAAGAACTAAAAGAAGTTTACTGGACAGTATCCTTGGCCACACACCAGTGAATACCAGTAACTGGGCACAGTAGAGTCTGAGGTCGTTTGGAGGGTCATTGGACACTAATAGAAACCATATGTTAAAAATGTTTGACATGTGTAATTTTATATTGTATTTCTTCAAAGGCACACAAAAAGTATAAAAACATGTAGTTCACTTTGGATGTCTTAATTAAACTTTTAATTTTTTGTATCATTTAGTAACAGTGATGTTGAATTTCACTGACTTTTGAGTCTAACAGTATTGCAGTGTTTGTAGCTGAGTAACCAGTAAAAAGGTTTTCCTTTCTATCTGTTGCCTCAGATTCTTTGAAAGCTTGCAGAAGTTTAAAGTGCTATCATTGGCTGTGCAGTTTAAAAAAAGCTTACAGAACTGTATCAATCAGCAAAATAGCTACACAAAAAAACAAGACCTAAACAACCGATGTACATAGCAGACTTATAAATATTTAGTTATATTTAATATTTAAAGATTTTTTATATGCAAGCACAGTAAATGTATCCCTAGAATTGGGATAAGTCCATATACTATGAAAACACGGTACTTGGTAATTGCATTTTTGCATTTGAGGCACATTTTTCATCTGTCATGTGGTGCAACAGACTAGCAGACTTTGTATTTTAAAATGATTTACTTCAAATGAAAGCTGTGAGTAGTTCTTTTAATCTTTAGTTCTGTACATGCTACAATACTTTATCTACACAAAGCCTATCATGCAGTTAATACAACCTTTGACAAGTGAATAAAATAACCACTATTACAATGCAAAGCTTTTAATGTGTCAGTGGTAATAAAATTTGAAAGGGTCTACATGTAAACATGTCACACCACAAAACATGAAAAAGCCCCAGTGACCTTGGAGATCCAACAAAGTGCCACGTAATGAAAATAATTGTTACTTAAAACCTTCTTGATGTGTCACTTGTTACTTTACCATTTGCAGTGTTTCATCACAACCTATCCAGAGAAAATGTATTCAGTCAGAGCAAACACTGGTTTGTTGTTATGAAGCGCCTTGAGGCGACTTTTGTTGTGATTTGGCGCTATATAAATAAAATTGAATTGAATTGTTATTATGTACAGACTTTAGAACCAGAGTAATGGAGTGCACCATACAAAAAAGGCTTCACTAATGGTCAAGTTATAGTAGTAGTTATGCCAAGTTATTGGACTAGTTACTACTAGTTAATGCAGTCACAGACTGTTTACAAATGAGATCAAGTCTGCAGCGCTTCCAAACTAAGTAAAGATACAAGTGCAGTTTTTACCCAAGGATCATGAGATCTGTACACTTAAGCTGGTAAACTTAAGTGTACAGCAAGGAAGTTGCTAATAGGATTGTTACCTTTAAACCATGTGTTAACACACACACTTGCCCTCTCTCCCTCCTCATCACTACATTCTCAGAATAACAAGAACAGATTTGAAATGTAAATCCCTTCTGCTGAATGCCATCTCAGGGTCTGTGACCAGCCAGCCACATCAGCACCGACAGTGTCATTGCTAAAAGTACTGTTAATGTGTTAAGTACATAATAAAAGGGATTCACTTACAAACAATAGTTGATGGATTTATCCATCCATCCATTCGCTTCCGCTTGTCCTTTTCAGGGTCGCGGGGAGTGCTGAAGCCTATCCCAGCTGTCATAGGGTGAGAGGCGGGGTACACCCTGGACAGGTCGCCAGTCTGTCGCAGGGCCAACACACAGGGACAGACAACCATTCGCACTCACATTAATTGGCACATTCACACCTAGTAACAATTTGGATTATCCAATTAACCTATCCCCACAAGCTGCATGTCTTTGGACGGTGGGAGGAAGCCGGAGTACCCGGATGGATTTATAGTAAGATTTTTTTAAGTTTTGTTTTTTATTACCCGTCAGGCATAAAAGGCTGATGGGGTATTGTTGTCAGGGCTGGCGGGCCACGTGGGCACCCATGTTTATGAATGTGAGGAGACATAGGAGGAGAAGTAGGAGCTTCAAATTGATACCATGAGTGCATCTACTAAAAATCTTAGATGAGTTCAGAGGACGTTTTCTGAAAACTTTGTGAATGTGATAACTTGAGGACAAGACGAGGTAAGATTTTGAAATTGATACTATAGGTGTCTCTACTAGGGAGCTAAGAGGTAGTTCTGATGGTTGCCGGTATTTTTAATAGTATTATTTTATAGTTTTTAGTTGTGCGTTATGACCAAAAATTTGGGTAACTGTATTTTTTTTAACTTTTTTTTTTTCAAAACACAGTATAGTATTTTATTAGTGTTTAGACTTGATTATGAATTTTTCACAAGTGGCACTTTTTTTTAGGTTTTCAATGGCTTTCTCTTCCATCAGGAGTGTATAGAAAAGGAAAATAAAATACTCATAAGCTCTACTAACCTAAAGTAATTCAATTCAATTCAATTTTATTTATATAGCGCCAAATCACAACATAAGTCGCCTCAAGGCACTTCATAGATACAGAGAAAAACACAACAATCATATGACCCCCTATGAGCAAGCACTTTGGCAACAGTGGGAAGGAAAAACTCCCTTTTAACAGGAAGAAACCTCCGGCAGAACCAGGCTCAGGAAGGGGCGGGGCCATCTGCTGCGACCGGTTGGGGTGAGAGAAGGAAGACAGGATAAAAGACATGCTGTGGAAGAGAGACAGAGGTTAATAACAGATATTATTATAAGTAAATATTAGACACAGGAACTCAGTCTTTAACAGGCTGCATATTCTGATTTGAGGTTGCATAAGATCCACCTTTTTAATGTTCATTTGCATCTCTCTGCTAATTAATGTTTCCACCGGAGCATTTTGGAAGCAAACACCATTTGGAATTGTTCTTCCAAGCTTTGTGGTTTAGAGTACTCTGTTTTCATGAAAAAGCCTGAGTTTCATCTTTTTTTTTGTCTCACCTGGTTCCCTGCTGCTGTGCTCGGAAATGACTAGAAATAAAGTAAAATGAGCCTCATTCTTTAAAACACAAAAAGCTCCTCTTTCAGTCAACACTTTTTAATGAATTTGATCACCTAGTAGTTGACTGATGATTTCCTATCCATCCTCTGAGTGGAATATTTCTGTTTACCAACAAATAATTCAAGGTTTTAAGATGAACAAATTTTAAACCGCAAAACATCATCATCAAAGATTTCTTAAGGCAGTGTGCTGGTAGAAATCTGTCTGTGTCAGCAAATTTAGTGCTTAATGAGGCTAAAAAACTGTAGGATCTGTGTTCAGTTCAAACACCACCTTCAAGCTAATGGCCTCTGGTGAACTTCAGTTTATGTGCCTATATGAAACACATCCTTTTGCATCAGGCTAATTTCAGGTGATGGTGGGGGGTAAAGTGAAAGTTCTCCAGGTTCTGAAACTACATTGTTGATGTTGAAAGCATAGATGTTTACACACACACACACACACACACACACACACACACACACACACACACACACCTACAGACACAGATACATGCACATGCACATACACACATTCATGCATGCGGATAAATTCACACAGATAATCCCATCATCTTAAACTACTTACAGTAACTGTATTTCTTTCTCTCTGCCATACACATGTGTACACTTACTCTATCCAATCACTGTAAACCACTTAACTTTATCACACATGCTTAATTCCTTTATTTACACAGTTAAATGAATTAACTGTGTAAAAAAAGCCCTACTGAGTATAAAAGCAAAGATGGTCTTAAACTTTGCAGGGTACTGCACTCTTACTGTATTTATATATATTACTGGAAATCAATCGACTCTCACTTTAGTGTTAATCTTTGTTTGGCAAATCATCAAGGGTTGTCTGGTATTGCGGTTTGTCTCTAATTATTTCTCCAATAGAAATCACATAGCTGCTTAGACCATCCAATGAGATAACACAGCCTGTGTCAGTCCATTTGTTTCCACTCTGTTTGTCTAGTTACTAATCAATGTTTTGTGTAACTGCTGACAAAAGTACACATAATCATCACTGAAGGTCAGAGAAGGATAATAATGGTCTTCGCTCCATTTAATTACTATCTAAGTCAAATCAATGTCACAGTTAAATTGCATTAAGCCCAAAACTGCCCCACTTTTTAAACATTTGATATGATCAAATGTTTAAACTGAGAAAATGTACCATTTAAAAAATAGCTTATTTGGAATTGATCACAGCAACACATTTATAAAAATAATTTGGGGGCAATAAATGGCTGGAAAAGTAAGAGTAGTAAAAAATAAACAGGAAATTTTGCAGCTAATTCAGTTTATTGGTAACAGGTTGGTAACATCATTTAGTATGAAAAGAACTTCTTACAGAGGCAAAGGTAAAGATTGGCAGAACTATAAATTGTGAAACAATTTCAGAATAATGAAATTGTTCTCAGTGTAAAAATCCAAAAACTGTTTAATATCTCGTTATCTACAGTAAATAATATAATTAAAAAGATTTGGGGACTATGGAGAAATCTCTGTCCTTAAAAATCAATAATGGATACCTGTCATCTTTGGGCCCCCAGGAAGTACTGCATTAAAAAGGCATGAAAAGGCAAGATTTTGTCTTGGAATTCACTGCACAGTTTGCTGTGCCATTCACAAATGTAGGTTGAAGCTCGAGAATGCAAAGCAGAAGTCATATGTGAACATGGTCCAGAAATACTATCATCTTCCCTAGGCCAAAGCTCATTTAAAATGGACTGAGGCAAAGTGGAAACCTGTTCTGTGCTGAGATAAATCAAAATTTAAAATTCTTTCTTGGAAACACGGATGCAACATCCTCTGGACTAAAGAGGTGAGGGACATCTCATTTCAGAAGTCTGCATCCCTTAGGGTTGCTATGGAAATGGTAGCTTGCACATTTAGAAAGGCACCATTGGTGTTGAAAAGTATATACAGGAACCGGGGAAAGGCCTTGCATATTTTAGCAAGACAGTGCTAAAATATGCATGCTGCATATTGCAGATTTTACATCAGTCCAGGTGTTGAAATGGCCTGTTTGAAGTCCTCACCTCTCACCATTTGAAATTTCAACATTCCTCTCCTAAAAGTCTAGCAGCTGGTCTCCTCCATTGCCAAACTATTGTTAAAAGAAGAGGGGATGTTAAACAGTGGTAAACATAGCTCTCTCCCAACTTCTTTGAGACATGTTGCTACCATCAAATTGACAGCAAAATGTCTCAATTGTCACCAACTATTTATCATTGGAAATAAGCTGTGACTATGTACACATAGAGTAGAGCTACGCCTTTGGCATCATTTTTTTTTTTTTGCTGCACTTGTCCTGCACAAATAAAGAATTAATCAAGTTAACAATAATAAAAATGAATCAATAAAGTTGTTAAAAGATTTTTCTGCTACATCTCACAGTATTTACTTGTGCTTAAAGCCACATAGAATATAATTATAAAAATTTAGATAGACGTAGATCACATTACGTGTTCATAATATAAGGGACCAGAGCTGACATCAAACTCTGTGCTTCAAGTAAGTGAAGGTTGACGGCATGTCACACTGTGTGAGACGGGTCTAATAAAATCTAGGTCTCAATCTGTGTCATGCTGTACGCCATTAAGGTATGTCATACTGTGAGAGTGTGTGGTGTATGATGTTGCGACGGTGAAGGGAATAAAGCACATGATGGCAGAGATGCATCATCAGCTTGTGTCATCCTTGCATCTGTTCCACTCTTAGGCTTTAAAAAGTACAGCTTCATAAGATTGGCAGATTCTTACAATCTCTCAAGTGTCCCCTCTCATCCTCTACATCTCTCTCTCATTCTCCCTCTTTCTTGGCTTTTTAAAAGTAGACTGGAGCCAACTGAAATGGTTACCCTCTGATGGATTTTATGAAGGTTTCAAGGAAAGATGTAGACTAAAAGCATCATTATATACCATTAAAATGTGGACAGTTTTCAGCTGCCAAGACCAGACTACGAAAGCACGATGAGGAGAAAACAACGCAAAAAGCATACTGCCGTCTTGATGAAATCACTGCCCAAACAGCAGATTATCTTTCACAGCAGTCAAAAGCTTTGCTTTGCTTTGAGCCGAGGGTACTTTAGAACTTGGGCTCAGCCAAATAATATAATTATAGATCACTCCTCTGCTCACACACCCTATTCTAAGGCTGCAGCCGATGATCTTCATCATATCATTAAAAATCTGCAGTGGCAGGACTCAGAAGCCTTTTCCAATCATGTCTAATTAACTCATCAGGAAAAGCTTCAAATAGGTTAATCTATATACCTAGGGAGCAGACATAGTTTTAACACAGCATCACAAACCTAACTGGGTTCTCTTCTCTTCTCCTCTCTACATCATACCTTTAGCATGAAAACAGTTTATTATTGGATGAAATTCTTTTCTTTTTTCATTTTCTGCATGGGTTCCGTACTCTTCTTAAATCCTATCCACGTATTTTAATGAATCAGTCTCTTGTATCTTGTTTTTTCCACAGGGACTTCGAACTGGGTTAGCACAGAGGTTATGCTGTTGATATAGCCTCAAATAAGGTTACTCTTCGTTCTCATTCTGCCCCTCTCCAAATGCATTACTCACAAACGGGGATTGCTCAATTGCACAAGACACTCACAGGCCGTGTTCACAGAATAAATAAGTAGACACACGGCATTGAGGTGTCAAACTGCTGTTTTGTTTTCCTGGGAGGAAAGCTTTGGTGACAGTCCTGGTAGATAGAGAACAGATGGGATTGGTAACAAATGCACTAGTTTCCAATGAAGAATAATGTGTTCAGAAGCACTATTATACAGCTTAAATATTTGATTTGCAGATGACCAAGGTGTAGCCTACCAAGTGTATGCTTGCCTATGTGAGAGAAAATCTCTTAAATTGGTTCAGTAAAGGAACCAGGTTAAGATTTGATGTACATAATAAAATGCATTCATGAACAAATCCTGAAAGATCAAAACAGATTAAAACTGAAATCTTAAAATCTTAACCCAGTATTTGCATTTTGTTGCCAACACAAAACAAAAGAGCATTACAAGTTGAGTTGATGGTAAGTTAGAGGTATTGATCAAATCTCCAGTAAGACTTTTAATTGTGATTAAAGCTTTTTATTTAAACTTTTTATTGGTCAACAAAAGTCATTGCTAGCCTTAATAGTGCATTGCTTATGTTGCAAACAAAGCCATTGCATAGTTTGCTAATAAAAGACTTTTTAATAAGAACCAGCATCAGTAGGAAATGAAGGAAGATGTCATGTAAAACAACCTAGATATGGCTGGAGGAAAGTATTAAAACCCGATTCTTTTATCCCCATGATAGAACAGAGAAAACCCGACTCATAGTGGTCAAAACATTTATATTGTGTGTGTCACGTCGTGACACTCCTCCTTGAATCGCAACCTTATCGTGGTGGAGTGGTTTGTGTGTCCCAGGGATCCCAGGGGCTATGTTGTCTGGGGGCTTTTGCCCCCTGGTAGGGTCTCCCATGGCAAATTGGTCCTGGGTGAGGGACCAGACAAAGAGCGATTCAGAAGACCCTTATGAAAAGAATATCAAGGGAACAGTTTACCCTGCCCGGGATAGGGTTACCGGGGCCCCGCCCTGGAGCCAGGCCCAGGGAGGGTGCCCGAGGGCGAGCGTCTGGTGGCCGGGCCTTAGTCCATGGGGCCCGGCCGGGCACAGCCCGGAGAGGAGACATGGGCTCATCCTCCTGCAGGCCCACCACCCGCAGGAGGCACCATAGGGGTCGGGTGCATTGTGTGCCGGGTGGCAGCCAGGAGCGGAAGCCCTGGCGGACTGACCCCCGGCTGCCAAGACTGGCAGTAGGGACATGGAATGTCACCTCTCTGGTGGGGAAGGAGCCTGAGTTAGTGCGTGAGGTTGAGAGGTACCGGCTAGATATAGTCGGGCTCACCTCTACGCATGGCTTGGGCTCTGGAACCAGTCTCCTGGAGAGGGGCTGGACTCTGTCTCAGTCTGGAGTTGCCCCTGGTGAGAGGCGGCGGGCTGGGGTGGGTATTCTAATATCTCCTCGGCTTGCTGCCAGTACGTTGGGGTTTTTCCCGGTGGACGAGAGGGTTTGTTCCCTGCGCCTTAGGTTCGGGGAACGGGTCCTGACTGTCATCTGCGCTTATGCGCCGAGTGGCAGTTCGGAGTACCCAGCCTTCTTAGAGTCCCTGGGGGGGGTGCTGGAAGGTGCTCCACCTGGAGACTCTGTTGTCCTGCTGGGAGACTTCAATGGTCACGACAGCGAGACCTGGAGGGGCGTGATTGGGAGGAACGGCCTCCCTGATCTGAACCCGAGCGGTGCTTTGTTTTTGGACTTCTGTGCTAATCACAGTTTGGCCATAACGAACACCCTGTTTGAACATAAGAGTGTCCATAAGTGCACGTGGCACCAGGACACTCTAGGCCGTAGGTCGATGATCGATTTTGTAATCGTATCACCAGACCTGCGACCATATGTTCTGGACACTCGGGTAAAGAGAGGGGCTGAGCTGTCAACTGATCACCACCTGGTGGTGAGTTGGATCAGGTGGCGGGGGAGGACGCTGGACAGACCTCGTGCACCTAAACGTGTAGTGAGGGTGTGCTGGGAACGTCTAGCAGAGGCCCCAGTCCGCGAGATCTTCAACGCACGCCTCCGGCAGAGCTTCAACAGCATTCCGAGGGAGACTGGGGACATTGAGTCCGAATGGACCATGTTCAGCGTCTCCATTGCCGAAGCTGCTGCATTGAGCTGCGGCCGCAAGGTGGTTGGTGCCTGCCGTGGTGGTAATCCCCGAACCAAATGGTGGACACCAGAGGTGAAGGGAGCCACCAGGCTGAAGAAGGAGTCCTATCGGGCTTGGTTAGCCTGTGGGACTCCGGAGGCAGCCGACAGGTATCGACAGGCCAAGCGGAATGCGGCTCGGGCAGTGGCTGAAGCAAAAACTCGGGTGTGGGAGGAGTTCGGAGAGGCCATGGAAAAAGACTTTCGGACTGCCTCGAAGAGATTCTGGCAAACCGTCAGGCGTCTCAGGAGGGGAAAGCGGTGCTCTACCTGCACTGTGTATAGTGCCGGCGGAGCGCTGCTGACGTCGACTGAGAAAATTGTCAGGCGGTGGAAGGAATACTTTGAGGACCTCCTTAATCCCACTGACACGTCTTCCGAGGAGGAAGCAGAGTCTGCGGATGAGGGGAATGACCCGCCAATTTCCGGGGGCGAGGTCACTGAGGCAGTTAAACAACTCCATCCATCCATCCATCTTCATCCGCTTTATCCGAGGCCGGGTCGCGGGGGCAGCAGCCTAACCACTTCAGCTAAATACTTCTAATTTATTTTCCCAAACCACCCGGAGCCGCAAAATAAAGACTAAAGAGCCGCGGGTTGCCGACCCCTGGCCTAGGGTATAACATAAGTAATTATGCTAAACAGAACGAAACCTTTCAATTGCCCAACCCTATCTGTCCCCTCAACGGGTTGTATGTTTTCAATGTTTCCTTATTATTTTGTCATAATTACTTCTATCCACAACAAATAAATCAAACTCTAAGACAGCACCTGTGAAATGTACTAAATCTACTTCCTACACCCCCTTTTCACCCAGTTAAATTTTCTTTCAATCCCAGTTTAAAACCTGACTTCCCTCAGTGCTCACTGTAAACTCCAAACAGATACAATTAGCTTTTCTGGTAGAAGGTCCTAGATTATTTTGTCAATCTTTGGAAACATCCTCTATAGAGTTAACCTGTTTCATCTTTAAAACCTAGTCCTGGTTTCTTCGCCCCATATTGGGCATTTTCATAGGCTAGAAATCCTTCAAACTATTGCTAAAGTCCCTCTCATCACACTTAGAATCACCCAAAACATACTTGTGATAGACTATTTTCATCAAACCTGCTGTTTAGAATCAGAAAGAGGCAGTAGACCGCACCCTGTTAAGTGCGCATACGACCTCAAACTGAAAGAAAAACAATTAAAACCTCTAATAAATTTTCACATTACACACCAACAGGTTCAGCGATGTTCACAACAATATATTTATAGAATCACCAATGATTAAAGGATTTCACAACATGCACACTTTCATTTCAACACACACTCTCAGCATTCTTTCAGCCTTTAAATCACTGTTAAATTGCAAAGTTCTTTTAAATGCCAAAAATACTTATTTTATATTACAAAGACGTCTTACAATTTTACAACAAACAGATGGATCCCTGACAAACTCAACACAAGAACCTAACCAATTTTGACAAATTTAATAAGCGTCCAGCCCTAAGGTCCAACCTTTTTGTGATCAGTTAACCAGTATCATTTCCAAACTGTGCCTGGCCCGATTTCTAAACACCGTATTTGAATTTTTAAAAGTGTCCAACGCCCGAGGTCCAACCTCTGCTGCCCAAAAAAGTGCAGATACCATTCCAAATGGCAAAGTGATCCAATCACTGGCGATTTTAAACCAAGGCCCCAAGTCTTGGCAGGTGCCACCTGGAGTAATCCTCCTAGAGGGTCTTTTTACACGTCTGTAAAAAGCGAGAGGTCTCCACCTCTGAGCTTGTGCACTTCTTAGAAGTCCCAGACTTCTGTTCTACAGTAATTTTATTATAATTTGAAACAACCAAAAGTCCACCAGAACTATTTGACCGATGCAGGTCCAACCTTATGATCAATAGGGACTCAAACCCATAAAAATGATCAATTACCTAATATCCTAAACACACATTACTTCTTTTTCTCTTTTACCATGAAATACCATAGTCCTTTTAACGTAGTACTGTCATTCTCAACGTGTCATTATCATTATTTCAAAGCTTTACTTTATTCTCAAGAATTTAGTTTTACCACTAATGAGCCAATTTAATAGTTAAGATTGTCAACTCAGCGAACAGATAATTTAGAATTCATCCAATATGCATAGATTTGCTTTTTCTTTGAACAGGTTTGTACCTACCTTTAAATCTTTTTAGACCGGTCTCCTGTTCGCCTCATATCAGATCCAACCTTTGGCCACATTTGTTATCTCTGTTGCAAAGGGAACCGGACAGAAACACCAAATATTAAAACCCAATTCTTTTATCCCCATGATAGAACAGAGAAAACCTGACTCAAAGCTATGACAACAAACTTAGATTAGATCAGATTTAATGCCAGAGAATGTGGTTCAAAATATTAAACATATCAGTTTATCAGCATTTTCCTGCGAACCTGATACGTCGAAGGTTCTGCATTGGTGTCTTTTGAGAATCATCCCTTTAGCTTTACTAGCAGATGTTGGTATACTGTTCAATAAGAAAAAAGAAATCATCAGTTTCAGAAATCCTAGAATTTCCATAGCCGTCAGAGGTAGTGGTCCCAACTTTGGACTCGGTCTTTTTGCTGGTGCCAGATTTTGAGCGTTTGTTTGATGAAACTCAGTGGAACTGGCTCGGCTCTGGCCTTTTTGCTGAAAAAGGAGGAATTCATGAGCATATATCTTGGTTTTTAGTTGATAAAGAACTTGATAAAGACTTGCAAGGCCACAAATCTGTATTGGTTTATGTGTCATGTATTTTCTGTTACTCTATTACCATATTTGTGTAAAGCCATACATCAAAGAAAGAGGAAAACTTCTCTTGTCAGCATGAAGACTGTCTATATCTAGCCACTTAAATCTTGTATTTCCTGCCTTCCCTCCAGGTACCCCCTGAGCAAGAGCAGCTACCAATAGTATAGTAACATCTAGCTTTTTTATTTAATATAGTGCCATATGCCACTGCAATTATATTTTAAAAAAAAAAAAGCAATTCTAGAGTTAGTCTTGGTGATGAATTATGACAGACACTGTTTAGTCTGTCCAATATAAGAAGCTGTGCCTCAAGTAATTTATGACTGGTTTGGAAAAGTCCTTGTGAAATGCAGCTCATTGATTGCTGTAGTGTATTTCCTTGCTTATCTATATTATGTCTGTGATTGAATGAACTGATAATTTTTCAATTTGCACATCAGTTCATCAGTGGCCTGTTCTATGTGAAATTACATGGCACTCTTGGGATCTACATTTTTTTCAAGTGTGTGTGTGTGTGTGTGCTTGTGTGTAACCAATGAGTCAAGCAGCTTTTGTGTTCATATGTCACACTTACTATGTCTCCAATCCCTACCCCACACCTGTTCCAAATAGGAAGGTAGACAGAGCCATCGGTCAAAGCAGCTCATTTGCCATCTGAAGGTTTTGTTCTCTGAGGATTATTGAACCTTCTTTAAATGTCCCGTCTTTACCTGTGAGCCCACGACAGTCTGTGTCTCACCGTGTTAATGATCTCGTTTTGAGCTTTGAAGTTCCTGGATCTTCATCATGGAGTACTAGCTTGTATGCAGGTTAACATTTCCATACTGTTTTGGCGATAGCTCCATATCCATAATAAATACTGGTAAAATTAAACTGATCTTAGTCAGCTTGAACACCACCACCAGAAATGCTCATGTCACAGATTATCACGCCTCCCTCTCCAGCATTTTCCAGTTAATGTGACTTGAAAAGAATAAGCTGCCGGCTGTGTTCCTCAAGTTTAGAGAAAGCAAGTTTCTTTTCTTTCTGCCTGTCTTTCTTTTGTATGGCAGCACAGACGGGAGGAGTTCCCAGGGCTGATGTCTGTCAAGCGTTCACTTCATCTCATCTGTCTCCCAGAAATCTTCTCATCTTCTTTGTCTCTCCTCATCCTCACATCTCTCTATGCAGTGTGAAAGAAGCACCCAAGGGAGAGAGTGAGCAGGAGCAAAGGAATCCCTTCAGCTCTCTTTTCAAGAAATTTGTAGGTCTGTGGCCCAGTTAATCGACTTCCCCCTAAAACTGTAGACTGATCCCTCCAAACTGCTACCTGACTTGAATTTAAGATGTGCATATTATTTCCCTGTGGTTTTGTAAGCAGGACATGAAAGCTGTTGTTATTTAAACAATGTTTTATGTAAGCGGCGTCATATGAGATCAGTCAAACCCCACCTTTGGATTTCAAAAAATTCTTTTAAAGAAATTTTGCAAATCAAGATCAAAACTGTGATTGATTCACATAACTGATTTTAAGATTATTGTCATGGCAACAGATTCTCTCACAGTAAGGTTTTAATGAACTCCAGTATTGTGTCATTAGAGGCCTTAGGGGATATGTGTTTACTATTGTCAGCATTTCCTAGACACAGATTTTTCATGTCCACCCAGGTATATTTATACCTGCCGGCTCTTTTTTGATATTTTTTATTTTTATTCCCTTTAAGAGAATGACACCAACTGCAGTTACATTACTACTGGACAAACCTCTGTCTTATTTTGACAGTTCATTTGCAGCTAAATAGCTCATGTTCCTGTCTTAAGTTTGCTTATAGTTGGTTCTCAATATTATTCAGCTCCTTCTTCTAAGGGTCTTTCACCCAGACTGCTCATTGCTTTGTATCCTGCAATTGGTTGTGTGTTTTGGCTACCCACTCATCCCTTTAAAGTGCGAACCATGAAATAATTGCCAGAAAATCGTAGTTAGTTTTTTTTTTTTTTGAAGGTGTTTATTGAACCATCTGACCAAAAAAAAGTTTATTTGCATATATTTGTGCATATATTTGTGTTAATTTGAATCATATTTGCTACATCTGACATTTTTCTTTTGTAATTTATTGTTTAAAATGTTCTGTGCAGTTTATTTTACAGAGTCTCAAAAACTCTGAAAAAGTCATGAATCAAACATGAAACACTTGGCTTTAAAGGATTTTTTGTGTATTCACAACATCATGTCAGTGAATTGTAATCTTTGAGATAAGATGAGTTTAACTAGCTATGGTTATTTCTGTCATTGCTGAGTTTTATTAACATCCCATAGTCTTTGGTCAACACATTGCTCCTAGTCTTTTCTTGTGTGGACATCTGTTGGGAATGATGAGTCTAAGGAGTTTGGCTGCAAAAAAGGAGCAGGTCAAGAGGTGATCATGTGCTGCAGCTGAATATGGAGCATTGGTGCTTACTGGTTTCAAAGATAGCACAGCTGAAGTCTGACCACGGACAAAATATATTGTGGTGTGCGTGTGTGTGTATTTGCTTTTACTTAAACTTTTATCTGATAACATTTAATATTTCGTTAACAAAGTATGTCTCCTTTTGCACAAAGATACCCCTCCTCCCCCAGCCCATCTCCCCAACACTGTTATCTTTTTTAAAGCTTGTTGCTTTCAGTCTTTATCTTTGCAACAGTGACATAAATGGAATGTTTGTTGTGGTGGTTTTTTTTTCCTCTGATGAAGCTTTTGCAAAATGACGCCAGACGCGTGTCTCAGTATTTTACTTCAGTTGTTGCTGAGGCTAAAATTGCTATAGACTAATTCTGTTCCATGGACACGGGCCTTTGAAAACAAAACAAACACTGTTCAGTCTGTTCATCCAAACCACAAATGATTAACTATGCTCTCCAAATTTATGTTGGAATGCATTTTCCCACAGGCTGACACTGCTTCTGGCACAGAGCTCATTCTTTGTAATTACTACTGCTAATCTAAAGCTTCTTTTCCCGTCTCACATCTGTTTAGTTTTGATTGAACTGACATGACACTGTGTTGGTTCAGTTTCTGTTAAAGAATGCAACTTTTACTTTGTGCTTTGTCTAAAGGTGATTAATAAACTATAATTTATGGAAGATCATCCAAGTTACTTAAACATTTTAGGGGGGGGGGGGTGTCTTTTCAGCCCTTATTGCGAGAAGACAGTGAAGAAAAACAGGGAGAAAGACACTCGGTAAATGGTCCTATGGTGGATTCAAACTTGGGCCTCTGCATTATAGGTCACCTGCTCAACCCAGTGAGCAAAACCAGTTCCCAATTTAGGTCTTTTTAATTAAAGGAAGTCATTGTTTCATTAATGTTTAGTTGTCTCCTTGTTAGTCATAATTATACACCCAGGTTTTTGGTAGTATATGCATCATGATAAACCAGACACAAACAACAGTCAGGCTGCTGTTTATCTTGTCATTGTCATAGATGAATGATAATTGCTGAGGCCTCATTTACTCCTAAAGTTGTGGTTCTCAATATTGTTGGAGCCAGCTCTCCCCACATCTATTCAACATGTCCTAAGCTACCCTGTCTAGTAAAATGCAGACTAATTGACCTCCCTGAATTTTAATGTTAATTTGGGTGAGGTTTTTTATATGTTCATGAGTGTATTTCTTCTTCTTCTTGGTATTATTTTGTATTATTCTTTAAATATTTTTATTTGGCAATTTTAAGAATATTGTATCAGTGGTCAGAAGCAACAGCCAGTCAATGAGAGAAGCCATCCAAGAAAAGAAATCTAAATCTTCTAGAGTGGAAGAAAAGGAGAAGGTTTTTTTCTTAACTTTCAAAGATATAAAGTTAAACTGGTTAGTATAAACCTGCACTTGTGCAGAGCTGCTGTCAGGTGTATTGCGCCCAAGGATCAGAAATTCCAAGTGATAGGAGTGCTATAACTTGTCTAACATTTATTTACATTGCTAAAGCATGTATTTTGTCATTTATATTCCACAGAGAATGGGAAAAGAACCTCCTTCTCAGCTGGAATCACTGCATTGTTGCTGTGACTCCAGCAGTATCCCAGGTGGCAGATGCCCAGTTTTAAAGCAGTGCCTAATTTGTAAATCAGCATGGTTCCAAACACAGGGAGGATGCTGTTTTAGCTCCATAACAGAAGTATGAGGATTAAAGTGTGTCTAATAACTTCCCGAGACTATGAAGGTGACAAGGAGCTGCCTCAGAGCACACTTCAAGAGCTGTTGTTTGGAAATCTTTTTTTTTTTTTCTTTTTGTACAGTTGCATTCTTCTAGAAGGATGGTGCAGGCCACCGTCTTTTCACCTGAACATCTCAAAGCTTCTCTCTCATCCTTCAACTTTCTTTGGCCTCCACTTGCTAAAATCAAGCCAGCACTGGCTGTCTAGAATATTCCTCTACTGTTACACAGCTTGACAATGCTGCTGTCCCACCCATAGCATTGATTGGATATTGTTTGTCTTCCCTGTTGCTCAGTAGATGGGTTATTTAAGTGAGAAACTGTTTATTTCGCTTTGCACGATCAGATAGCTCAATGGAGTGAACATATTAAACTCTATGGACCCAGAAAAAAGTGCTACAGATCTGCCTGCTAGACACTATAAGTGCATTGGTGCAGTGTCCCTTTTATTTGCATATACTTACACTGAAGGGTAACATTGTATTAGGTGCCCACATGTTTTAATCTCCAATGTGTTGTGCTTTACAGGTGGCCTAGATTCATGTCTTGGTTTAACGGACTCTGATACACTAACTTTATGAAGTATACTGCAGGAGAAGTTTAGTGTGCTGAAGTTTTATGTGGTTGAATGTAGCTTTAAATTATTGCCTCTGAAGTTGAAATCTCGGCCTCTCTTACACCATTATCACTTTTTAAGTAACTGTTATGTTTCATCTTATATTGTCGTCGTAATTGTAGTCTACAGTCCATATAGTAATGTGTCATTAAATGGAGGGAAGATAAGAAGACTGCCTGCCATCTGTGTACATACCAGATAAGAGATGGCTATGCTTGTAATGGTAACATTGTTCACAGAGCGTAGGTTTGGGTGACTTATGTTATCACTACTGGGACAGAGCTTCATATAGCACACAGGCAGCCCAGGGGTCTTCTGAGGCAGCCTTGCCGACAGAGTTTGTATCAAGGGCTGAATTCCAAAACAGTGTCATCCCCGCCTTCCTGTGTTTGGATGGATAGTCTCTGCAGCAGTAGCAGCTGGCACCGGGCCTCGGGACGGAGGACTATCCTCCTCGTCTTCCCTTTATTATTCCTCTCGCCTCTCTGAAGACTCAAGACTAATGGAAAGAAAAGGAAGGCAGGGGAGTGGAGGAAAAGCCCAGAGACACAGAGGTACCAGAGACATGAGAGGGGGAGAGAAAAACGGTGCGTTACATTTAGAGGTGTTTCTAATGTCTCCCTTACATACACAAAGAGAAAAAAGATTACACTAGACTTTTTGCAGTGCACAGTACACTGACCTCAGTATTAAAGCATAAAATATTATTAGGCTATTTCTCAGTACTGAGTATTATAAGCATCAATGTAGACACAAAAAAGGCTCTCCAACAGCCGGGTGAACCGGGTGAAGGGTGTATCTAACAGTTTAGCCACAGCATGTATTTTAAAACGGTGTGTTTTACAGGTAATAGTACAAGTAAACATTCAGCAAATGTAAACTATCTCACCAGGCTTGAATGAGACTTCTGGAGTGTAAGTTGCATAGCTGGGCAAAGACGTGTTCTTGACCTTAAAAGTAAAAGCGGCTACTATACATATACATTTAAAACAAGACTTAAACCTTTTTTCGTTTTTTTTAAGTGGCCTATGACTTCAGCAGCTTCCCCTTTATCTCAATGTTTAACCCTTTATTAAACCATTTTCGTCTTTTTAAACTGATTTGTTTTCATAAAAAGCAATTTTCTATTTTAAATTGTTTTTGCAATTCTAAGGGGTTTTTTTCCCCCCCTAATGTCACATGTTTTAATTTATCTTGATAATAATTTTTTTTGTGCCATCTGTTCTTGTTAAGTGGGGTTAGAGTCCTCAGAATTCAATTTTCTTGAATTCTTGGGAGGCTTGATGAGATCGGAACGAGGTTTGTAATGCATTTTTTTTTCTTTTCTTTTCTATGCACTCTGAATTGCTTTTTGTCTCAGTAGTGCTAAACAAATAAGCTTGCCTTGTCTTACCTCGGCTGTTGCAGATAATCACATTTTAATCAGTACCTTGTACCATGTACAGCATTCATAATTTAGTTAGAAAGATGACTAACAACTGAATTGGAAAAGAGAAATCTTTGGAACAGCTAAAGATTAATAATAAATAATTTAAAAATTACAGAATTTATTTAAGAATTAAAATGAGTGGGGGATTAGCCAGTGGTTTAAATACAGTAGTATATAGCCAACTGATGTGTTTGGCACAACAAAGAACAGATTCAGATAGCTGCATGTAAGCATAAAGTACATAAAGTCCCCATGTTTTCTAGCTTTACATGATGCACCGAGCAAAATAATCTTTATTTATCTTATATTGAGCTCCTTAGTTCATCCACTGTCTGAAAAAAGTTGGTTTTTTTCCTTCTTTCTCATTAAAACCAACTTCCCTTTAAACCAGTTTTTTTCTGATTGGCTGTTGCTCGCAAACAGACTATTTTAACAGCAGGGGGTTGGTCCTTTGTGCTCCTGTGCCTGAGATGATCATATTAAGCATATCACCTCACTTTCACACCATACAGCTACAAGGGTAGAAAAAATGTCTGAAACTGAGCATTTAGAGCTGCCTCAAGGAGGAAATTCTGACTCATGTGGATTGATTGTACATAAAGGACAGAAAATAAGAAAAGGCACAGTAGGTTCACTGTAAAGTTGTCCCATAACCTTTCATCTTAAAAAGGGTTTTTTTCAGCTGAGCAGCATATCATCTTGGACTTTAGGGATGTTTACTAGAGATGTTGATGTACCAAATGCTTAACAGTCACCTAATATCACCAGATGGGAGTTCACACAGTGAAGTATAGTCTCTGCCAATATAGCAGAACTTGTCTTTGACAGATGAAAGCTGTGAACAACAGGTGACTTTGAAAGGAAGAGCAGTGCTCAGTGGTGTTGGAAGGTGCATCTAGGTCGAGGAGCACTCACCTAAATGCAAATTACAGAGCAATGCAGCATGGTGCAAAGATTAAAACCACAGAGGCAGTGTTAGAGCATCTCTGCATGGCAGCAGGAGTTTTGATTGATAGAAGACTAAAAAAAAAAGTTTTTCTGATGCAGGGAGAAATTTAGACTTTTATCTGAGGAAGAATGCCAGACATGATTTGAGCTTTTGACTGTGTGTTGGCACAACAAAAAGCATGTGTGACAGGGTGATAGAAGATTGTGAAGTTGAACAGTGTTGTAACAAATAATCAAGATCCAAAGAAACTTATGACACAGAAGTGAAATTGAAAGCAGCAAGAGGTGAAACCGGAGGTGATAAAAGTTTGAAAGAATGATAGGAGAGGGAAGCTATAGATTTTAAAGAGTCACACTGTTGAATAGGAACTCTGCAGGAAACCGTTTGAAAGAAATTACTCATTTTAAACTTCTGGTGGCATGACTGAATAGAATTTACCTTTTCTTAAAAGAGAATTTAATATCAAACCCTTCCTCGTAGAGTGTCTTCAGAGTAAAAGACAGTAAAAATAGTGGGATTATAAGGAGCCAGAAAGAAATGCAAGGAAAATGGTTTGGTGGGGTCGGGGGGTAGGGGGGTTGAGCTGGGAGATGAAAACAAGAAAAAAAGAGATTCTTTTTAGCGATAGACCTCTTCGCCGCTACCTAGCTATTCAGCTGTCAGAGAAGAATTATTGTTAAGTGCTCTTTAAGTGTGCCTATTTTTTCCAGTGATTGGACAAATGCGATGCTATCCAATACAGAAACAATGTGTAACAACTCATAAATCCGAAAGGAGAAGGTGGAGGGAAAAGGGAAGGCCATGTTCTTTGACTTGAGAGCGATGACTCAGTGGTCAAGTATGTCTGTGCTATCAGATTTAAGATCGTAAAGTAGTAGTTGTCCAATGGAGGGAAAGATAAAAATGAATTATAGGACAAATACAAAATGGAAGGTGGTGGTGGGAAAGAGGAGAAGAGGCAGTCAGACAAATTGCAGTTTTGTGGAAACTTTTAGGACAGAGTGAGGGATTAGTATTGATCACTGGTTATAGGAGAAGCTGACCATTGCATAAGACGGGAAGAGATGGGTGTGTATGAAGCAGAAGATGCATAGAAATAAGGTTTGATGTAAAATGAATCAAGCATTT
Source organism: Mchenga conophoros (assembly GCF_057382185.1). NCBI lineage: Eukaryota > Metazoa > Chordata > Actinopteri > Cichliformes > Cichlidae > Mchenga > Mchenga conophoros. The sequence continues at coordinate 60,066,604 of NC_140532.1, read as the reverse complement.
TTAAATCCATTCGTTTAAGCCACATGGCTTTTTCAGATTGCCATGTTTCATTTTGGGGTGTGAAAACAAAGCTATTAATGCTTCTGGATCAAAATCCAAATTCTTTATTACTTCTTTTAGTTATTGATTTCAGAGAAAATTAGATCTAAACAGGTTTTTCTGCATTAACTCATCTGCCCCGAGGACAGTGTTGAAATAGTAAATAAAAGACTTCCATTCATTGTAGTGATGAACACAAAACTATGCCACAACCCCTAGAATGTATATAAAAGATGCGCAATGCCTATCTGGCATCACCTATTGGTTAAAGAAGATCCGATGTGAAGCCTCAAGCTGAGCGTTTTGGCTATCGCCATCAAGTTTAGGTGTTTTAAAACTGAATCTGACAAGCGCGCATGCCTGAGAAACCAAGTGACTGCACATTCACGGGCTAGTGACTTTCATCCATCACAAGCACCTGCTTTAGTATCCTTTTTCACTTTAATGGGAGCCATATTTTACAAAATCAACATCGGATTGTATAAATAACAAAATAAAACTGGCATTTCATTCCATAATCTGACTCAGAAAGGGTTTCAGAAGGCTAGAGAGCATTTTTTTTAAACAAATGCTTTTAAAATGCTTTTGTTATGGCTTTATGTTTCAGACAGGTGCACATCTGCTACAAAGTACCTTTAAAAGAATTTCTGTTCCTGTAGTTTTGGCAAAAACAATCGTTAGCATGACTGTTTACTAATAGTAGAAAATCAGATTATAATTTTTTGATTGTGTTGAGCAGTTTTCCGAAATTGTTTCCATTCACAGAAATAAAGAACTTGCGACATGCGGTGATACCTTAAATGAACAGTCAGAGGTGGTTTGTTGCAGCATGTTGTGTGTACGTTAAAGAATTCTTTAGAAAACAGTCAAATTAAAGCACAATTAGAACCGTCATGGCATGATTTTGAATATACATCCCTAAATAAAACCTAGGAGTCCACCAAAGAGGATTGCTAGTTAAATATTTGGATTTTTACTTGTACTTGAAATATTTTTGGTTCCAGGGACAAAACCTATTAATACACGCATTTTCAGTGACGTATATAGCAGTTCAGCTGTATATTGTATCCTCAACATGTCGAATAAGCTAGTAACACACTTACAGAATCAGAGGTTGTAAGAAAAGTGATGTATTTAAGTATTACTGAGTCTGGTTTGTTATCTTTTCTGGGTTGAATGAGATGCTCCATTAGTTCTGCTGCTTTTTACCCTAACTCATTATCATTTTAATAACTAATGTAACTCAACTGTACAACATTCTCTTAATAACAGAAACTGATCAATTGCACAACAGGGAAAAGAGCATTAGTTTAACTTATTAAGTAAATTTGTTGTTTGTGTTTTGTTGCATTTGATGAGGCGTGCAGGAGGAGTCATGATGCAGTTGTTTATAAATTCCCAGCAACAATTTATTTGAAAGCATTACTTCACTTAGTAAACTATGAATATTTTAGCATCCTACTTACTTAAATCAGCGGTGTATAATTAGACCTGATTCAGTAAAAATTGCAAAGGGGAGATTGGTACAGTGGGACCTAAGAACCTGCAGTTGTTGTCACATAGACCAACAGATTGAATATCCATGATAAAATTACCCACACTAGATAATACAAGGGTTTCACAGGATGCTGACAGAAACGGACACATGAAAAGGAAAATTGCCATGCCATTGCCGGTGGAAAAGGGTTCACGTCATGCTGATGGTCAGTGTGAGCTGAAAGAATGTGAGTTTGGCAGAGTCTCAACACAGCTGTGGTGTGACAGGGTCAGCCGGTGGAGTTGCAGCTTTGCAGTATGCTTTGTATCTCGGATAAGAAGTAAAACATTTCCCCTGTTTTAAATGAACATCTTCTCTTGCGAACAAAGGATGTCTTGTCAGGTGCTACCTCGTGATAATAACTCATTTTACAGAGTGGCCATTGTTCTGGCATTAAGTTGTAAATTAGGTCCAGGAAATGGCAGTTTTGTGGCATAAATGAACAGAGAATTAACATCTTACTGGCCTTTCTGTGGTTGTGTGTCTGCAGTTGTATTACGCATGTTTTGGGAATGCAAATCTATTCATCCAATGTGTGGGTGCTCATTTAGCTTTTGGGTAATCTCACGGCATGGTGGCACATGGTGTGGAGTTTGCATGCTCTCCCCATGTTTGCGTGGGTTCCCCTGGGTACCCCGGCTTCCTTCCACAGTCCAAAGACATCCAGTTAGTGGGGATAGGTTAATTGGAAACACTAAATTGCCCATAGGTGTGAATGCGGGAGTGAATGTGAGTGCCATTGGTTGTCTCTGTCTATGTGTTAGCCCTGCTGCAGACTGGCGACGACCCCCCCCCCCCATGGCCCTGAAAAAGGGAAGCGGAAGCTAAAGGATGGACTTTAATTTAGGCTAAGACTTACCCTGTGCATTATTTTAACTCAGGGGTGGTTTAGCAATTGTCCGTTTTTTATGCTACATCTCATTAACTTGAGTCTTCGGAGGTGATAGTAACACAACTGCGATAGTCACAGTTCTAAAACTAAGATGCAATCCAGAAACGTTTATGGTTTTGTGTCAGGGTTCTGGTTTCCAGTTGTCTTTCAGGAGCTGTAGCTGTTAAAACCTGTCATTCTTATTTGTATTAAAATAATATCCAAGACTATATTTCCTGTGCATTAAGAATGATTTTTCATGCATATTTAGGCAGACACCTCACCCATCCCTAACACAACACATTCCTGTTAATAATAAAAAGGCTAACAGAGGTGATTGAACCATCTTTTCTAATGTCTTCTTGGAGTTAAGATGTTTAGCATAGTTCATGAGTTGGTTCAGGAATTAGGCCCTTAGAAGAAAAATATATATTTGTATATTTGTATTTGGCACCCTCTAGCAGAACAGTATTGGAGTGAACATTCATCACTACATCCAGTCACTTCAATCCTTCAATATTTAGATGACACGTTTATTCTCACTTGCCTTGTTTTTTTCTGCCTGTCTCACACAAACAAAATGACACAATATCAGAGTCACACACATTAAGAGTTGAACATTACTCATTTGATTTCCTCCAGCAGCTCTCTCTCTCTCTCCTTCCCTGTGTCGTTTTTTTCTCTCTGTCTCTGTTTCATCCTCCATCCCCACACATCTACATTCCTTTAGCCCCCCTTTGCTGCTGCCTGACAGCTGATTAAACTTGCTGAAAACAATGATTGATAGCCCAGACTCACTAGGACTGTCATGTACAGCGAATCCAAAGAGGCAGAATTATTTTCTGGGGTTATTTTTACATCACACTTTCCTTTTCAAATATTTGACCTTTAATAGTTGTTTTTAGAAAAACTGAAATATTGCATTTGCATTTATTTTCTTTGTTGTGGTCCAAGGTGTGGTCCAACACGTTCTGCTCTAAGTGAAGAAAATTGGTTTTTAGCATTATGCTGCTGAATTTGAATCATCATTAAAGTATATTTCGTGTGAGAAAGCAAGGAAAGGCAAACTCAAAGCTGGTCAAAGCTGCCATAATGAATGAAATAAAATATTTAAATGAAGATAAAACATCAAATTTACTGTGTTTTCTCTAGTTATGTTAATTAGGTAAGATTAAATACTGGTCATAGCTTTGTGATTTGTACTCCTACATTACTAAAAGTTTAAAGTGCCTTTAGGCAGCAGTTGTTTTAGTTCACGGCTATACAAAAGAAATTGATTTGAAATGAATTAAAAAGCATAAATTGTACAGGTGCAATGCACAGACAAATGTCAGCTAATTAAAGGGGTAATTAAACACCAGACTTTTAGTCACCAACACTCAAGCACACATATCTTGGATGGTTTGTACTACACAGCAATCAATACTAGTCACATAAAATTAAAAATACTCCAAAAGGAACTAACAGCAAACACACAGGTAAACCCTTACAAGGAATAAGTCCCGATGAGCAGACACTTTGCAGTGGTAGGGAGGAAAAACTTCCTTTTAACAGGATCTGGGATCGAACCATTGACCTTCTGATTAGTGGCTGACCTGCTCTGCCACCTGAGCTACAGCCACCCCAGAAAGTCCCCTCCTCTGAGTTGTTATGAAGTGGGAAACTATCTCTAGAGCTTTTTGTACCAAGCTATGCTTTTCAAACCTTTAATTTTGTACATTTTATCATGAGGTATGTGGGAATTGTCCTTCTTAGAGACAGCCTCAAGTGGCTTCTAGAAGAACTGCAGTCTTTGCCACGTGCATTTGGCTTCGTTTTTCAGCTCTGGAGGTCACTCCTTGGTGTTTGCTTACCCTTAGAATTGAGCCACAACTCAAAGCCTAATCTACTCAGCACAGGATACACAACACTTCAGCCCTGCCAAGCTGCCTGCCTCTTTGAATAAAGGTCAGGTTTGTTCTTGAGAGATTTTATGCAGCTTTGCTCAACAATGTCTGGGAATTGTACATATAAAACCAACCATGTTCCTGCATGTGAAGGTGTCATGTCCTGTGTGGGAGGATACGCATAATTCACATTTATTATGCTTTTAGCAACAAGGTAATAACAGTAATTAATTAATATCAATGGTTCAGTGGGCAACACAAACAAAAACACATTTTAACCACCCACAGTGAATGTTCTTTTGACCCCTGTTATAAAATGTCGTTGACAGTCTCGTTACCATATGTCCTCAACATCCTTCAGTTTGCCTTCCCTGCTGAATCCGTGAACTTTGTGTTGTTCCTTAGGATGCAAATTCCCATCTGGCGTGATTATCTCTGTGACTCGTTGTCAGGTTCTGAGTCCTCTGGGGAGACTAGAGCTGCTGCATTTATTTCCAGAGCAAAAAACTTTTAGCCTACCTCGTTAACCTCAGTGTCTGTAATTGCACACTCATACTTAGCAGCTCAGCTTAATTGTAAATTGTAATTTAAAGTATCAGCATATGTCTCTGCTTCAATATGTATGTGTAAAATGATACCAGAGATGTCAGAATATTTATGTGAGTCATTAAATTTAGCATTGCTCAAAAAGTAGCATCTATAGTTCATTAATATAAGCAGAAATATATGATGATGTGATACTTAAAGAGTTTTTTGTGACATTGTTGGAAATGTAAAAACCATCCAGTGACAAACATTAGGTTGTAGTTATAGGTGTTTTTGAATTTGACAGCATTATTTTGGCAGCTGCTGGCCATTTTTTATCATCCCTATTTATATGTATGTGATTGGCCAAATTATAGAACCAGCTCTCAGCATAAAACAATCTGTACCACAGCAAAAAGCACAGTTTTATCTGCATCTTCTACCACTTGCTTTATCATAAAAACTGTATCAGAATAGCCGTATTTGTTCACATTACACTATACAGGTTTTTCTAAGGTGACATTGAACATGTAGCAAAACTAACTGTCCAAGGATTGTAAATCCAGTCGCGCTGTCTACATTTTTTACAGGTCAGGAGACTTTATTCTGAAATTATCCTTTGCCACAGGAGCCAGGCTCATCTAATTATAGACATGCTGACAGTACTAAAGTAAGAAATTGCACTCAGCAAAAGCAGAGCTTGGAATTATTCAAAATGTTGCTGGTGTGGTCTTGGCAAAGACAAAAATAAGAATCTACATACTGCACACAGTACTCTATTTGATTTATACTGACTTCTTGTGTCTCCTCGACATTATTCAACATAATTTTCTGTAAAGATTTAAAAAGAATAAGTTCCTTTAAAGTTTTCTGACTGCTAGGGACTTTAGCTCTACTTCTGGTTGTATCACACTTTGAATGCAAAACTTGGAGCGATCTCTCTTTTAGGCATTAAAGTACAAAGTAGAGACTAAGAAAGGTGGTACATGGGGATCATATTGTGTTTATTTATAGATGTCATTTGAGAGGTTCTGTTGGAAAGCACTTTCTTTGAGAAAAAAGAAAAGTGTCAAGTATTGACATCACAAAAAACTTATGATTAAAGGGCGACCATACCCTGTCAGAAACACTCAGATGGTTAGGTGGATTCAGAGCCCCCTATCCCCCACCACTTTACTCATGTCTAAACTAAAAGCACTGCATCAAACATTCCTGTAACTTTTAGAAACCAACAGTCTGATATCATCTTTCTAGTCTGTTTTTTATCATTTGTTCCAACTCTGTTTGTGGCACTTTTCATTTAAAAGATGCCAGCGAAACACTATGAATGTGTTACAGAGGCTGTCAAAGAATTTGTAGTGTGCCTGTCTAATGTCTGTCATAGCTCTCCTCTTTTTTTTAACGCCTGGGTAACTTTAGTTTTAAGGTTTGTGCTTTTTAAACTCAGATATAACCACTTTTGGTACATTTGTCTGCTTCCAAGAGAATGTTACGTTATAGCTCGAACTACTAAAGTACAAAACTGCATTTTCCATAATAAGATAAATAACAGTCAAAAATCATGCCTCCTTGCAAAGTCATCTATGTGCACAGGAAATATACACATATCAACAAGAACTGTATTACAAAAGTCAGTATGATTGGTGAAAAATAAATCCTGAGTTTCAGTCCTGATAAATTAATGATTTGAGATGGGTCACATCAGTCTGCACTAAATGTTATAGCCAACATGACATTTATAAAAAATACTTTTGCAATTTTAAAATGTACCAACTGCATTTTAAAGAGCAGGTCTTTGGTCATTTTGTGTAATCAGAATGGTTCAGTGACACAATTAACTGAAGGCAGGAGTGAAAAAATAATCTCTTTTCAAAGGATATAGATAGTGGGTTTCCATGGCTACAGCCCAGTTGCAGAGCAGGGCTTTCTGCTTGCATTTATCAAAATGGAGAGAATTTTGAATTTTGCGATAAATAACCCTTTATCTTCTTTTCAGATTAGCCAATCCTTGACTGTGTATGAGATTTTCTTTTCCCATTGTTATTTCAGTTATTCTGTGTTTTCACTTTGTTTCTTTTTGCTTAAGGCTGGTCATGATTTCTTCTATTTCCAGATTGGCAGTGCTGTCGCAGTGTTAGATGTGGAGACACAAAAATAGTCACAAAGATCTAGGTTGTTGCTAAAGGTTTTTTGTGTTCTTTAGGACAAAATATGAAAGGTGTGTATGTTAAGAAGATGGAAAGAGGAGCTCACAAATGAGAGAGAGAGGAGGACATATAGGGGAAAGTTATGAGAATGAATTTTGAAGTTATGAGAATGATTATTACGGAGCAAAGGACAGCTGTGAAGATGATGAAGAGTAGAAATACCTGTGGAAGTATAGAGATGTCTAGGAGAGATGCAGCAGACTGTTTAACCAGATTGCTTAACACGATCCTGGAGAATGAGAGGATGCCTTAAGAATCGAGAAGTATAATAGTACAAGTATGCAAGAACAATGGTGATGTGCAGAGCTATAGCAACTGCAGAGGGATAAAGTTGACTAACCATACCATGAAGCTATAGGAAAGAATTGTTCACGTTAGGGTGAGAAAAGTGGTGATGATCGGCAAGCAGCGTGTTTAACTAACTGAGGTCAACCATGCAAAAGATAAAAGACTGAGCACAAGAGAGTTGAAGCAGTAGTGCAGGGAGGGTAGAGTGGGATAGACAAGATTAGAAATGAGTATGTAAGAGGGACAGCTCAGGCTGAAGACACAAGAGACACAAAAGGTTGAGATGGTTTGGACATGTGCACATAAAAAGGTAGATGATCCACTGTAGCAATCCCTAAAGAGATTAGGTGAAAGAAGAGGAGCATATCCAGGAAGATATTCAATGCACATGCAAAAACAAAAAATGTGCAAAAGTAAAAGAAAAACAAAAAGAGAATTAAGCGGCACAGCTGTGCAAGTGGATGAAGGATTTTGTAACAGAAGTATGCATTAGGTTCTTCTAAATTTGTCAGCTGAAATCTAAATATAATGAAGAAATGTATTTCTTTTAGATTTTATGTTGATGGTGGCCTCTTGTAATGAAATTGCAGTGAAGCATTATTATTGGAAACAAAGGGGAGAGACAAAAGGTGAGGGAAGGGGGTCATACAGAGAGACAAAAGGGGAAAGAATGGTCCGTGACCATGAGAGGCAGGGGAGGTATATGAGACACCTGTAATAAACAGAATGGCTGATTTTTATTGTTTCTGACTCATGCCATTTGCGGCTGTGATTGAAACCGAAAGACAGAGTGAGGTTGATGGAGGGTAACGGTAAAAAACAATGACAAATGAGACATCCAGCAAGGGTGAGAGAGACAAAAAAGGGAAAAAAAACTGTGATGGAAAATTATTAAAACCTTTTGGACCTCAATCACGTGAACTGCTAATGACAGCTGCCTCCAATGGGAGGATGGAAAGTGGAGTAGAACCATGATGGAGATGAAGATAATGACAGCATCAATCTTTCATTGTCATAAACACAGTCAAACTGCAGACATAATTGCAGAAGATAGAGATGAATTAGCGGGCTGGATAATAATAAGAAACTAATGGTAAAAGATGAGGAGACAGACTAAAAGTGGGTGGTTGGAGAGCCTATTATGAGAAGATGATTGGCAAAGATAATTGAAAATGGTTGGATAACAGCTGCTAATAACATGTTTTTGCTAAGGGATATTTTCCTCTTTTCCTCGCGAGGAGGGAAAAAGAGGATTGATTGACCAAGAACAGATATCCAGATAGGTTAATGGCAGGCAGGCAACAACAGTCCTAGTGACAGCACCAGTTAAGGCAAGTAATTAAAGATGGTAATTAAACCTGGAAGGGGACTCATCCAGATGAAGTCGTATAATACACGCTGGCTAACACAGCAAGTTGTTTTGTTGGACACTGAACAGCACCAGACAATTAAAAGCAGCATCGACATAGGCAAGGTGATGTTGTTACTAGATGTGAAGTTAGCTGTAAATGTTTCCTCGGTTCATGCAGCATTATATTTGTCGCGAAATCGATCAATGCAGAGCAGTGTCACAAACCACGGAGGCCCCAGAAAAGTGCAATCAAACGTTGCGTTTATTAACAGCCTGGAGAAAACATCAACATGTGTCTTCTGACCAAAATACATGTTGTGGACACTTATAAAGCAATGACAGATTAAAATAGGTTCCAGACCTTAGTCACAGTTAATCGTACATCTTGTACATCTTTAATAGCTATAAACAGACATAGAACTTCTCATTTTGATAACACCTTCCATACAAGGTAATAATCTTAAGCCCTCGGGGTCTCTGAGGCTAATTCTTGACTCTGCTCATCTGTTACCAAGTAGAATAAAATGCAACAGGTTTGCAACAAGAAGCTGGAAACATTTGGGCCTCTGCTGAGGCCTATTCCTAGATTATATGTATTATATGTACTATAAGCATGCATTGCAGTTATCCTTCTATGTTCTAGTTTCCCTCAGCATGTATCACCTGGACAGTCACGCCAGTGAAGCTTAAAACCCTTAATGAACTGAACATCAACTCAAGATAGGCACAGATATGCAATATGTATAAAATACTCCTAACCGTACTTGTAATAAAAGTTAACATAATGGAAGGATCCTCAAATGGACATCTTCAATAAACAACTGTAATGCAGTATCAATACTGTGAGAAATATTATTAGATGAAATAATGCTGTAAAGAATGTTATTAATGCAGGTATAATGATGCAGATTATATGGCAGCAATAAAAGAATTTCTGTATCTCCACATATTATATACATGATTTCATCTATGCAGTGTCATGAGGTGAAGAGTCACTAGTTTACATGTCGAAAGCTTCAAGTGGCTGCTGTTATGCTCAGCCAATACTTTATGACATCGGGATGATGATATTTGTGCAAAATGTACAGCTTCAGTTTACTTCAACATTAAATCTCCCACTCTCAGCCGGAGGAATAAATCTATTTCTTGCTAAAGATATCTCCTCATTTGGTCTTTGGATCAAGGTGGTGGAGAGCACTGTCTGACACATCAGTCTAAAATCTCCTATCATTGAACTCTGCTGGAGTACTAATGCATATGATTCACATCATTTCCGTCTTGTCAAACAGTTCAGTGATTCTCGTGCCTTATGAAAAGAGCTCCTCCTATTAGGACAGAAAATGTTTCTATATTATAAAGGTGATTAACCAGAATAACATACACTGATCAGAAGTAATTTTTCTCTATTAAGGGACCAGTGCACTTAAACAATGCCATGAAAAATGCCCCCACAGCATAACAAAGCCACCAGATCACCTCTCTGCAGGGGTTCATGTTTTGATTTAATGTGTCGCACATCTGTGCCTACCTTTAAATTTTCAAGAGGGAGTGTTCAGCATATCAATTAAAGAATAAAGCTGGGGATATTTAACATTTTCCCATGGCTAATACAAAATTGATAATATTTTAGTCCACACACCAACATTTTCTGATATTCCTAACAGTCTGTGGCCCATTTATTTCCTGTGAAGATGCAAACCTCTGAAAATTGCATCAGAGCTCTGTAATTTCAAACAGGACTAAATAATGAATTTGGTGAGTAGTTGCCATGGATGCACACTTAGTTTGGTATTCATAAAAAATTTGATGAGGCTGAATTTTCATCTCTCGCTGCCAAGTTCTTAAGTTTATAACATTCTTCCCCTTCAGACACAGACATACCTTTAGTGTGAATTAACAATTGTTAACTGTGTGCCGTTTGGCTGCTCCTTCTGTGCCTGCATGCCTTAAGTAGACATGCATGTTAGATTATGGTGGTGATCTAAATGGGCCATAGCTCTGAGATAAAAAGCTTAAAGTGTGTAGAATAAAACTTGTTTTGCATGTGTGGTTCAAGTGCAAATACATTATAGAAGTTTGTGCTTCATTTATGGTGCATGAAATTCTAGTATTGTATTTGTCGGTTACTGAGCACTATTAAGCTGATGTGTGTGTCTATGCATTGCGGTCATACAGTTTATGAATACAGCTTGCTAACAAAACTTGCTAGTATTAGTTGACAAATGAGCCCTCCACAGTCTATAAAAGATAACTTCAACTGCCAAAATCTTGATGTCGAAACTCCAAAACAAAGAGTCCCAAACTAATGTGTCACGTCACAGTGGCTATCCCTGTGTTAAGTATGTAAATTTCATTTGCGCACATAAGCAGCAGTGCTGTGATTGCAGGTTACCTTAAGTCAAAAGGGTCTGCGGGTCAGATTTAAGCCTTCAGGTTCTGTTTTGTTAGATGTAGGGCATACATTACTATTCAAAAGTCTTGAGCTACCTCTCTTCTTTGTACTTTATCTTCAAGAAATGACTTTCTTGAGACTTTATAAAAGTAATAATAGAGACAATAGTTTCCAGGCTTTCTGAAGATCTTTCAAAGTTTGTCTTTGGACATTTGCATTCATTTTCAGTCCCATCCTTGCAATTAATTATTTCTGGAGGAATTATTTGTTTCCTAAACCACTTGGTACTGACAGTCATTCAAACATAAAAAGGCTCTTAAGTGAAAAGATTAATCAGTGTTGCGTCTAGACATAACAGACCAAGTAGCAAATAACCTATTTTAAATTATATCTTTAGGAACCTTTATTACTAGCAGTCTGTTGCAAAAAGAAAGAAAAAAATAAATATTTGTCTGTTTGTTTTCCATGTGAATCTATGAAAATTGCCAAAGACAGTTTGACAGGCATAAAATTCTTTTTTTTGCTCAAACAAGGTGATTCCCAAAGAGCTATTAGCTACAAATGTGGCATATCTTGTAATTCATTTGAAAGCCTGATGCTTAACCTTGTCCACCCCAGCTGTGAAACTCAGAAACCAGTCTTACTTGTTATCATCTATCGTCCACCTGGGCCTTACACAGAGTTCTGTCTGATTTCTCAGACTTTTTATCTGATTTGGTTCTCAGCTCAGATAAAATAATTATTGTGGGTGATTTTAACATCCATGTAGATGCTAAAAATGACATCCTCAACATGGCATTTAATCTGTTATTAGACTCAATTGGCTTCACTCAAAATATAAAAGAACCCACCCACCACTTTAATCACACTCTAGATCTTGTTTTAACATATGGCATAGAAACTGAACATTTAACAGTGTTTCCTGAAAACCCTCTCCTGTCTGATCATTTCCCGATAACATTTACATTTACAATAATTGATTACACAGCAGTGGAGAGTCGACTTTATCACAGTAGATGTCTTTTTGAAAGCGCTGTAACTAAGTTTCATGAAGAAGGGAAACAGGAAGAAAAGGTTGAGGTACATTAAATTACACAACAGTGTAATTTTAACAGTTCCTTCATTTTCAGCACGACAATGATCCCAAATATGCTGACAGCACAGTAAAAGCACAACTGGATATAAAAAACACACAGTGGAACAGTACCGAGCATGAATCTCATGGTCTTCAGTATTATTGAAGCAGTGTGGGATCATCATGACAGAGAATAGTACAAAAAGGCAGCCGACGTTCAAAGAAGAGCTTTGATTGGTCTTCAAGAAGTCTGGAGAAGTATATCTGAAGACTGCGTAAAAAAAATTACAAGAAAGCTTGACTAAGAGAGTTCAGGCTGTGCTAAAGAATCAAGGACTCAGAACTGACTTTCAAGTTTATTAGAATTGTATAAACTGTGTTTGTGCACCACATACTCTAGTTGCATTATGTTTGCATCAAGAACAATGCAAGAACTATGGTGATGTGCAGAGCTATAGCAACTACAGAGGGATAAATAAAGAATAAAAGAATTGTTGAAGTTAGGGTGATGATCAGCGAGCAGCATGTTTAATTACCTGGGGTCAACCATGCAAAAGATAAAAGACTGAGCACAAGAGAGTTGAAGCAGTAGTGCAGGGAGGGTAGAGTGGGATAGACACGATTAGAAATGAGTATGTAAGAGGGACAGCTCAGGCTGAAGACACAAGAGACACAAAAGGTTGAGATGGTTTGGACATGTGCACATAAAAAGGTAGATGATCCACTGTAGCAATCCCTAAAGAGATTAGGTGAAAGAAGAGGAGCATATCCAGGAAGATATTCAATGCAGATGCAAAAACAAAAAATGTGCAAAAGAAAAACAAAAAGAGAATTAAGCGGCACAGCTGTGCAAGTGGATGAAAGATTTTGTAACAGAAGTATGCATTAGGTTCTTCTAAATTTGTCAGCTGAAATCTAAATATAATGAAGAAATGTATTTCTTTTAGATTTTATGTTGATGGTGGCCTCTTGTAATGAAATTGCAGTGACGCATTATCAAATCAAATCAAAATCAAATCACTTTTATTGTCACATCACATGTGCAGGTACATTGGTACAGCACATGTGAGTGAAATTCTTGTGTGCGAGCTTCACAAGCAACAGAGTTGTGCAAAATACAATAATGTAAACAAGCAAAATACAAGAATGGCTACATCTGAAACTAATAAATATATGTACAATAAAGAGAAAAATAACTAAAACAAAGGGGCCTTATTGAATGACAGAGTTTTCCTGTATAATGTCACTATAAAACAATATCCAGTAAATGCTCCCGTGGTACTAAAATACCTAACACAATATATAATAGTATATGCATTTCTGGATGTGTATACTAAATATTTTTCTACGTGTGTGTGTGTGTGTGTGTGTGTGTGTGTACATATTTTACAAATTAAATAGAGTAAACAATAAGTAGAATATTTAAAATAAATAAAATAAAATATACAGAGTTGAATATGTGCAAAACAGTGGCATTACTGTACAGTATGGAGTGCATAATGTTAAAGTTCCAGTAGTGAAGCTGAGGTGTCTATGACGTGTTCAGCAGTCTGATGGCCTGGTGGAAGAAGCTGTCTCTCAGTCTGCTGGTACGGGACCGGATGCTGCAGAACCTCCTTCCTGATGGAAGTAGTCTGAACAGTTTATGGCTGGGGTGACTGGAGTCCTTGATGATCCTCCCCGCTTTCCTCAGGCACCGCTTCCTGTAGATGTCTTGGAGGGAGGGAAGCTCACCTCCAATTATCCGTTCAGAGCACCGCACTACTCGCTGGAGAGCTTTGCAGTTGTAGGCGGTGCTGTTGCCATACCAGGTGGTGATGCATCCAGTGAGGATGCTCTCAATGGCACAGCGATAGAAGGTCCTGAGGATGCGGGGGCTCATGCCGAATCTTTTCAGTCTCCTGAGAAAGAAGAGGCGCTGCTGCGCCTTCTTCACTGTTTTGTTTGTGTGTACTGACCACGTAAGATCCTCAGCCAGGTGTACGCCAAGGAACCGGAAGCTGCTCACTCTCTCCACAGCAGCGCCGCTGATGGTGATGGGGGTGTGTACTTCTCTGCACCTCCGGAAGTCCACTATCAACTCCTTTGTCTTTGCGACGTTGAGGGTGAGATGGTTGTCTTGACACCAGTGGGTCAGGGCGCTGACCTCCTCCCTGTAAGCTGTCTCATCACTGTTGGTGATAAGACCCACCACTGTAGTGTCGTCCGCAAACTTCACAATGATGTTGGTATTTGTTAGTGGCTGTGCAGTCATAGGTGTAGAGTGAGTACAGGAGAGGGCTCAGTACACACCCCTGTGGAGCACCAGTGTTCAGTGTGACGGGGGATGAGGTGATGCTGCCCAGTCTGACCACTTGGCATCTGTCAGACAGGAAGCTAAGGATCCAGCTGCAGAGGGAGCTGCTCAGTCCTAGATCCTGCAGTTTCCTGTCCAGCTTCGAGGGAACGATGGTATTGAATGCTGAGCTGTAATCTACAAACAGCATTCTCACATACTCTTCTCCAGGTGTGACAGGGCAGTGTGTAGTGTCAGGGCTATGGCATCATCAGTGGACCTGTTGTGGCGGTATGCGAGCTGTAGAGGGTCCAGTGAGTCGGGTAGTGCAGAGCAGATGAAGTCCCTGACCAGCTTCTCGAAGCATTTGCTTACGATGGGGGTCAGGGCTACAGGTCGCCAGTCGTTCAATGAGGAGATGGTGGAGGATTTGGGTACAGGGACGATGGTGGCCATTTTGAAGCAGGCTGGGACTACAGACAGAGAGACTACAGACATTATTATTGGCAAGAAAGGAGAGATGCAAAAGGTGAGGGAAGGGGGTCATACAGAGAGACAAAAGGGGAAAGAATGGTCCGTGACCATGAGAAGCAGGGGAGGTATATGAATTCAATTCAATTTTATTTATATAGTGCCAAATCACAACAACAGCCGTCTCAAGGCACTTTGTGAGATAAGGTAGACCCTACAATAATACATACAGAGAACAATCCAACAATCAAATGGCCCCCTATGACCAAGCACTTTGGCGACAGTGGGAAGGAAAAAGTCCCTTTTAACAGGAAGAAACCTCCGGCAGAACCAGGCTCAGGGCGGGGCAGGGCCATCTGCTATGACTGGTTGGGGTGACAGAAAGAAGACAGGATAGAAGGCATGCTGTAGAAGAGAGACCGAGATTAATAACAAGTATGATTCACTGAAAATATGAGACACCTGTAATAAACAAAATGGAGAACGGAGAAGTATTTCTGAAGACTACTTAAAAAAATTACAAGAAAGCTTGACTAAGAGAGTTCAGGCTGTGCTGAAGAATCAAGGACTTGGAATTGACTTTCAAGCTTATTAGAATTGTACAAACTCTGTTTTTGCACCGCATACTGTAGTTGCATATATGTTTGCATCAATTTTCCATTTTCCATGATTGGTGATTCAAGACTTTTGCACATCACCATAATCTGCATTAATATATACCTAAAGAATTTGTGAATGAAGCAACTTTTAAAAAAAATTGTCACATTTTCAGTTAATACAGATCTTGAACAGAGCTGTCAGTTTCTTGGGGCACATATTCAGTGTTAATACTAATGATTATGCTCATATTCACTGTTCTTAAGTAGTCCACTGAAATGTGACATGAAGCTGCTGCCAGGACATAGAGAACTGTCTGCCACTTACATGGACTGTGGAGCATCTGTGCTCAGCTTTGAACAATAAATCTCTAAAATCTATTTGCAAGGGCGTAGATTTGTTTTTGTGTTAGTCATTATTTTCTTCAATCTTTGGACAACTTCACCTAGGAAATAAACAAGATTGACTAGACCCAGGGTATCATAGGTTAGCGTGCTGAACAGGAGGCAGTGTAAGAGAAAAACACTGAAATTTTCTGACACCTGTTCACAGCCTTTGCTACAGAAAGAAGGGTGACTGGAGGTATCGGGTGATAATTGCTAGCTGTAAAACTGAGATGGCATCAGACTTGCAGGAATTTGACAGGGAAATTGCTGTGCCAAAAGCAGAAAATAGAGAGAACGAAGGTGGGGGACGTGGGAGAGGTGATTGACAGTTGAAAGTGGTGTGCTCTTATTAAAGCTGGACTGAAATCAATGCAACAGAAGTGTTAGCATTCAGAAAGCAGGGCAGTGTACAAAAACTGGACAGCATACAAATCACAGAAGTCAAGTTCACATCTTGAAAGCTGCTCCTCAGGTGTATAAATGTATTAACACTCAGACAGGTGATGTGTCTGTGCACATAAAAACGTAACATTTGAGCAGGACTCTGTGGCATCAATGTTTCATACATTAACCGTGTTGTCTTGCATAGCGATAAGCGGCGATAACTGAGGAGAAACATGCATTTGTTTAGTGAAAACTGGATGCAGTGAATCATTTAACAGGCGATTTCATTGACAGCTGTGTGGACTCTAAAGGACAGTATAGATAACCGTGGGAAATCCAGTGGAAAATCCTGACAGCTGTTTCACTAACAGCTGCCACGGTGGAGCTCTTTCTGCATTTGTCCTTCCCTCTCTCTCCGAAATGAGTAATAGATACAATAAAGAATGCTCTTGGTTGCATTGGCAGAATTTCCCATTAAAGCCAAAGGGGCAGAGGCGAGCTTCATGCTCAAATTAATTGTTTCCCTTGGCTTTCAGTGACAAATGGAAGGAATTCTAACAAGAATTTATAGGGGAACCTGAAAAATGAATTCGAACAAGTGTGGAAAAGCCGACCAGCTACACCATACTGTAAACGTGCAGCTTGTTGGGATGTTAGAACCTGTGCCAGCTCTATACAGCTGCATATGTGTGTTGTTTATTAATGCACTTTTCCAACAAGTGGGTGTGCAGTTAAAATAAAAAGACCAAGTTATAAAATAAGATGAAAAAGTTCTAGCACAGAAGCATGTGGACGTATACAGCAAATATAGAAATGCAACTTAACAAGAAAGAAAAATTATGTCAACTGGAACCAAAGTCTGCCCTAGTTCTCTTGCACTGATTAGACGGGTCAAGGTTGGGGACTGGTTTGTGTTGCTGTAACAACTCTGCATCACTTGCTGGCTGCCATGGCAATGCATCAAAAATAGAGTAGTGGAAAATGATCGTTGGCTGCTCGGTGGGTGTGTTGGTAGGTTGATGGCACAAAAGAGAAGCAGACACACATCACATCATATAATTACTTCAGTCAGACTGCTCATAACCTCAAATGATTCAGTTATTACAGCAGAAGTAGTCAGATATCGGTGTCTAGGCTCCGAGCTCATCTCTCCTCGCACATGTTACACATAAGATTGGGGAGAGATGAGTAAATGTCCCCCCTGAAGCCGACAAATGGATGCTGGGGCAGTGGAGGGGTTGAAACAGCAGGCAGAGATGAAGGGAGAGGTGGGAAGTGTGCAGCTTAAATAGACAGCCAAATTGGGAGGTTGTGTTTGGTATATTATGTGACTAGAGTGAGCAGGTTAAATGTGTTGCTTACTTCACTCTGGCTAGCAAGCTTTGCTCCATTTATCACATCCTTATAATTAAAGGTGACAAAGAGGAGAGCATTCCACTACACAACTACATATTGGGATATGCAATAAGAATTTGCAGCCCTTCGTTTCCCAAATGATGTCCCTCCTTATTTATAATGAACCGCTATAAGGTTTGGCTTTGAGAAAATGCAAGAGAGGGGCTTCAGCTACCACTTGCCGATTACACTGCTGATTATTTTAGATTTTTTAATCCACTGAAGGCTTAGCGTGTGAAATGGCAGAAAATGAACACGACAACAATACGACAGATGTGATGTGGCTTCCGTTCTGATTTCCTTCTTAAATTGCATTCTTGCCTTAATTTAAAGTACTCATCTGGAAGTCCAGTCCAGTGTCTTTTAATTATCATTTTCAATATTATTATCATTGTTGTTTACAGCAAGAATCAACTCAAGAGTTTAAAAGCTTAACCAAAATCCCCCACAGTGATTATTCAGTTGCTAATCTTTCTGTAGAGCCAATGACGTTAGGCAGTTTAACTCACATTTCCTCATGCAACCGCCTTCTTACAGGACGAATAAACATTGCAGTTCTAAAAATATTTTTGTTTAACCAATCCGCCAGCAAGAAACACTTTCTATTGTGCTTTTTTTGTGTCATTTCCCAGACACGGGCGAAATGTGTCCAAACACCCCACTGAGTTTAAACCTTAATGAGCAGGACTTAATTAGTCTGTAGCCTCAGTTGTCTCTCTCTCAGTCATCTACACTGAAATATTGCTGTGATGCAAAATTGTGCAACCTGACATTTTATATTGAGCTTAGTAAATGTGCCACAGATGCGCGATCATCCAGTACAGCAGCAATAAACACAGAAGACAGCCGATATGACAGGAGTTTGTTTATATGAGGGGCCTGTTTCTCTGCTTAGTATTCTGCCCCCGCTCTTTCAATCTGTATGCTGTCAGTCTGTTTCAGCATTTCCAGTTCAGCATAGTGACATTTTGAAATGTATTCACTTCCAATCAAGACACTCAGAAACAGGGGACACCAAGTCTTTCGTCCCCCCCTTCCCCAAATGTTCGCCCTTGTCTGTAGTGAGTGAATGTCTGAAAGACAAATTACGAAAGAAGAGCAGAATCAAAGTAAGAATGAAAAGAAAGGGAGAAGAGAAAGCAGAAATAAGGAAGAGGTTAAATGAGATGGCTTGAAGTGAGTGGATCAAAGAGGAAGATTAAAGATATCGATGCGGTTAATGAGACTAATGGCGTTCTTTTATCCCTATTTCTCTGTTTCTCCAGGTCTTCCAGCTGAAGAGGAAGTGAAACTTCTTGTTGGACATGGGAGCTAAAAGTTATGAAACACTGCACAAAACCAGATACGGACATTTGATCATGAAATAACCAGTTTCGTAGCTTTGCTGGAACCAATGATTTGCAGTTTAAAGATCCAGAGACACTTAGACATTAACATCTGCTTTTTAGAAATACAGAAGCATAACTTTCTCTGCAGGTGAGCAAAGCAGGTGTTTTTAGGGCATCTAACGAACATGAGCAGGGCAGACAGCTGGCATAAAGTGGGCGCTGCAGGGGTCCTAACCTTAGATTACAGTTTAACAGATTAGAGCTAAGCAGCAACCACCTTAAGCTCACCAGCCCCATGAAACTCACGCTTCTAGCCAACAGAGCATGCACAAAAACATCTGCACACAAACACACACTCACTGGCACAGCTGTAGAACACAATTAAATTAGTGCATTTGGCAGACGGTGTGCAAACCTAGCTTTGCACCATACACACATTAAATCACAGGCATAAAGATGTGCACATACACACATAGTCTGGGGTAGAGGACAGATGCTACGCCCTCCCGTCATCCTCTCAAAGCCAGCTGGAGAGAAGATGAGATTTGGGGCTGATTGGTTTTGTCTATTTTTCCATCACGCCCTGTGCGCCTCACTCCATCCACCACTTTCGCCTTTCCACGGCGCAGCCTCATCCATGGACAAATAGTCATCATAAAAATCTGACATCTGTACCAGTTTGAAATGAACAGTGACAGGACTTCTTGACTGATTTTTATTTCTGAACTGTGGATGCCAAATTGGTGAAACATCAGTGAGGTGATAGAAGGAAATGCTGTATTCCTTTACAGCGTGTGATGAAAACTATCGCAAAGGGTTCTTTTTTATACACTTCTTTTTCATTACAATTTCATCATAACACACAAAGAACTGAAACTTTCTATACTAACTTTTAAGACGTTGTGTTTGAGGAGAGCGTAAAGAAGAGCCACATCAGAGGAGAGCTTTAATCTTAACGCAGTTGTTCTCAGTCAAGTAGCTCAGCGTTCCTCAGTGGCAGATTCAGACAATGGAGTGAAAAAGGTAAAAGAAAAAAAGGAGAGACCTTGAAAGAGGGTGACACTGGGCGAGGTGAAACTTGATAGAAAGACAAAAGGAAGAAAATAAAGGAAAAACTGGATTTTTTTTTTTTTATTGTCAAGGGTGGCTAGAGCAGTGATGGAACACCCTTCAGGGCAGACCACCTCCCTTCTGCTGCTCCTCCTTCCTTCTTCCCTCCCTCTCTCCACCGCTCTCGACTAGTCTGCTGGCTGTCTTTGGCTACGTCGCTTCAGTGCAAACAGAGAGACGGAGGGAGAGAGAAAGCACAGCGCTGCGGCCAAGCTCAACATTCACACAGATGGCAGAGGAAACGAGAAAGACCTGCCGCATCCAGCTGTTGGATTTCACTGACGATGGATACTGCAGTTAATCAAATAAAAAGAGGCAGGGAAAAGTGACAGAGATCCAGACAGAGGAAGCCAGGAAAGGGAAAGTTATAAAGTTCAAAAGAGGAGGGAGTGGACGAAAGATACAAAGGTGCAAATACGCTGGGATTGTACTCGAAGCTGAAAGAGAGATCACCTCACACTGAAAACAAAGGACCTCTGAAGCAGTCTGGCTCCAGTTGTGTGTGATTCAGCGGCGACTCCTGTGTGTGTGTTCGTGTCTGTTCAGGCGTTTCAGTGTGTGAGACAAGTGCATGGCTGTGGAGCAGTTAGAGAGAGAATCCAGCGGGAGACATAGAGAAAGCGTAGGAGCTCCGGTGAGCGAACAGCTTGACTGTGAGACAGATCGACTCTGACACTATCCTTTGTATTTTTGTGTGTGTGTTTGTGCGTGTCTTTGACAGACCGATAAAGGGAGTGATTGTGTGGTCCATACTGGCAGCCAGGGGCTCGTCCCAGTCACTGTGACCAGACCGTGGTGGTTGCTTAGTGGAGGCACAGGAGGAAGAGGAGGAGGTAGTTGTGGGCTGGGGACAGTGGCAGGCCCAGGGGTGGGGACATGGCCTTGGGGGGGCCGCATACCGTCCTCCACCCTGCACCGGGACAGACGCTGGGGCTGGGGGTCCTGGAGCGGGGGCGCATCCAGGGGAGCTCCCAGAATCTCAGAGCTCAGGCCTTGGTTAAGTGGAGGGATGGTTACAGGTGGAGGTAGTACTGGGGTAGGAGGTGGAGCAGAGAAAGGAGGCAGAGTGAGATGTTCCCGCAGAATCTGGGTTCTCCTCGGCTCCCTGGTTCTCATCTTTCTCACTTCCCTATTCTTGTCCGTGTCCCTTCGCGGGGGCGTCGGATTCAACTACCTGGAACCACCCGGGTGGGAAGAGTCACGGCGTGTGAAGCTCGTGCCCAGCTACATGGGTGCGCACCGCCTGTCATCACCTGATGCCCCACAGCAGAAGACGTGTGCCTGTCAGCGCTGTGTCGGGGATCCTGGAGTTTCTGATTGGTTCGATGAAAACTACGACCCGGATATCTCTCCTGTTTGGACAAGAGACAACATGCAGTTACCCTCTGATGTCTACTACTGGTGGGTGGTAAGTAACTTTAATCTCTAAAGTTATGTAAGTTAGTAACAGTCTGGAGTGTTTTTCTTTTGTTTTGTTTTTTTCACATCAGCTAAAGCAGTAAATTATTGTAACATATCTCAAAGTCTGGAAAATTAATAACCTCCACAACCAGGGCTCCTACATCTTTGTAAATCTGTACTATATTAGGTGTGGTGACGCATTATTACATGTGCAAGTTTGTTTTGTTCCTGACATCTGTTTGATTTTTTTTTCTCAATATTCGAATAAAGCAAAGAGCCTATGCCCTCAATATACTACAAGTTTAATAGCTTAGCTTCTTTGCATATATACTTATTGCTCCTAATCGGTAAATATTAAGCTCTATCCAAGAGCGTGTCAGCTTAGCACAAAGACTGGAAGGCTGGAGACAGCATGGCATTTCCAAAGTAAACAAAATCTTCTTAGCAGTTCTTCTAAAGCTCACTGATTAACAGGTGTTATCGTGTTAGTTTGTTTGCCCCCTTCTAAGTGACAGCACATAATCCCTTGTAAAACCATTATAGAATAAACATGCAAGATATAAGATTAAGATTAATGAACTTTTAGTTGAATTTTGAACACAGCCTGCGTAGTTGATTCCACTGCTTCCTGTTGTTATGTTAAGTGTCTGGCTTTATAATTAACATACAAACAGAATAGTTTGTCCATACGTGATTGATACAATGTGATGTTAATATTAGCAGGGTTTGTGCCTGCCAGAGCTAAATCTCACACTGCTCCTAAGCACTAGAACAAATGCTACAGCTGTTAAGTTAGTTAATGTGTCTTATTAGCATACCGTTCTTGTTTTCACACATGTAAAAATACTTTAAATGATTGTTTTTTAAAAACGTAGTCATAAGGAACCAGAAAGAAATGTTATGAAGTCATACTTTGTCCATTCTTGAGCTATTCGTTCACTTGTGTTCATTAAAATGCCGACTTATCCCTCCGCGAGTTACAGCAGCCACAGTTTTCCTGGCAGAAACCCTCAGTGTCATACAGTCTTTAAAACAACTTCATTAGGTAAACTTATAATGTTTACAATGGTTTCATTTGATTGTTGGTATATTTACATGTGAGCAATTAAATAATTTAAAGCCAGGATCTGAATTCACTTTCATAATTATTCATGGAAAAATCCAGCAATAGTAATAATAATAAGTTCTCCACCGCCTGTCTGAGCTCTTGGCCCTTTATCTCAGTGTTCCAGGGTCAGATGTCCCTGACTGGAAGGGAAATTGGTATCCAGTGCATGCTACCACAAGTTCATGCAAATTGTAGAAGTTTCCAAATCAGAAATTTAAAGTTCTACTTATAAATGCTATGCTGCGTTTTTTGTATATGTGGTTTAGTTACTTGTTTTGGAGTAAAACACCTGGTTTGCATACTTCACACTAAATCTGCAGACTGCGTTTGGGTGATTTAATGTTTCTAACTTCATAAAGCGAAACACAATAATAAGATCATGTATTATACTCCAGCATATAGCATCATTCTCCTCTGAACCACAGTAAACAAAAATAACTTTGTGCCACTGTCTGGAGCACTATCAAGCACTTTCTATTTATGTATATAGAGAGCGTGGGGAGCTGCAAGTTACATGGAAGACATAAGTTTATAGAACACTAACACAGGGGGAGTAACACATAATAATCTTGTCCTCCTCATCCTGCCTCATCTCTGAGCCAACCAATCCCCCTCTTACAAGTCCTACATGCTTCTCAAGTATCCCTGCCAGTCATATGTGATGGTATTTGTGGAAAAGTGGAACAAATAAACAAGGTTGGCCTCTGGGTTTTCCTTAAAATGTTTTATAGTAATGTGTAAAAAAACAAACAAACAAACCCCAGAATGAGTTTTTTTTTTTTTTAGTCAAGTGTGAGACACAGGAAGCACTTAAAGGATCATTATGTAAATGCCTCCTTTTAGTTTGATTTGTAACTATTTACGTACATGCGTTGTCTCTCTATGTCCACTCAAATCTAAGTGCAAATGTGTTTGTGTGCATCTGCAGTAAGTGTCATCCAGTTTAGTGTCCTTCAGTGGCCGGGTTAGACTCTTATTTCAAAGCCGAATCCTCAGCTAAGCTCTGAAATGGCAAAAAACTGCAAACACAGGCCAACAGCTGCCAAGTCATTAGGTCACACAGGGTAACAGGGTGGTGATGAACTGGCGTGGGGGGGGGGGGAGTGGATAGGAAAGGAATGGGCAGATCTAAAATACATTTATATTAAATTATATTAATTTAATTATATCAAATGTGGTTTCTGAATGTAATTAGTCCAGAAATGTAATCATCTGCTTTTAATGGACTTCCAATAAGTCACATTGCTTGACCACTGTAGGCAGTCATTTTAATGAACGACTTGTGTTGGTTACACCACGTATGTAATGTTGTTATTGCTTGATTTCTAATATATAGCATATACCTTGTGTGTTTGTTTGGCACCATGAACTCCTGACCTTGAAGACCCCTTAACTTGAGGTCTGGAGTGTAGTTTTGGCAGATATGTTAAAATCATTGCTAATGCTAATGGGGAGGACTCTACCTATCTTAAAATACCTTAACATTTAAATTTGGAAACTTCATAGAGAGTTTCCATATTTTTCTCTAAATTTAGAATGTTCCTTAAAATATTGTAAGAATGAACATAATGTAAATTATATTTATTAGCCTCCTATGAAGGCAAAGACAACTCACCAGGCTTTGGAGAGATAAGTGTTGTAGACAGGCAGCTGTCCTTGTTTCTGAATTACTGCAGACACAGTGAAAAGTGCCAGTTTACGTGTTGTCTGCATAAATTTAGAGTAGAAAAATGTCACAGCACCCTGAATGAAGCTTAACAATTTGCCCAGAGTGATCACAAGGCATGTAAATAATTCAAATTCATGCGGCCTCTCCTGCAGAGGGTACTGCGGAGAATAAAAACTTGACTAGAACTTAATTAGAATATTATATCTGTTTGAAAAGAGAAACCCTGCATATCACAGTCAAGAATTGTTGGACTGCTGGAATTAGTTGTGCGGAAATTTGCTGAGAATTACAATCGCAGACGTACTCCAGAGTCTTTAATTGAGTCATGCGTGAATTCTGACTTTTTCAAAAGAATTGACATCAAACCTAAAAGGCAAGCCTTATTTAGCAACTACACAATATTTATTCTCTCACACTGCAGTCAGCAGATTTCCACTCTCTAATCAATACATCCATTTTAACTTAACAGGAATTAATGGATGGCTGGGTGGAGAATGGAGAGAGGAATGGCCACAGACCTCAAGAGTAATAATGGCTTGCTGTCTAGTGTCTTGCCTGCTGTTTATATGGTTGTGTTTCGAGCTAGTATTATCTTTGAGCGCTGTAATGTAAAGTAAGGATGACTTACAGTCCTTGCATTTGGGAATCAGAAAACAGAAAAAGACATTGTTTCCTGGTAAAGACTTTTATGAGGCAGACTTCAGCAATTCACAGTAGGGATCATCTGTGTAGCTGCTCCCTAGTCAGTTACCTCCTTTTATTTCTTCTGAGAGAACCTCTTCAGTCCAAAAGTGATTTGTTATGGGAAGTCTATGCACCCGATGCAACCAGTGAAAAAAAACACTTCTCCTTTGTTATTTGATTTGTTTGTTTTTAGTATTGGTCGACTTTCTTTTATTCCCAAATCCAATAGCAGCGCTATAAAGAAATGAAAACAAGCGATTAATGCGTATTCGTGATTGGACCTCTTCAATCAAACCTAATGTGCAAATGTGTACTCCTGCCTCAGGAGAGGCACAATGCAAGCACGCAGTGAAAGAAACATTTTAAGCATTTCAGTCTGTTGCTGTAGACACAAACTCTCCAATGTTATAATTGTACTTTTTAAGGTAATTTTACAATTTCTTTTAAAATTTGCACACTGGGCATCTGTCTCTAATTTTATAACAGGGCTAATTTTGAATATCTAATGTGGCTTCTGGAAACAGCAGTGAAATCTTGTTTCAATGGAAAAAGAAAAATTAGAGTTCCTTGGATGCAGTTGCCAGGAAACTTTGGGAGTCAGAAGACGGCTGACATGAAGGAAGCTCGACAGCATCCAGCTATGCTGCCAGAAAACAAACGCCAAAAATTAGTAGCCCCTGAACAACAGCGGTATCGAATGCCAAGCTGGCTCTGGCATCGTGTATGCAGTCAGAGACCGAGGAAGGCAAAGGGATGGATGGATCAAGGAGGATTGAAAAAACAGAGACAAAGACACAATAGCAGAGAGGCAACAGCAAGAGAAACAAAGTCAGAAGGTGTGAAAGAAAGATTAGTGGACTCTGATCAGGGCTTATGATCTGCCTCGTGCACAAGCAACCCAGAGAGAAAAGGAGATGAAGATAGACAAGAGGAGCAGCAGTAAGGCAGAGCGGAAAGGGGAAGTTAAAGAGCAGGAGTTAGACATGCGGGCAAAAAGGCTGATAGAGAAGATGCATGAATGAAAATCTTGAAGACTGAGATCTGTGTTGGAAGAAGCGAATTAAGGGCACTGGTGGGTGCAAAGGAAGGGGTGACAAAGGAGTGTGAAAATGAAGATTGCTGTGTGTGGGAGAGACAGAGAAAAGATGGTTATGGATAGGAGGAGCCATGCTTCAGCTGCCAATACCCCGATGGATATCCATAGGATGCCATAAACTGCATTCTTTGTTTATAGGTTGTTGTTTTGTTTTGTTTTTTTACATTTGTGCAGGTGCTTGTTTTATCTTTTCACGCATGATTGCACATTTGCCTGTGTGGTTTGGCAGATGCTCAAATGAGCCAGGATTTATTTTTTGCCTCTTAATTGGACAACTTCTGTTTGTTAGTTGGTAAGCATCATCATACCACAAAAGGGCACTCAAACCGTGATCCAGAGAAATGAAAAACACTCTTACTGACATGAATAAAGCAAACAATTTTTTTTTCTTAACTGTAAACATGTGGCTTCAATATACTTCATGCCCTTTAAGATCACTTGTCGATGTAAAGCGACTGGTGCCTGCCCAAGAAAGCTTTGAAGTTAAAGGATAAGTTAAAAAACGGGCATTTCGTGAGTTAAAGCTTTAAAAATGAAGGGTGCCTCCATGCTAGCAACACTGAGAGGCTATAATTAGGCACAGCAATGCTTTGAGCTAAATGCTAATGTCACGATGCTAACATGCTGGAAGCGATTAACATTTTAAAATTACCATTAAACCAAAGCAGAGCTGAGGTTGATGAAAATCTGGTTAGTGTTTGGAGGGGCGTTTTTTGTTTTTAAGTATTTGATTAAGTGAAATTTACCAAATCATTTACCAAGAAATTAATATTTTCACATGTGGCAGGTGACACCCAGATTGTTCTGCTGGTGCTGCTGTCACTTTTTTCGCCTATAGATGAAACTAGTTTGCACGCTCAAGGACTCAAGAAGTAGTCACGCCCATGGTCTCTTACCATAGTCTCATGTGTTGAAATGCCATAATTTATTATGAGGACAAACATGCCAAGACGGTTTAAGCGCTTTTTAAAGTTCACCGGTTTAAAAGCTATTAAGGCTTCACATTAAAACGGCTTCAAAAGTCAGCAGCCACAGGTCAGAGGGTAGACTGATACTTCTGTGCTCATTTCAAATGTGCCCTGTAAAATGGTGGAGCTTTTAAGTATGGTAATTTTGTGAGGTGCCGTGCTTTATTTTTTTTCTAAGTGACCTTCCTCATTAAAATTATAATGGACTCTGTTTAAGCTAAAGCGCTTAGATTATTATTCATGTTTTCTGACAAGCTGATGAACAATGCATTAAACCCATTTTCACAGTAGCCAAAGGCAGGAACTTAATCTGAGGGTGTTTTTTTTTTCAATGTAAAACACCAGTAGCTTCACATTTATGGTGTTATTTATCCATTAATCCTCTGACAGACAGCTAGCTTAAGAGCGACCTATTGTATCACTCTCCTCCTCTCTTCATCTTTCTCTGAGCTATGTTTAGATCTTATTTTTCCTCTTCTGTGCACCTTTACATTTACCAAATCTTTTTTTTAAATAATTTACTCTGAAACAACCTTTGCTTTCTTTTCTTTTTTAAAAAGATTTTCTCACTCCGCTTGTTTTTGACATGTGGACGGCAATGCCTCAGCTCCTTTGACCACAGTCTGACTGCATCCTGTCAGTCTGACACGTAGCTGTTACCTAAACACACACGCACACACTTAGGCACAAGCATCTGCTTATTTTCTCTTGAATGCAGGCGAGTGCATGCATACACATGCACACGGGCACACAGAATGTAACTAAATTTAAAGTCTCTTGTCAGATATGATTTGTCTGCAGAGGAGAAACTACACATCCTAACTATCTCTCTCTCTCTCTTGTTCTCTCTCTAGATGTTACAGCCCCAGTTTAAACCCCACAGCATCCAGCAGGTGCTGCTGAGGTTGTTCCAGGTATTTTATATTATTAATTCATCTTTCCTTTGCCGTAGTGCTTTCATATCAGCCAAGTCATTAATTCAGACTTCCGTCCAAAGACTGAGTGGAGGGGGAGCAGATTGTCTTTATTTGACATTTGGTTTATCTCAAACCTGGCTCATTCCTCTCCAGCGCGTCCGTATGACTTTTTTATATTCGGACTCTCAAAGCACTTAAAGTGCTTTCCCATAAGGATGTAGGTTTAGTCTGGCTCCCTTAGGGCTGAAGTGGTTCATGTATTTTTCATGGAGATTCTCATAAAGAATTCACCCCAATATTGAGAGCTGCATGTATTTTCACAGTCAGGTCTGAGCTGCAGTTTAGGTCGTTTTATGTGTATTTGTGATGTATTTAATTTCCTCCGTAGCTTCGGTCCAGTCTGCTTGATTTAATCATGGTTGTTTATCACAGGTGATTCCCGGAAGGTCGCCGTACGGCTCGTGGGATCCGGGACGCTGCCTGCGCTGCGCTGTGGTGGGGAACTCCGGGAACCTTCGCGGGGCCAGATATGGCGCAACCATTGATGATCACAACTACATTATGAGGTGAGAGAGACGGCTGCAACGGATAGATGAGCAGAGCAAGACAAAACAGAGTGGATGCAGGGCACTATTAGATAAAAGCACGACTCAAAGAAGTAAAATTATGCTGTAAGACCAAAGCTTGGAGGTGAAGGAGGGAGAGGAGAGGAGGGAGACAGCTGGAGGGAAGAAGAAAAAAGAGTTTATGTGGGGATTACACTGTATTCTCACTCCGCTCAGTATGTGCCATTAAAGTTCCATCATCATAGCCATCTAGATTGTGTGTGCATGTGTGTACAGGATGGGGAGGTGTACTTACAAAGAAGCAAACAGCAGATATGTGTGCGATAGCAAAAGTAATCCCAGCGTTTGTGTCCCGAGACATTTGAACTTATAGGCTGCGTCTCTGTCTCACACACACGCCCATGCACAGAGGCACATAAATCCTTTTGTGTCAGTCTGCTCCCCAGCTGTTTCCGAGCCGCATTGACGGATCACAAAGCCTGATTGTTCTTAAACAATCCAGCTCATGAGCACAGCTATATGTAGTTTCCTGCACTGCGCGCGAGTTAGTGTCGAGGACACATGCCGGTGCCATGAAACACTCAGCAGGAGTGACTGATATAATGTGTTTTTGCCTGCCATAGGCAATGGAATCCATTAGAGCTGCATTCTCAATAGACCCGTGTGGGCAGCCTGCAACTTCCATCTCCTGCTACGATTTCTTAATGCTGTGCTTTGATTTTCATTTGTTTTTCAACCAGCTTGACCCACAAAAGTCCCCCTCACTATCACCACCCACCGCCTGTCTGCGTGCTTTTTAACTCCTGCTGTGTGAACAACATCTGTTTTGTTCACTGGCATATGGTAAGGTGAAGTCAGTAGCCACCTTTTTAATTCCAAGTGCAACCAACTGTTTACATAAACGGATCACTCCTCCAGACAGTGAGTCACAGCTACTGTAAATACAATGAATGGCTCAAACGCAGCTGAGCGATTAGTTACTGTCTGACTGATTTTCCTGCATATAATATACATTACTGTATACTCTGCATATGTGTACTTGATACAGTGTGACTGTGATAAACGTAAAGTGTTTTCACTGCTATGGGAGCTGTGCTATGATGTAGAGAACAAGTAAACAAAGAGTCGCTGAGAACAGCGCTCTATAGGTGAAGAACTTGTTTGTGTGACCTTGAATCAAACTGCATTCAGCAGCAAAACACTGAAATCACCTCAGCTGTAAAGTGTGACAAACTGAGCCCATTTTCTTTTATGACATGCTTTATTTTTACTTTATTTAAGTTAAGCACATTTTAAACAACTGTATTGTTTGCTCTCAAACTTATTTTATCAGTTACAAAATTGCTGAATAACACGCAAGCTGATATCTGTATACCAATATATCTGCCATAGACCCATAATAGCCTAAATTTGTATCTATATTGAGCTCTATGAGGTCATGAAGTCATTCTTCAAGAAATTGATTCCAGCAACATGAGCAGGAATTGCATCAGGAATTTGGCAAGTCAGTGTGAAATTAAATCCATGTGAAGGTACTCTGGCACCAGTTTGAGTCCAGCTGGAGGTAAAACCCAAGGCCTCACACACCAATTTCTAACAGCCTGTGACCTGATGATGTTCATCTCTCACGCTGTTCCCCCGTCACACTCTCTCCTAGGATAAATCTGGCACCCACAGTGGGCTACGAGGAAGACGCGGGCAGCCACACCACTCACCACTTCATGTACCCAGAGAGTGCCAAAAACCTGGCAGCCAACGTCAGCTTCGTGCTCGTTCCCTTCAAAACACTGGATCTGGTCTGGATCACCAGCGCTCTGTCCACGGGCCAGATTCGATTGTAAGACGAGACACGTGCACGCAGATATGCATAAGCATGGATTAAGACATGTCAAATACTGCTTGCAGCACAGGGATGTTGAAACTTGCCATTTGACTTCAGGGCACACAGACACACAGAAGAGTATCTTTGGGGAATAAATAAAATTTTCTTAACACACATGCACTGACACGTGGAGTGGAGATGTGAGAAGCCAGAGAGTTTTTGGGGTGGAACAATCTGCCAGCTGTCAATCATCCAGAATTCATAGCTCCAGCAATCACATAAAGTGCTGATTGAATGTAGTCAATCAATTTCTCTCTCTCCCTCTCAGTACTTACGCTCCAGTGAAGCAGTTCCTCCGAGTAGATAAAGACAAGGTATGTATTTTCATTGAGTGCAATTAATTTTGGCCATTTTCTCTCACACACACACACACACACACACACACACACACACACACACACACACACACACACAAAGAGGGAACCTGGTCTGCTACAACTGTTTCGCCCCATTCCCATTGTTGATGAAGGATTACAGTTGGATTATAAACCCTTCCTTTGTTTTCACTAATCTGCTCGTTTTTGGGTATTTTTAATCCGTGAAAATAAATAAACTCAGACTAATCCCTGTCATGTGAAGACTTGGCAAATATCTTCGCCTGGTCAGAGACTCAGTTTTAATTTATTTAAAAAAAATTTTTTACAGCATCTTTGTGGCCGACCCAAAATTATAGATTTAAAAGACTTACTTGCTTTGATTTCACAGTGAATAAGACTTTATCTTATGGTATCTTCCCTTTCTCTACATGTCCCTCCATGACCCAGGTCCAGATCTTCAACCCAGCATTCTTTAAATACATCCACGACCGCTGGACTAGACATCATGGCCGCTACCCCTCCACTGGGATGCTAGTGCTGTTCTTTGCTCTGCACGTCTGTGATGAGGTCTGTTCTTCTTCTTTCTCTCTCTGCATTTGCATCAACGTGGCACTTGTGTCCTATGTCTTGTTTTAACTTCTGCTCTCCTCTAGGTGAACGTGTTTGGTTTCGGTGCAGACAGCCGTGGAAACTGGCACCACTACTGGGAACAGAACCGCTACTCCGGAGAATTCAGGAAGACCGGCGTCCACGACGCAGACTACGAAGCCCAGATCATTGAGCGGCTGGCCAAAGCCGGCAAAATCACAGTCTTTCCTGGAAAATAACCAGCAAACCAGCCTGCATATATCTAAAGTTTAGTGTTAGAGGGCTGGTTCAGCAAACAGACACTATACAGGCTGCTTACATCATGTTTTTGCTTTCACTTACCTGCACAAGTTTAGGTTCTCAGCTGAAATAAAACCAAATGGCTACGGAAGACGAGACAAAGTGATCACAGTTGATACTCAACACTTTACTCCGTTCACTTTCCCCTCATATTAAATGAATGCCCTCTGTTGAGCTGCAGGTCGCATCTGTTAAGTAGCTACGAACAACTATTGTGTAGATCCAACGTGACTCTTTTCGCTGCTCTAAAAGTGGGAGTTGAGACTCAAATTAGAAGCAAAAGGCTCAGGATTTCACGTGGGCTGCGTTTGGACTGAAAGTCAAGGCAAAGGACAGTACAAACACAGGTATGAGGGCCCATGGAGGAAAACCTAACCAATGACAATAAATACTGACTTTGTTTGCAGCGTGGAGGATGCTGGAGAAGGAAACGGAGGAAAAACATGTCCCACTTTTGGACTAAATCCAGAGGAAATATTCACCTTGGATGACAACCTAATCCTCAATAAATAACAGAGACACGCCATCATATGTACTGAAAAGATGACAGTAGCTGAACGGTCAGCGTCTAGAGAAATGTTGTTCTACATCGTTTGTTGTTCCCCTTGTTAGGTACAGACCTTCAGAAAAGGCTGAGGTTGCAGACGCAAAAGTGTAATGTTGGACATTTAAAGGACGCCAGAACTTAAAAGGCCACTTCATAAACAGTTGTTCTTCTCAAATCTTGACAATTTTCACTGTAAACTCATATTTATGTGGTTTCTACTGGAGAAGACAGTGTTATAAGGACTTTGTCTGACAGTGATGGGTTGTAAAATGGTTCCTTAAAAGACAGTGTGTGATTGCTCTGGGTTTATAGCATATGACTGTCCTCTAAAGTCCCCAGAGTCCTTACAGTCTCAGCAAGGCATTAGCACCATGCAGCTGACCCACAGAAGCACAATGGAGACTTTTGCCTTTCAGCCATTCTGACTCAGAAAGATTACTGCAGCACTAGCACCGCATCCTGCTTTTAAATGCCACAACAACCACAGGCCCCTGCTACAGCCTTTATTCACATTCAGACTCGGAGAGGAAATGTTCTGGGAGAATGACGCTTTGACTGTGGTGAGGCCAAAAGCCCATCTCCGGGGATTTTATGTTTGGATGGAGGCATGCTGGTGTCTGGGCCCCGAGTTTAATCCTCATGTGGTCTGTCCAGGTCTAATTTGGGAGAAGAGGACTAAAAACAAAGAGCTGGGGCTTGTAGAAACAGACTGACAAAGCCGGCATGAGAAGCAGAAAACGAAGAAGGCGTCGCGTCGCTGCTGTTTATGTGCAGCCGCTTGCACAGTGCTACTCAAACTCACCGCTCTGGTTTGGAAAAGATGGAGAAGCTAAGACTTCTGGCAACCTCCCACACCTCAGTGGAGTTAGAAACTGTTCGGAGCACTTCATCCCAAATTAAGGCCCATTTAATGGAGTGAAAGAAACCTCCACCAGATATTAGAGTTATTAACTCATAAGTAGCTCAGCATCATTAACCACTAGCTCCAGTCCCTCTTCAACCAATTAAAACTTTCAGCTGTGTCTGGAGGGGGCGGAGCTACCAGTCGCCTTACACTTGACCTCTCTGCCATAAAACTGCACATCCTGTCCCGTTGTTTTCATCGTGATGACATCCCACCCCCCCGCAGAGTTCATGCTTAGCTTTGTTTGATTTGAGGGATTTACAGGATCACCTTAGAAAAAAAATGTGTTTCTGTCACCATCAAGTAGTAGTGATTTACTTGTGATATTCGCCATTGTTAGTTGATATGTCTTTAACAAGAAAACAAGCAAATGATAGTTTAGGATGTGCTGCTAGACCATTTCTAGAGGAGAGGTAGATGGGCGAAAGTATTTGGTTTAAGCTGAGGTTGTAAATTCATCCTTGGAGATGTGGTCATAAAGAGGTGGAGGCTGAAAATGAAAGGTACTCAGGGTTCCTACGCAGGTCTGTAAAACATGAAGAAAAACTGGCAGAGTGAACTCAACTCGCTCTTCACTCGCACCTAATGCAGTTATACTGATTTGAATCATTATCGTAAACGCAGCATTTGTACTGAGAGCTGTGGCTTTGAAACTTTATGTGCTTTTCTTTGTTTTCTTTCATATATATAATGTTACAAATATGGATGCCCATATTAAATATTGCCAAATTTTCAAGTAATAAGGTAAGCTTCTATAAAAGTAACTGCTGTGAGCTCTAATCCCAGATGTTACACAGTTCTAAAGGCTTAGTTTAATGTTTTTTTCTGCTCTTGTGTCTATCTGATGTCAGCTTGGTGCATATTTCCTTATATGGTCAGCCACAGCTCTGGCTTTCCTACAATCCGGATGTTCAGTCTGACGTCACTAGCCGTGTCTGGGCCTAAACTCCGCTGCAGGTCCATATATCAAATGATCACTATGGCATTACTGAGAGTTGAAAAACTGTCTAAAGTCTTTCATCTTTAATAAAATGATCAGCCTTCTCCTCTACCAGGTGTAACAATTGAGTTTAACATCCAGGCATCCATGAAAACGGAATTTATGACATTTAACGGAGTTAGAAGTTAGCAGGGAGTTAGCTCGCTAGCTTCTATCTAAATACAATATAGCATGTCCTGACTGCGGGGTTTTGGAAACAAATTAAAACGTACAGCTCTGCTATCACTTCCAGCATAAATGAAGACAGAAAACTAGACAGCAGTGACGTTTGTAGGGTTACTGAAGTTGGGCTAGCTGGTATATAATGATGTGCTATGTGACCGCTAGCGACACAGCTATGTTAGCATAATATAAACAAGCTAACTTTTTTTCCACTCGATAAAAGTTACCGTGAGTGTTCTCGGTGGTCAGGAACAAATGTAATTGCATGGCAGGATGCTGTAAAAGGACCAAACTTCAGCCAGGAGAACAACTGAGATAATCCATCCACAATACGAAGTTAGTCATTCATATACTGCTGCATGGGCTGGGCTGTAGTTACATCCTAAGGTTTTAAAAACTGAGCTTAAATAAATGATTAGTGGTAATAAAAGCCGAGGGAGGTCAACAGTGATCACTGACTGTTTTAGGAGCTTTTTGAGATCAAATAGAAGAAAATACATAACATTAAACATGTTAACAACACAAAAGCCATATTAAACGCAGACTACTTTAGACCCGGAAGTAGGATTCGTCGCGTCATCACTGAACAACCAGATAAGAAGGCAAGGGTGCAAGACAGCCAATCACAACAAAGAGGCCAGAATGTTTCATTTAGATGATGCGCTGGGTGGCTATTTAAGATAAGATAAGATAAGATAGAACTTTATTAATCCCTCGGGTGGGTTCCTCTGGGAAATTCGAAATATTTAAAGGGCCAGTATAAGGTAAATTATTGAAAACATTTTTTAAACTGCTAATCAAGCAGAAACCACAACAGAAAATGAGCATTAATGGCCCCTTTTAACATTTTCTTTAAATTTCTTTGATAATATTTCTGTCAGTCACAGGCTCGATTCAGTGGTGAGTTGTCAAACTGTAAGTCATAAATTACTTAAAGGGTCTAAACACTTAGTTTCAAATTTACATATTTCAAAAATAGTATTAAATATTTATGAGGAAACCAACAACATTCAGAGTTAAAGGCATCCTGTGGAGTTTTTGACCACTGGCAACATTATGGAGCAGCGTGTCCTGTTTTCATACATCTAAAATTAGAGAATGTAGTAATATAATGGTTTTCCCTGCTGATGGCTTTTAGTTTTTTTGTTTTGTTTTGTGTTTAAATCAGCTTTGTTAATGTTTTACGAATAGGAAAAAGCATTGAGCTGGGCTGTTAGATCTGCAGGATATGCTTACAGAGAAACAAAACCTCTGCAGGCCCTGTCGCCGCTGTTGCTCTATGAGGTTCCCAAAATTCACCAGCAGTGTTTTTATGTTTTTTGTTTTGTTTCATCTCACATTTTTCCACATCCGGCCTTCCTATTTTAACCCAGGGCAAACAGCACAGACAGACTCATAGAGCATGCTGCTCTGTGAGAAAAGTGCTAGGTACAGCTTGAATATTTTTCTTTATGAGTCAGCGTGTATTTAGTGACTCATAATGTGGCATGCGCTGAGTTAAAATACCAAATCTGACACCCCCCTAAAAATGGTTATGAAGATTTGTCAATAGAAGCTGCGTAGGAACTGTGAGCGCCAACTTCTGCAGCACCTGCTTCATCCATGTGAAATAAGACCTGTGTGAGAGAACAATCACATCTCTCCGAGATTGTTGTTATAACTTCGGGGATATCATCCCCTGACATTATTACTGAGGTATGTTCTTATTAGCTGTTTTACATTTTACATGTACTTTAACCAACATTCTTACTGAGAACGATTAAAGAGTATCCATTATGCTTTACCTAATTTTCTGTCATATATATATATATATATATATACTGTTACAGAAGTGGATGCTCATATCAAACATGGCCAAAATTTCAAGCACTGAGGTGAAAAAGGCTTCAGCCTGCTCTAATCACCCAGTTTCAGACAGTTATGGGGGGGTCTGTGCCTAATTTGTTCGTCTCAGCTAATCAGAAGAAAGCTGGCTTAAAGGGAAAAGAGCCAACACTGGTTGTTTTCAGTGGCAAGCTGAAGACCCAGTATATGATAAATAAAGATTACTTTGAGCTATAAATCATTAAAGGCTATTGTGAGAGCCCAAGAATAAAAACACAACAAACATGGAGCTGGAAATGAGCACAAGAAGTCCACTTTAAGCTGTGCCTGTGCTTCTGATATGAGCTCCGTTGGTGTATTACTGTATTGTCATTGTACTTGATTTCAGTGTTTTTCTTCTTCTTTGCACATAACAGATTTTACAGGATGTTTTGGTGTTGCTGTGGCTGATTCTGGACACTCTTTATCTCTCTCTCTCTCTCACACACACACACACACACGTGTACACTCGTGCTTTCGTGCCTTGTCCTGCTGCTGGACATCCTCTCGCCTACAGCTGCTCCATCGGCAACACACACCTGCTACCATTTGCCATTTTTTCCCACAAACACGTGCACACAAAAGCACACACATGCACATCTTCTGGCTGAGAACTGTGCCTTCTGAGCTGTACATGCACACACCTTCATGAAACACGCTCTTCTGCCTTCTGGTCACGGTACAAAAGTCCCCTGGTGTTCACTCCTTACTGTCATTGTTTTCTAAAGATGGCTGAGGGAGAGATGTAAACTCGTGATGCAGCGTGACTCACGGTGAATTCATATTGGGCCCTTTGCTTCTTTTTGGGACACAGGGTAGATACTCGTGAGGCAAGATAGACGGCAGACGGAGAGAGCTTGAATCTGCTTTATTCAAGTCCGCGACTCTGCGGGTACCTGTCCTGTTCTTGTCTGTTTTGAAGCACGCCGCGAGTGTAAAACAGCAGATGCAGATGATAACAAAGCAGCTAAAATCGTAGACGTATCACTGTACTGCTTCTGTGGTGAACTTGAGCCTGGTTCGGTGTTTTCTTAAAATCGTCAGCTGCCACATTCAGAATGAATGTGTAAATTGTTTTGGAGATAATGTGGCTTTTATGCAGACATTATTTATGTTGCTCTCCGGTAGCAGTGTAACACATTCCTATCAAAAGCCGTAACTGTAACCCCCCCCACAAACAGACCAGATCTTGTTCTGACATTGAAACAGTTTTCAGCTTCCTGGCTCACAGCTGTAGACCTGAACATCGTGATAGAAAGAGATAAGTGGCAGGGCGATCCCTTTCGGGTGTACCAGCCTAGATTAGTGTGGAGTTTTTCCCTCCACCTACATGACACAGATCTAAAGTAGGTCTTTTCTCTGACCCAATACACTCATTTTTCTTTTCTCCTGGAGAACCAGTTTTCTGGTTAGGTTCTGTGTTGTAACTTTGTAGGAAACAACTGACAGCATTTCAGTTAAATTTGTGCTTGTGTGCTTGTGCTAGGCTGTGAAATTTGATTGCGTGGCTCACTGAGGCTGACTTACAGAAAATGCTGAGTTTAAACTGGACTGATTTAATACAATTATACAATAATTTTAGATCGGACTACCCCGACCATCCCTGTGCTAAAAGCTGATTTGTTCGTGCTGTCAGTGGAATCCAGGTCCCCGATACATCCAGGACTATTTTTACTCAGTTTTGTCTCACGTGTCATGTGCTGCTGCTCGGTGAAGCCACAAACATCACCCAATTACTGATCGCCTGAAACTATGTTATCGAGCTTTGTGACGCTGCACGGGGAGTTTACCACACTTTCCATTTTCGTGGATAGAAACAGAGGCACATTAAACGAATTGGCTGCATTGTTTATGGGGTAATCAAAAAGAATGAGTGAAGGGAACTAAGACCATTTCAAAACACCAGATCAGCGAAAAAAAGGAAGCTGGACAATAATGTTTATAGCGTCACATACAGAAATTTTAAAGGGAAAATCAGAAAACTCTACCAAAACCTACCAAACTGTAGGTTAATGTTTGAGTTATAATGATTTTAATTGTGGACTGACCTGCTTTCACCAACATGGATTAGGAGATTTGGCTCCCATGCAGCAATACAGCAAATTGTTGCCGGGCACTGAACCGAAAACTAATGAAGCTAACATAATGCAGACTGGTGCTTTTGAGTGCTTTGTTTTAGTGTTACACATTTAGTAAGAAAACTGTTTTTCCCTGAAAGATGGAATCTGAACCCCTTTGTGCTCCACGTATTTTCTACCCATTAATATGAACAGACAGTTTGGAAGCGGGACCAGTGGAGGAAATTCAGGTGGGGTGGAACCCAAAGACTGTTTATAGAAGAAAGAAGTAGCCACTGTGACATCACTCATTTGTTAGTGAATGAGATGAGCGTTTTTGAAACCAGCAGTTTTAAGAGCAGGCCATATCTGGTGGACACTGCTCGTTGGTTCACCACGTGTCCGTTGCACAGGAGATAAACACCGCTTCATCATTATTCTGGAAACTAATTTGAACCATAATTTGCAAAATGAACATTATGTTTTCAGCTAACAGTTAAGACCATTGACTCACAATAAAGGTACTTAAAAATGTGATAAATTTAACATATTTATCCATTGGCGCTCTCTTTAAACCTGAAGCTATGCCCATCTTTTATATACAGTCTATGTTCCCATAGACAGGTTTTAGTCTTTAATGATAAACAAACAAGATGCAGCATGTTAATAAATGAGCTTTAGAGGCACTGGTATGAGGACAGATGAGGCATTTTGAGTTTTTGTAAAAAAAAAAAAAATCTTAAATCATTACTTAATTTGACAGGAACAAATAAAATTGGATCAATTTGTGGTTGTCTAGCAGAGGTAAATGATAGATAACCTGTGCCGGATTAATAGTTTAATTCATTCGCCTCGTTCTGTTTCTTTCCATTTGCTGTGGTTGAATCTCTGTGTCACTCTGAAGTAATGGAGAATAGCTTTGTGCAGTAGGGACAGACATTGCACTGGCTGTTTGAAAAAGAGTTTGTAGGAACAAATACATCATGATCAAAACACTGCCAGTGCTGGCTGTTGGCATCGTTACATCGCCGGCTCCTCCTGCCAGCCTGCTGAGGTGGGAACAGCCACAAGCTGCTCCTTCCTCATCAGTTCACTGGTCTGCACTGAACAGAAACGGCTCTTTAGCAGCAGCAGCAACAGTCAGTGAGCTGCAGACAGCCCATGTCAGACTGTCTCTGTGGATTGTAACGCCAACACTCATACATACCTCCGTTAGCTGTTGTCCCAGTACTCTACAGTGAGCTAGACAACACCAGTCTTATAAAGTAGGCTTAAAGGCTGCTTAGTGAATGCATCTGTCGCAACAACAAAACGAGTAGTCAGATATTTAAACACTAACGTTTGGAGGGTTAAGACCTCTCCATGTGGACGGTTTCCCGTTATTGCTGTATGGATTTGTCATTGTCTAGTCCGGCTTTAATGTCTCATTCCTTGGTAGGAATACCTTTTGGACAACATGTATTTACTGCACTCAAACATCTGTATGATATGTGAACAGACTCTTTGTATCTTATGGCATTGTACAAATAAAAGCTTCATGAAAGATGAGGTTAAGGCCTGATGCTGTGTTTGTGATGCCAAATGGTCAAAGGATTTGTAATGATAATAAATCAGTGCTGATATAGTGTAAACAACAAAAGCTTGTACAAGGTATGCAACTCTCACTTCTTTTAACAGGTCATATTGGGTCACATTTTTGTTTAGTAGCTGATTGTGTCAGTATCAATAGACTATAAGAGATAACCTCAATTTGAGTTTTGGCTGTCACACTCTTATCTTTTTTAATCCAGTGAGAGCTGGATTTGAATGTGAAGCTCATACATTAGCAACTGTTCAATCATAAAGGGCCGTTTTCCTGCAGATTTCTACACAACCACAGGAGTCGCCCCCTGCTGGTCATTAGACACTGAGACGTGGAAGCTACAGCCATCTTTTACGTACAGTTTATGAACAGTGCTTGGAGTTTAGATCAATCTCAAATCCATAACAGTCCATCTGAAATGAATAACCCAAAGTTCATCACAGATCTACCAGGAATGACACAGACATGTGGCATTTGTCAGCTGTATTTATTCCATCCCATAGCGTGACATTTCAGTGACAGGAAGCAGATACAATAACAAAACTTTCTGCATTTAATTAATCAATATTAAATGTCAGCAGCATGAAATTGCAAAGATTGGTTACTAGAAATGTTCGTGATCATTTTACAGTTAGTGAATTCTTAATTTACTAAATTAAACCCATTATTTTATTACATGTCAGAAAATGGCTTGTTATTTGAAGACTATAATACAGCTACTGCATGTACTGTACAACTTAAGTCCAGCTAATCACAGGAGAGCACACAGGCTTTTGTCATACACATGGACGGAGCCAAACTGCTTTCTGCCAATAAAGGATAAACATTATTTATACTGTGTCCAAGCTGGGTCAACTTTACTGTTATTCCTGAGCCCAAGTGGTACAGGAAGCCAAAAGAAGGACAAAGTGCCTTGGGGGCTTGTTTCTAAACAAACAGGACTACAGTGAGATGAAACTAAACATGGAGGCAGGATGGTGGTATGTCGAAAGCCCACTTTGTGCTCCAAGGTGGGAATTTTTTGTCAATTTATCTGAGCTGCACAGTACTTGTAGGAGGCTACATCAAATGTATGTCCCTTTTCTTTTCCTCTGCATGCAAAAATGAGTTGGAAACAGGAAAGTAGAAATCATCTGCCATCCTCCAGTTATGAGTGGATCTTATGTGTTCAAGTTATTCCCAGAGAGACGAGTTTTAACAGGGCAAAGCAGAAAGTAAAGACGAGTGGCTCATTTATTGCTGGCTGAGCATCAGTGGTTGAGTTTTGCTAGTTTTCCAGCCTTTCTAAGTCTAAAAGAGGAGAGGAAAACGAAGACAGGATGTTTGAAGATTTCAGACTAATTTCCACTTCACTCCCCGATATGTTTGTAACCGCACCTCCCACACAGACCCCACCCTCGCGCCTCTTAGTTCTCCCCCAGTTTGAGCCGTGCAAACTCGTTGGCCATCTGGAGCGCCTCCTGCAGGCACTGTGTGTTCCTGCCCGTGGCCTGTGCAGACATGTCTTTGCCGCCTCCCTTGCCGTCCAGCAGGGGACACAGCTCCTGAACCCATTGGCTGGCCTTCAGGCCACGGTTAGCCACATCCTGCAGAGAAGAAAGGTGGAGGGTGGAAAGCGGAGGGTTAAATTCATGGAAAATGCTCAGAGCAAGGCTTCTAGCATATGTCACTGAACGATACCTGTGGGACTTGACACAAACAGGTGATCTTGCCAGCATCTGGATCTACAGTGAAGAGCATCGCAGCTGTCTGAGGGGACTGCGACTTCAGCAGCTTCAGTGACTCATTCAGAGCCTGAGAGAGGAAGAAGGAAAGAGGGATGTAAAGAGGGGTAAAAGGAAGTAGGAAGAGAAGAATAAAAAACATCTCCTAATCAGCACTATTGATGTCTCAAGGTCACAACTAATGGGCCACAGAGCTGATTTAGTCCCGTGGCAATAACACAGTGAGATAAGCTAAGTGAGCCTGAGAAAATGTGCAGAGATAAAGTGAATTTTAATACTGTTTGCACTCCTAATTTATTTCTGTACAGGATGCTGATGAAGTCTCGGGGACTGGATTATAAATTTGCTCTCTCTTTATGCTCTGTATATCCAACAAGGACATGGTTCTTTTATGGAATAACACGTAAAGAGATTTATAAGAATTCTGCTACTGATTTTTAGACTTGCCTTCCCAAAAATATTCTGTCTTGACTCTCACCTTTGCTGAGGCTCCAGTCTCCATCTCCATGATGAGCAGCGGCTGGTTTGGGTTGCTTTCAATCACCTCCTTCGTCTTCTCCAGAACCCTCTTCTGGATGTCAGCCTTGTAGTTGCGGTCCAAGTCATCCATGGTCTTTTTCAGGCCCTTCAGGGTTTCCCTCATCTCATCCTTTTGCCACTGAGAGATTACAGCGGTGCCTATCGACTGCAGAGGAGACGGAAATGTTACCACAGTGCAATTTGCAATTTTTTCACAATTTTTTCACAATTTTTTCACAATTTTTTTTATTTGCCTCAGAACGTCTCTCTAAACCAAACATCCCATTTACCTCAGTCATGTCAGCAATCTCTTTCTGTATGTCCTTGTTTGGGCTTGTCTGCTGCTTCACCTTGTCTCCGAGGACAGACAGAGACTGGCGCAGGGCATCGGCTTTCCTTTGAGCCTGATGGATATGCGACACAGCAGAGTGAGGCAGGGGCAAAGATCAAAAAGGGCAAAGAAACACGAGGAGGAAGAATGAGAAGAGAAGACGACGACTGGTGGAAAAGATGAAAGACTAATTGTCTAAAAATAGTAAATTTGTCCTGTGGGCCTGAAGAGAGAGGGGTGCTACATTCTTCTTTCTACTACAGTGTTCACCCCAACATTCATTCAAGTTTCATCACAGAAACCCAAAGGTCGCTTTGTCTGGGACAAATTTTCCTTTAATCAGTCGTGTTTGTAGTTACCAGTGTGAACATTTCACCATCAAGACACGCCCGCCCCTCTGTGGGGCTACCGTCTTTAAAATGTTGTCTAAACCCTTCTCTGTATGTGGGGGTGGAAGTGAGTACATGAGTGTAACGCTTTGAGCGAGTACATCAGTAAGTGTAAGCTGTGTGTGTGTGTCCTGACCTTCTGGGCCTCTGTTCCTGTCACTGCAACGATGCGGCGGATGCCCTTAGCGATGGCCTCCTCTGAGACGATGACGAACGGCGCGGCGTGACCCGAGTTCTGCAGATGGCTGTGGATAACAGAAAAGAAAAACGTTACACAACTGCGGGAGGCAGATGAGAAGTAGGAGAGGGGCGAGCAGGAGCAAAGGATGAGGAGCAGAGGGAGAGGAAAACATTACCAAACAACAGCAGCAGGAATGAGAGGCTCTTTGAAGTGGCTGCAGATTAAAACAACATCAAAGACAGCATCAAGAAGCACACCAACAGTTTACTGAAACCTGAAGCAGCTTGAGATGGAAGGATGTGCAATTAAAACCAAAAAAAGAAGATAGAATGGGCTTAATGCAAATGTCTTTTGCGGTGCTTAAAATCTGAACCGACCCTCGCAGCCTTTGCATCAAATGTAGCTCGGAATATTGGCTCCTGCAGCACAAAATGGCATAAAAAGCCAGGCTATAACACAACGTGTGAAAGAGCGGAGATGTCTGGGCATTCAGGTGAATTTTACAGCCAGGAGCAGACACTGTACGAGTCAGTGGAGCAAGTCTAATCAGTGGATTGAGCTTGACGAAATGTTCCAGGCCTCTGTCTGCACAGGGACACGCTCGTCTCACCATAAAGATGCACAAATCCAATTAACGCTTTCCACTTTACACACCGCCCCTGGGCTGGTCTGAAAACTATCGGCCCAATGCAAATGCGCTTATTTGGACTTTTGTACACTGATGTGTTCATGCTGCACACTTGATTCCACTCAGGGCGCACACACAGTAATGGCACGGCAAACACACTTGAATCAATGCAGCATATCAAATTAAGAAAAATGTTAGCATGCTTGGATTTTTCATCTTGCCACATGTTGTCGTTCTGCTCATTTTTCCCCCCGTGCATTTTCCCAAACATCACTAACATCTGTGAAATACACTGTTAAACAAATAGGCATTGTCACCATTCATTATCACAACATGATAATGAATGAAGCAGCTCTCCAAACTAAAGGAGTGAAGCTGAGAAAAACTGGTTTGAGGTTTTTAGGCAAACACTAACAGAAGGCCATTTTCTCTGTTTGAGAAACTGTTGAGAAACTGACAATTAGAGTCCATTATTCATGGGGAACGGCTGCAACTGATTTAAATCACAGACAAGAAACCCATCAATAACATAGTTAGCGATAGAACCTGAGATCCAGCACCAAACTGTA
Organism: Mchenga conophoros; assembly: GCF_057382185.1. NCBI lineage: Eukaryota > Metazoa > Chordata > Actinopteri > Cichliformes > Cichlidae > Mchenga > Mchenga conophoros. The sequence continues at coordinate 60,022,535 of NC_140532.1, read as the reverse complement.
CAATCTGAGGTTGAAGGGTCCAAGCCATAAACCGTATATTAAACACAGCTATACAGTGGGGCAAAAAAGTATTTAGTCAGCCACCGATTGTGCAAGTTCCCCCACTTAAAATGATGACAGAGGTCAGTAATTTGCACCAGAGGTACACTTCAACTGTGAGAGACAGAATGTGAAAAAAAAAAATCCATGAATCCACATGGTAGGATTTGTAAAGAATTTATTCGTAAATTAGGGTGGAAAATAAGTATTTGGTCACCTCAAACAAGGAAAATCTCTGGCTCTCACAGACCTGTAACGTCTCCTGTAAGAAGCTTTTCTGTCCCCCACTCGTTACCTGTATGAATGGCACCTGTTTGAACTCATCATCTGTATAAAAGACACCTGTCCACAGCCTCAAACAGTCAGACTCCAAACTCCGCCATGGCCAAGACCAAAGAGCTTTCGAAGGACACCAGGAAAAGTATTGTAGACCTGCACCAGACTGGGAAGAGTGAATCTATAATAGGGAAGCAGCTTGGTGTGGAAAAAATCTACTGTAGGAGCAATCATCAGAAAATGGAAGACATACAAGACCACTGATAATCTCCCTCGATCTGGGGCTCCACGCAAGATCTCATCCCGTGGGGTCAAAATGATCATGAGAACGGTGAGCAAAGATCCCAGAACCACACGGGGGGACCTGGTGAATGACCTGCAGAGAGCTGGGACCAAAGTAACAAAGGTCACCATCAGTAACACACTACAACGGCAGGGAATCAAATCCCGCAGTGCCAGACGTGTTCCGCTGCTGAAGCCAGTGCATGTCCAGGCCCGTCTGAAGTTTGCCAGAGAGCACATGGATGATACAGCAGAGGATTGGGAGAATGTCATGTGGTCAGATGAAACCAAAGTAGAACTTTTTGGTATAAACTCAACTCGTCGTGTTTGGAGGAAGAAGAATACTGAGTTGCATCCCAAGAACACCATACCTACTGTGAAGCATGGGGGTGGAAACATCATGCTATGGGGCTGTTTTTCTGCCAAGGGGACAGGACGACTGATCCGTGTTAAGGACAGAATGAATGGGGCCATGTATCGTGAGATTTTGAGCCAAAACCTCCTTCCATCAGTGAGAACTTTGAAGATGAAACGAGGCTGGGTCTTCCAACATGACAATGATCCAAAACACACCGCCCGGGCAACAAAGGAGTGGCTCCGTAAGAAGCATTTGAAAGTCCTGGAGTGGCCTAGCCAGTCTCCAGACCTCAACCCCATAGAAAATCTGTGGTGGGAGTTGAAAGTCCGTGTTGCTCGGCGACAGCCCCAAAACATCACTGCTCTCGAGAAGATCTGCATGGAGGAATGGGCCAAAATACCAGCTACTGTGTGTGCAAACCTGGTAAAGACCTATAGTAAACGTTTGACCTCTGTTATTGCCAACAAAGGTTATGTTACAAAGTATTGAGTTGTATTTTTGTTATTGACCAAATACTTATTTTCCACCCTGATTTACGAATAAATTCTTTACAAATCCTACCATGTGGATTCATGGATTTATTTTTTTCACATTCTGTCTCTCACAGTTGAAGTGTACCTCTGGTGCAAATTACTGACCTCTGTCATCATTTTAAGTGGGGGAACTTGCACAATCGGTGGCTGACTAAATACTTTTTTGCCCCACTGTAGCTATTACTCTATCTACCACTGGAGTTCACATTTTGAAGTCTAAACATTAGTGTGTTGGTCCCTACCATAGCAAGCTTAGCGAGCTTCTTTTTCTTTTTTCTTTTTTTTAAAGAATGGGGGACAACGCACAGATACAGATACCCTGCTAATAACAGGCATAAAAAATAATACTATAATTATAACTTGTTGGAAGACTGTACCACAAAAAACAGCCATATTATTTTTCATATAGATCCATTATCAGAAACGCAGTCTTCAGTTCAGCTCAGGCTGAAGCCTAGTAGGTACAGCTGTCTCTGCTGACACAGTTGCCCCTAAATGTAAGACTTAAAATCCAAATGGTTGAATAATAAAAGAAAAACAAAATAATACTGAAAAAAAATCTGATGAATTTAAACAATTGGCTCAAATTAAGCACTTTAATACATAAGTCTAAAGGGTGTTTGACATATCCACACCGCTAACTCGAAATTTCAAGTTACTTTTCTCGAAACGTATTAACTCGAAATTTTGAGAAAATAATTCAAAATTTCGAGAAAGAGTTACTTTTTTTTAGTGGTGGAAACGGGCTTCCTTAGACCCATCACATATAAAAACTTTTTGTTAAGAGGAAACCACGCTGAGTTGACCCAACAACGTTAACAGCCATGTGGTTGATTTGCATTCCCCGTCAAGTGTGAGCAGAAATGCACAAAGACTGAAAACAAGTGTCATACTCACGTTCCACCACAAAACTCGATGGAGGTGAGGGAGCCAGCAGCACTGTTGGGGTCGGCCAGCAGTTCTGGGACAGGAATGCCAACAGACACGACACGGACCGGGTCGGGGTATGTCTCATCGAATACAGCGCGCAGACCCTGAATCGCTTTGGCTTCTGCGAGGGTTGCTTCCATTGCGTACACAGGCTGGAAAGTTCAAATCCAATATTAATATTAAATAAAAGTCTGTGAGGATCAACATTTTTTTCTCTTCAAAAAACTGGCTGGTGATTTCACTCCATCCACTGACCTTAGCATCTTTTATCATGGTACAAGCGATCTCCTCAGTCCGGTGGATCTCATCCGTGCTGAGAGCACCTTTAGCAGTGAAGTCAAAGCGCAGGCGATCGGGGGCAACCAGGGAGCCCCTCTGGTCTGCCTCCCCTAGCACCCCACGCAGGGCAAAGTTCAAGATGTGTGTGGCAGTGTGGTTGCTCATGATGGGTCTACGGCGAGCCTGGAAAGTGTGTGTGGATAGATAAAGCTCTACATAAAGCTCAACCTACCTAGAATCTCTTTTACTTAGCTGGCTTTTTTTTGTTTGTTTGTTTGTTTTTAAAAAATAGGGTCAATATCCCGGTTTCAATTCTCACCTCATCTACGTGTAAGGTGACACGGTCTCCAACTTTCAGTGTGCCATAGACTGTACCCACATGGAGAACGTAACCTCCTCGAACCTGCGTATTCTTCACCGAGAACTCCATGCGCTGCAAAAAGCAGAAGAGTACATTCAAACAAAAGTTTTCATAGGCAAAAAGAAAAACTGAAGGCAGTCTGATGGTTTGTGTGTCTATGAGATTAAATATTTTGGAGAACATGATGACTTAATAAGTTAAAAGCTCTTTATAGAAAGTTCCCACATTCTCAGCAAATATGAGAATTACGAGAAGAATACATAAAGACATACAAAAGAAATGAAGTGCTAGCATTTGAATGGACCCCCCCCCCCCCCACAGATGTTCTGCTAAAACTGATATGAATGTTTTCATGCCATTCAAGTTCTCAGTTATGGACGAGAGACAAGAACAATTTATTATCTTTTGTCCATTCTTCTGTAAGAACTATGATAATTCATTTCGCAGGCTTTTTCGCCAAGCAGATGGGCTGTTTGCTCACGGCCATGATTTCCAGCAGCTATCAGATCCAGAAGTGCTAATTGAACAAATGTGTTAGCTCTGAAGATAGACTGTGCAATTCTCATCCGCCCAGTTAAAAGTTGACAAAAGGTAAAGCTCGATTTCTCTGTACCTGCAATGTGTTCGGGAGGAAAAACAAACTCCAACTGTGACAATTACCCTAATGAAGGGAAACTATCAAAGCTCTTTTTTACAACGCAAACAGGATTAACAGAGCTCATTACAGAAGTGTAAAAAGCACATGAACCTAGGTGTTGTTTCCCTCAATTTATTTTTATTGCACTTACATCCTCTGTACTGTCATCCTCTCTGAGCATGTAGCCTTCATCAAACGTCTGTCCACCCTGCTCTGCGTAGAAGGACGTCTGGTCCAGCACCACGCCGCACTCCTGACCCGTGGTCACCTCATCGCAGAAGGCGCGGTCGTGACGGAGGGCAAGCACTGTAGCTGAGGTTTGCTGGAACTCTGGGTACAATAATAGGATACAGATCAGTTGACTTTAAAAGGTAAATGGACTTGTTATATAGTGCTTTTCTATGCATCACTTACGGTAGTTGCCGTTTTCATCTGAGGTATAATTGTATTTGGGAGAGTCATCTGTGGCGGGTATCTGCTTGTTTCTCAGCTCTTCGATGGCGTAGATGTCCAACATGATGTGGTCCTCATCTCCCGCGCCCTTACCCTGGGACTTCAACTACACACACACAAACACAGACTTATGCTCAGTCATAACCCCCAAAATACAGAAACATTTACAATTAAAATGTTACATAATTACAGAATGACTGATAGCAAAGACAATCACAATTTGCCTGGTATAATCATTCAATAAAGATTAGACATTTGTTAAATAATGACTGTGCAAGATTGTGCATAATTCATGCATTCAATCAGTTCCCAGAACTGTAGCAGATATGAGTTAAATTCCTGTACATTTACATCAATATCTAATAATTTTAAGCGTTCTACATTTATATCAGTGTGGAAGATGGAGTGACTTTGCGGGAGTGCTACAGAGATGGCACAAAATCAGACTCAAGCAGCACTTTCAGAGTTCTCTTTCCTTTTCTTTACAAGATTATAAGCTCTCTCACTTTCTTACAGACAGGTTTCAAAGATGCATATGTTGATTTCTAGCCAACATAAATGTTAATCAACTCAGAAAAACAAAAGGAAACAGCAACAAGTGAGGGGACAGCCACAAGACAAATTTCAGGTAAACTGGCTCAGACTGCATCCATTGCTTAAGCACATAACAGTTAAATGAGCAATTGGATTTGTAAAACATGTAGTGCTTTAGTGCAGAATGGATGCAGCTCAGTAAGATGAGGGGAAAAGAATAAAGGGAGAAGAAATTACAGCCATGACGAAGCAAAATCTGGGGGAAAGAGAGGACAATGCAGTATAGTTGTAGAAACCCAGAAGTGTAGAAATCCCACTTATGAGATATTTTGCAAGTTTCTTTTTCTGTATATTTATTCAATTCAGTTTTATTTATTTAGCACCAATTCACAACAACAGTTGCCTCAAGGCACTTTATATTGCAATGTAATGAGATATTTTCTGGATAATGCAAGTTTCACATGTTAAAGACCACTGAGAACATTTGAAGTTTGCAATGTTCCTAAATTTGTTCTCCTTCTTCAAGACACACTTGAATAATAAATAAGTACTTATGTGATACTATTTCTTTAAAACGCTGAGAAAAACTGGTTTGAGGCTTCACATGTGTATCTAATAAACTGGTAACTCTATATAAGGTTAAGGAGATATTGTAGAGTGATTGTGTTCTGTGTGAAACTCTCCCAAGTGGGAATGAGGAGAATTGCAGTATTGGTATGAGACTCGTACAAAATCGATGAAATGTGTGGGATAGAAATCAGAGGTTGCAGTTTTACGGAAAGCAAATCAATCTTTTGGCTTAATCAAACAACAAGGGATTCACACCGGGCTGTAAAGTAAATGTAGGCTTATTTAAACAGCAGGTGCATGACTCCTGATTCTGACTTACAGTGCAGTACTGGAGAATGCTGACACAAAGCAAAACAGTGCACCCATAGGAGTGGCACAGTAGGGTAGTTAGCGAGACTCAGTAGAGTCAGGACGGTCAAGGCCATTTTCAAACAATCATCTGCTCACCTGTGCAGCCTTCTTCTCCTCCTCGAAGCCAGCCAGGTCAACCTCCATGCCTTTCTCCTCAGCAATAAGGGAGGTGAGGTCCAGAGGGAAACCGTATGTGTCATACAGCAACCATGCTGTGTCACCTGTGTGCACGGAGAGAGGGAGAAAAGATAGAAGTGTGAGTGTCTGAAACAACACTGCTTAAACACTTATGTCCTTGAGTCAGACAATAAAAAAAAATATTGATGGACTGGAGGCATTGTTTGGATAAGTAAAAGCATGAAAAGAACAAATAAACTGCTTTGTAGCAGCTTATGTTTGCAGGGTGCAGTAATGATTTGGACACACTTTGTGACAATGAAGAAATATTAGTTTGCCTGAGGTATACAACTTTTGAAAAAATCCATTACAGTGTACACCAACAACCCTGGAGGGTTACGTTTATAAGCAAAGCTGAATGTGCATCAATTTTTATGTCGCTTGAATTTATAGTGTGAAACATCAACTGATGAATTTTTAGCTTTTCAAACTAATTCCTTCCCTTTAGTGAGTATTTTTGTACTGATCTGAGAAGCTCTGAGGCATTGAGAATGACAATCAGACAAAAAGATGAAGGGAGAGACTGAACCATAATGCCAACAAATTCTGATGGGATTAAAAGCGGGAAAACAAAGCAACTGAAGGAGGGAAGAAATGACAGAAAAATTAGCCAAGAAAAGAAGAAGTCATGTGGGTGGTGAAGACAGATGAAAGGTGAAGAAAGGATAAAATGACGAGGATAATTCAGGGAGGATGTAACAAAAACAGAGCAGTGAACTTCTCAAAAGAAAGTTACACACATTACACTAAACACCGCACTCTCACCTGGGATTGTCTTTGTGTCAGCCAGACTCATTATCTTCCTATCCAGGATACGGCGCCCTCTGCTGAGGGTTTTAAGGAACTGCACCTCTTCCTCGTTAATAATATCCTTCACCATTTCTGGGTCTTTCTTCAACTCTGGGAATGCTTCACCCTGGAAAATGCAGTCAAAGTAGACAGATGGAGATGTAGACAGAGAGGGGGGAAGAAAGAAAGAAACGGAAAAGGAGGAGTAAAAAAAAAAAAAAAGAGACACATCATTTAGAGTTTATTAAGTGTTATATATTAACTAATACTAAACACCAAGATTTTTTGAAACAGTCATGTTTTTTCACAACACTGAAAAATACAAAATACACACCTCACAATTAAGAATATATAAAACAAAATCTCATGTGAAATCTAATATTAATAATAAGGATGCTTCCTGCAGTGAATTCTATTCACTGCTGTCATCCAGTAAATGCAATTAAGCATTAAAAGAAAAATGGAATTAAACTAGTTTTGGTAGAAAAGAACAAATGTTTTTTTGGCTTCTAAAGTAGGAAATGCTTTTTAAAAACGCAAGAGGAAAACTGTCTTCAACATTAACCCAGTCACACTACAAGATCAGAGAATAAAACAGCTAAAAATTAACGTAACCCTCATGACAATAACCCAAACAACAGCAAGTTGTGTGTCTGTAATGCCTACGTGGACTACAAAGGAAAGAAAATCTCACCAGGGAATCGACCACTACATCCACGAGAGAGGCAAAGAAGCCTCTCTGAGCGCCCAGCTTCTCATGAGAATATCTGACCGCACGGCGCAGGATCCTCCTTAACACGTAGCTAAATATGGTGGAAACAACAAAATATTTTAATGATGTGTAAAAAAGGCTCCACAAAACTTTTCATTTGCAGCAATCATGTTACTTACTGTTAAGTCTGTTGAGTATTTAAACAATTAACAATGTCTTACCCTCTTCCTGTGTTGTCAGGCCGACCGCCATCTGATAAGGCGATGGTGATGGTGCGGGCGTGGTCAGCAAGCACACGGTAAGCCATGTCGATACCATCAGCGTCCTCAGCACCTACTTTTCCTGTGTAAGGTCGAGCACCCGTACCCTGAAATAGATCATATTCTTAATGTTAGATATGTGGGCCCCAAACGTCTTCCTCTAATGTAAATAAACACGTTGATAAATGCTGCTGTTAAGGCAACTTTGTGTGGATTCATACTACCAGATTAATTTATAGGAATAAGTTTTGATATTTTGATTCAGTAGCTATTACTATTTACTGGATCTTGCCCAATCTAATCATAATTTCTCTTTCATTGAACTGTCAAGTAAAGGATAGATCGTCTCTCTCTTTCGCACAAATCCTTGACACTTCTGTACCTTCTGAATGGCTTCAAAGTACGGTATGAAAAGGTCAGTGTCATAGTTGGACATCTTGTTCTGCAGTACAGACACAAGGCGCTCCAGACCCATCCCTGTGTCAATGCTCTTCTTAGGCAGCGGCTTCAGCTCCGTCTCGGACTCTCTGGAAACAACAGTTAAAAAACACAGATTCACTGATCAGTAAAAAGATTTAAGACCTCTTGGCAGTGCTGTTTTGTTATAGAGGTGCACACATGTTATTCTTAAAACATACATGTATATGTAATTTATATGCAACTATTGATCTTCTTATTTACCATTGTAGTTTGCAGTTTATAAAAAAATAAAAAAAGACTACTGCTACCCTGTATTTAATTTACGCTCTTCCATAAAAATAGGCCCACTGGTGAGAATTACTTTTATAAGAGAAAATAAATAAATTTTAAAAAAATCCGCGACAGTAAATTTCTTGGAATGCGTAAACAAAAGATTTAGTTTTAAGTGGTGTGGAAAGTGGGAGTGTGCATCTGATTTACTAGCTTGAACATTCTGTCCAAAACAGATAGAGGTGTGTCCAAATTCCAGCCCGTGTTCCTTGTATAGATTCATGTAAGGGTGTGCTGCTGCCACAAAGGTTCATTTTAGTTTATTTTTGTCACCTGCTGAACAAGTAACAAGGCTCAGGTGAATCTGAAACCCATTTAAGCACACGGCTGCTGTTGTGTTGATAATTACTGTCAGTGATAACTTTTCACTGTTGTTTGGTTCAAATATGGTGGGAAATTAGAGGTGGGGGAAAAAATCGATACAGCGTAGTATCGCGATATTTTGTTTGCTAATAATGTATCGATACAGGGACAGCAGATATCGATATTTTGTTCCAAAAACTTCCAGTCCACCAGATGGTACGGTTGAGCTTTTTCTCTAGTGAGGTCAGCAGAGGTTAGGTCAGCACATGGGAAAATAGATCAAACAAAGATGGAGGAAGAAAAAGAGATCAGGAAAGCGCCATCTGCGTTTAAATCAAATGTCTGGACGTACTTTGGATTTTTTAACAAGGATGGAACAAATGAGATGGATATGACACACGGGATTTGCAAGGTGTGTCGTATGAAAATAAAGTACTCTGGGAATACTACGAACATGAGGGCCCATCTTACACGGCACCATCCAAAAATAGCATTAACCGCGGACGGGAAAGCTAGCTCTGAATCAGCTCCACTGAAAAATCAACCAACGCTGGACACTCTTAGCTTAGCAAAGCTATCTCCCAATTCAGAGCGAGCTAAGAAAATAACACAATCTATCACGTACTTCATCTGCAAAGACCTGCGTCCTTACAACATTGTGGAAAACGAGGGCTTTTCTTACATGATCAAGACGCTGGAACCCAGGTATGTGATACCATCACGACGTTTTTTCGCGGACACAGCCGTACCCAATCTCTACATAGATGTGAAGCGTAAAGTTGAGGAAAGTTTGAGCACAGCAGAAAGGGTTGCATTAACTTGCGACGCATGGACCTCGCGGGCTGTGGATTCATATGTGACTATAACAGCGCATTATCTCACAGCGGACTGGCAACTGCTGTCTTACGTTCTCCAAACTCGAACATTACATGAAAGTCACACTGGAGCGAACATTGCAAATCTCCTGCAAAATGCAGCACAGGAATGGGGGATTGCCGACAAAAATCTGGTGGTTGTCACCGACAATGCTTCTAATATGACAATTGCCACTCAGCTAGCGGGATACCTGCATGTGAAGTGTTTCGCCCATACGCTCAATCTGGCATCACAACGAGCCTTAAACCTGCCTGCAGTAGCCAGGGTCTTGGGAAGAGTGCGGCGCATAACTGGGTTTTTCAATAGAAGCACAGTGGCAAACCACGCTCTGGAGCAAAAACAGAAAATGTTACAGCTCCCGACTCACAAGCTCAAGACCGACGTCTGCACGAGATGGAACAGTGCTTATGACATGCTCCAGCGTTTCCTTGAACAACAACCTGCGATTTGTGCAGCGCTGCTGTCTCCCGAAGTCAGAAAGAGTAGCACAGATATCTTTACTCTAAACGAGACGGATATTGGGAACACTGAAGAAATTGTCCGGGCCTTGAAGTCAATGCAAGTCGCGACTACTGTGATGTCTGAGGAAAAGAATCCTACTCTGTCTCTCGTAGCACCGCTGCTAGCACAGCTGTTGCACGACACCCAAGACAACATTGGTGACACAGCGCTGGTCAGAAACATCAAGCAAAGTATCAGTCAAGATCTTAAGAAGAGATATGCCAGCACAGTCGAGAGGAACACCCTCTACACAGCATCAGCTCTCGACCCACGCTTTAAAACCCTGCCGTTCCTGTCACTGGAGGAAAGACAGGAAACCTATGCCAGAGTGGTTGCTGAGGCTATAACCCTTCAGGTAAGCAAACATTCTGGTGTTATAATTTAAATAACTTACTTACAATATTAGTAGATCGGTGATATTTTTGTCATATTGGTAATATTCTATTTAACAATTAAATACATTAATTATAATTTGCTAACATATTACTGCATACTAAAAGATATGAAATATTTATTTTCTTCCTACAGGAAGTTTTCTACAGGAAGAAAAGAGGTAGCAGCCCATCTGTGAGCCAGAAGCCCATGAACATCATGAGAAACCTGACGAGACTGAACAAAATCTCAGACCCCCTCTCATACCAGCCAAGATGAGGAAGTCTTGTGGGTTAACAGACTTGCTTGGTCAGACTTATGGTGATGTTGGAGCCCCACCAAAATCATTATCTGCCACAGCTGAGGAGGAGGTGAAAAGATACCAGGAGGTCACGTCACTGGCACTCACAGAAGACCCACTAAGCTGGTGGAAATCCCATGAGGAAGTCTATCCTTTCCTGGCCACACTGGCAAAAAGATACCTTTGTATCCCAGGTACTAGTGTCTCGGCTGAAAGAGTCTTCTCAACCGCTGGAGACATCGTCACAGCAAAACGGAGCACTCTGACTTCAGAGCATGTTGATCAGCTCCTTTTTCTGAGCAAGAATGCTGACATTGCTTCACTGTCCAAATGTGTTTAACTTTAGGGCAGCAACAAACAGGACAGTTTACTTATTTTAATTTAAGAAATGTTTTATTTTATTTAAATTTAAAACTTTTTTATTTAATGTAAAATTATATTTTGTTTTAAGCTATAATTGTACCGGATAGTTACGTTCAGTTAAGTTGGTTACTAGACTGTTATACAAACCGTTCACTTTGTCAGCTGTGATGGCTGCACTTACAGCCACACAGTGGTAATATCACCATGTTAGTGTAGAGGCTTATAAGTAATATTGCATTCACATTTCTTTCTTTAAATATAGGAATTTATTTACAGAACAATAAATAACTGGTTTTGGTTTAGAATTCATTCACATATCCACATAACACTGCATTCTAAAATAAGTGCGCACATTTTAGTTTACACTGTTATGTATGATTAATCTTTTGTTTTCTGAGTTACCTTAGTTGCAGCTGTTCCAGTCCCTTGATTAAGGAGCCAAGAGGTGGAAAAGGGGCGGAGCGAGCTTTAAAGGAAGGCTACAAATTGGTTCACGCCATAACTCGGGACCATGGGGGGGAATTGGAGTTCATTATGTTTGGTTTAGTTAGGTTTTGTGTGTTTTACCCCTTTTCCTGTTTTTGTGGGCTGATCAGCCACTATTTAAGTTTCCCCTTTGTCTCGTTAAGTTAGGTCAGTTTGTTTGAGTTACCAGTTGTGTTGTCAACTTTGAGTAGAGTTTTGTTAGTTTGACCTCTTTTATGGGCCCAAGATTTTGATTCTTTTTGCATGAGTTAACCAATTATGTTTTTTGGGTTAAATAAAAAATCATTTTTTGGACTTTAACCTGTGCCTAAGTTTCCTTCACTGCTCGGTCCATCACATCAGCAATAAAACTGACTGACATGAGAGAAAGACTGAGTGTGAGACTTTATTATTAGATAAAATGAATATTGATAACGTTTACCTTTATGGACAAAATCTGCAGTAGAAAAAATATGTGATAAATCACAAAATATCGTATTGCAATACCCAGAATATTGCAAATATATATATTTATATTTTAAAAAAAAAAAAAAAAAAAAAAAAAAAAAAAAAAAAAATCGCAATAATATCGTATCGTGAGTTAAGTATTGTGATAATATCGTATCGTGGGGTGTATGGTGATTCCCACCTCTATGGGAAATACTACAAAACATCAGAATGAAAATGCCTACATACCACATGTACATGTGAATACAGTCTTTCCCTGTTTGTTCAGAACATGGAAATATATTAAGTTAATATAAGGTGCACCGAGCTTTTACAGGTCCCTGTATTCCAGCAGTTCCTCCAGTGCATTTCATTCTGCTTATACCTGTTATCAGTATTTCTAAATACCCCCCCCCCCCCCAAAAATGAGCTTTTATACACAGCAGAAGACATAAACGCATAACAAACATTACATTGTTGCAACAGGATCTAATTTCACTACTGGATCGATGTTGAGTGCAAGTTCAAAAGGCTGGGTGCTTAAGTTTTGTGAACACAGACTAGAAAAAGAACTTAACAACATATCATTTTTTTCTTTAGCTCACACCAAACGAGCACAACTATGGATGTGAAAGCAAACCCGAGCCCTGCTGGAACTGAGGACAAAGCAACACTATGGATTAGTGTAGCCCAGCAGCCTTGACAGGACTAATCCTGGAAGTCATTTTCAAAACACCACAAGGTGTAAACGAATGCAATGAACCAAGAAGATTTTACACTGCCTCATAAGGCATGAGAATAAATTACTCTTTTAACACAGCATGTGATGGTGTGTGAAAAAAAAATGTGTGAATTTAATGCAAAAGCATTATTCCTTCAATAAATTATTTTGCTTCATGGATGCAATCATCGATTCATAAAGTCCTCTTAGTAAGATCATTTTTCACTGTGTGTGTGTGTGAGTGTGTTACCTGTTGAACTGGATAAACACCAGGTTCCAGATCTCCAACACATCGGGATCATCCATGTTCACCAAGTGAGAGGCGTCTCGCCCTCCAATGCGGTCGTAGTGGATCTCACTGCAAGGGCCACAGGGGCCGGTATCTCCCATCTCCCAGAAGTTATCCTTCATACTGCCCGGCAGGATGCGAGCCTCATCCACGCTAAACCAAACAAAGAAACAGAGAGAGGCAGAAGTTGAATCAACTCCCTTAAGATGAGAAAGACTTTCATCATTAATTTAACATTCACATTAGGGCTGGGCCATATTATACCGTTCACGGTAATACCGGTATAATGTTAGGCAACGATAGGAAAATGAAATATCGCGATAGAATGGGAGTAAAACGCGCATGCGCAGTGCCTTTGTTTTCATACGCACATGGCCAATTGTTGAGTGAAACAGATGAACCAGAATTGGTTTGTAAAAATGGTGCAACTTCAGTGATGTGGAACTGATTTGGTGTTTGTCCGTCAGATACACGACAAAGCACATTTTTTGCAGAACATGCAAGCGGCCGTCGTTATTGTCGTATTTGTCGGACTAAGATGCTCTTAAATCTGGGAGTAATCTGGGTCCTAAACTCCGTATGCTTCAGGTCAAACAACACTGCAGCATCACTGAGCGTTAAAAACTGTCTAAATTCTTTCATCTTTAATAAAACGATCAGCATTGCTGCTTTACCAGGTGTAACTATAAAGTTTAACTTCCAGGCATCCATGAAAACAAAAGTTATTACATTTAACGGAGTTAGAAGTTAGCAGGAAGCTAGCGGAAGTTAGCTCGCTAGTTTTGCTAGTTACCTAAGCATGATATTGCATGTTCTGACTGAGAGATTTCTGAAAAAAATCAAACGTACAGCTCTGCTATCACTTCCAACATAAATGAAGACAGGAAACTAAACAGCAGTGACGTTTGTAGGGTTACTGAAGTTGGGCTAGCTGGTATATAATGATGTGCTACGTGATCGCTAGCGACACAGCTATATTAGCATAAGTGTTCGTCCTCCAGCTTCACTAACACTTTTCCACTTATAAAAGTTAACGTTAAGGTTCTTCATGGTTAGAGACAAATGCAATCGCATGGCAGGATGCTGTAAACGGACCAAACTTCAGTCAGGAGAACAACTGAGATAATCCATCCACAATACGAGGTTAGTCATTAATATACTGCAACATGGGAATAGAGCAGCTGCCAGAGAATTCAACATTAATGAATCAATGGTACAGAAGTGGAGGAAGCAAGAAGAATGAGTTTAATCAAGTTTGATTTATCTGACTGCTTTGTTTCGCTTAATGTGCCTTATAATCCTGTGCACCTTATGGTCCGAAAAATGCGTACTGCACACTGCAGTTTAATGTTGCAAAGCACCTCTTTTTAACTTCAGTGGATATTATACATGGTTATGCTCAGGATGTGTCAGCCCATTTCTACTGGAAATGCCTTTTGGTTAAACTTTCAGCAAGGAATTTGCATTTGCACTGTTACATTTTTATAAAGCTTTAATGTACATAAAAACCAGCTTCTTGTTTAAGTGAAAATAAATGGAAGGTTGTCTTTTTGCGCTAGTAATGTTGTGGAGTTGTATTTTGTCTCGCATCAATTATATCGTCGGTTATATCGTTATCGCAAATTTTCAAATATATATCGTGATAAATATTTTTGGCCATATCGCCCTGCTCTAATTCACATCATGCAAAAATGTTTTTCCTACAGACAAAATTCTGTCCTCTGATGAGGTTTTGGAATTTGACCAAAGGGAGATTACCAGGATTGTAATGCATACTTTTGAACTACTGTTTTGTTTTTTTATTTTAAGGTGTAGTATTAGGGCTGTGCGATATGACTAAAATCTCATATCTCGATATAAGACATCTATCATCCCGATAACGATATAAAATCACAAAAATTTAACATTTTCTGTGAATCTCGGGCAGCTCGACTTGCGTGAAGTGTTTCCAGCTGGGTGTATGTATGTATGTATGTATTAGGGGTGCAACAATACTCGTATCGATATTGAACCGTTCGATACAGTGCTTTCGGTTCGGTACGCATATGTATCGAACAATACAACATTTTTAATTTATTTTATCAACTTTTCTTCTGACGATGCTGTCTGTGTTGAGCGCTCAGTGGATCTGCGCTCGACAGTGCAGCCTAGGCGGAGTAGTCGAGCGCAGATTCACTGAGCGCAGGGAAAACTAGCGAGACAGAAGTTAAGCTCTCCTTGCAACATGGCAAATTGAACCTCTCCCACCCTCATTCAGATCTGGCGTTTGGAACTATTTTGGTTTTCATGTGACGCATGACCCTGAAGGTAAGCGGACAAGAGTAAAACAGTATGTTGGATGTGCCACGCAATGCTCAATTACATTGGTGGGAACTAGTGTGTTAGCGCAGTTTGCTCTTTAACATGTTGACGCTGTCCAGCCCCATGCACGGGGAGATCCGCGGTAGCTCGTTAACGGAGATTTGCCATGTTATGGCGTTAACATCATTTCAATGAGATTAACGCTGACAGCACTAGTGGGAACACAATGAATATGACTGCACATTTACGCCGACATCATCCGAGTGCAAAGACAAGTGGAAGCAGACAAAAACAACAAGCACGCATGCTACAAACTTTACCCGAGTCATTTAGACAGCCGTTAGCACATGATTCTCCTTATGGGGACCTGATATGTTTAATATGCTGCTGAGAATATAGCCCAGAAGAAGCATATAGTATAGCTTTTATTTTGGAAAGAGCCATTTCTCTGTAATAAACTCTCTTTTCCAAAGATGAGCGATTTCTCGATCAGATAGATTAATTTTTTTATTACTTTGTTGTTTCAGCAACATTCAATTTAAAAACTGTACTTTTGAGTTAAAATATATATTTATAATTTTAATAAATGACAAATTAAAAAAGCATGAACATTTTTTTTGTATCAAAAAAGTATCGAACCGAACCGTGAATTTTGTGTATCGTTGCACCCCTAGTATGTGTGTGTGTGTGTGTGTGTGTGTATATATATCAGATTATAGCTCATTTTGATTGTACAGAAATGTCGCTGCCTCTTTCTTGCCATTAAAAAGATTGGAAGTGCCTTAAACCTGCAAACTCGTTTCACTTTTTGTATCACAAGCTTTATTTATTTTTACATACAGTCAATGCTCCCAAGGCTCACTCACCCCAAGTCCATCCAGATCTGTTTGCACTCCAGGTCAGGCTCCAGGCCTGCATCCTCATTACCTCCAAAGTAGGTGACATACAGGCGCTCTAAAGCAATACCAAACTCCTGAGTCAGCAGCTCCAAGGCCATCTTACAGGCTAATTCCTGGAGAGCAAAAATGATGCAATAACAATTTAGAGCTGTTTAGGCAATGTCTTATCCACTAATAATGATAATGAATATGTCATTGTAATATAACAAGCAACATTGACAAAAAGGAGAGAACAGCCAGATTCTCACATAGATCAACTTTAACCACTTCAACCGAAAATATAAAAAGAATTAGATGAGCCCCAGGCTCATATGTTCAAGCATTTTTGTATTAGAATTATCTCCTTTTCTCTACTTACCTAAGATAATGACACTATGTATGTTTTTACTAGTGGACAATCCCCTCACTCTTATTTTGAAAGTGCCTTTTTCCTGTGCCTTTACAATGAGCTCATCAATGCTACAGAGCTGAACAGCTACTGCTAGCTGCTGTCCAAGGCAAAGAAGTTGGTAGAGTCACTTGAGAGGGAGCAGATTATATTGCCTAGTTATACATTTATCACAAAGTACTTGGCAAACAAAATGTTTGCAGAGGAGAAATTTATAAATGGTGAAAGGTCCTACAGCAATATGTGTGTGTGTGTACTCGAGCACTGTTCAACAAACAGGATTTAAATCTGTGGGACTAAAAATACAAGTAACAAAAAAGTGAAACTGATGTGAAGGATGAGAAAATGTAATACCTTAAAGTAGTCCCCAAAGGACCAGGAGCCCAGCATCTCAAAGAAGGTGTGGTGGTAGACATCTTTACCCACATCGTCCAGATCATTGTGTTTGCCTCCTGCACGAATACACTTCTGGGTGTTGGCAGCACGACGCAGCCTGGCCATGGGATGTGATGGATCAATAGTGTTGAGGAAGATGGGCTTGAACTAAAGAAAATGAGGTGCAAAAAAAAGAAAAATCTTGAGAAAAAAAAATGTTTGTTTTTTTTTCAAGAAAGTTTGCTAGATCTGATTTCCGAGCTTATTCTAAAAGTTGTGAATCAGTGGGAACATAAAGAAGAGCCATGGTGTAGGAAGCAGTGTTGGGAAAGACATTGTGTGTACCTGGTTCATGCCGGCATTGGCAAAAAGCAGCGTGGGGTCATCCAGGGGGATGGTAGATGAAGAGTGAACGTACGGGTGCTCATAGCGACAGAAAAAGTCAATGAACTTCTGGCGAATTTGAGCTGCATTCAAGGAGGAGTCCATTCTGAAGAAGCTCTGTGAACAAAATTACACACAGAGAAAAGAAACACTTTAGCTATCAAGCACATTTAGAATCAGAATCAGAATCAGAATGGGGTTTATTGCCAAATGTTGAGCAGGTTTACAACATTAGGAAATTGCTGCGGTGCTTCAGTGCAAACATGCTGTCATAAATAGCACTTAAATAGACATGGAAAAAAATAAAAGTAGGGATAAGAATTAAAAGTGCTACGTGGAAAGATATGTGCATGAGATATACATGAGATATATACATGAGAATAAGAATTAAGAGTGCTACGTTGAAAGATATATACATGAGTGCAGGTGGTGATCAGTGCCAAACATAGAATGATGCAGTGACACAGCGTAGGGTCATGTGTTAGTGGCGGGTACAGTCATATGGTTATTGTTCATGTGTCCAACAGCAGAGGGGAAGAAACTGTTCTTATGGCGAGAGGTTCTGGTGCGAATGGACCGGAGCCTCCTGCCTGAGGGGAGCAGGTCAAACAGACTGTATCCAGGGTGAGAAGGGTCAGCTGAGATCCGAGCTGCACGCCGCAGTGTCCTGGAGGTGTACAGGTCCTGCAAAGATGGGAGTCTGCAGCCAATCACCTTCTCAGCAGAGCGCACAACACGCTGCAGTCTCTGTTTGTCCCTGATAGTGGCTCCAGCGTACCACACGGTGATGGAGGAGGTGAGGATGGACTTAAAGAGGTCTTGTATGCAGCCAGTGATTTTTTTAAGTTAATTCTTGGTCCAATTAAATTTTTCCAGGTCACAGAAAGACGAATAATTTAACTCACAGAAACTGGTCCCATTTAGAGAGGTGGATGATTATTTGGTCTGAGTAACAGCAACTTTACTACTGAGTTATTAGAACACAATTAAGGCCTGCTCTTCCCTTTCAGGCAGTAGTCCCCTTAAGGGTACACTCTCAGTGCTCGTGCCCAAATACTAATTTAGCAAGTACAGAAGAGGTGTGTGTGTGTGTGTGTGTGTGTGTGTGTGTGTGTGTGTGTGTGTCACATCTTGGGTAAAGCTTTTTAAACAGCTGTTTAAAACACTGGCTTACCATCAATTAACAGCATCAGCAATTTCCCATGGGTTTCTCTTCCTGTCATGACTGCGCAACTAGCGAGAGCTCTGGCAAGGCTGGTGCATAAGGGGTTGTACAAACCACCTTGTTGTTTTCACCGTAAGAAGCAACAATTTTCTTTCATATTTTATATGCAAGTGCTGTACTTTGTTGGAAGCTGTTGGAGTAGCTCCTTTTTATGTACTAAAATGTCATTCAAGGCAATCCCATTTAATTAAAAAAAAAAAAAAGAATTATACATTTGTCAGTGCTTTTAAAGGCCGGTTAAAGAACTGTCCAGTGTTGGTCCGAAAATACATTTTTTTGTCCATAAAGTATCAAAACATTATGAAATTGTTTATCGGTCATTATAGTAATTGTGCATGTTTTGATTTTACCACTCCACACCAAAAGCTTAAAGTTAAGTCTGTTTGTAGGGTGTGGATGTTAACCTAGCTGCAGCTAATTGGCCTGACGCTCTTCTCATAAACAACAGCAGCTCAGGAATCCAGTGAGACAGGTGAGGCACACAATGCTGCGATCTTAAATATGAAGTCAGATGCAATTTTAGATAAGAATGGAAACAAAAGCAACTTACAATTGATTTGTAAGCACTTTGTGGATTTTTGGAGTACACATATTTCATTAAAATGTGATACCATATATAATTAAAAGGCAGCAGAGCTCAATTCCCAATGGTGAAAACTGACTGCCAAAGCAAACCTCAGCTGGTGTTTTCAGCTTTCTGGGTAACAAATAGCCCATGTCCCCGTCCTGACAACAAAGCATTTAGCGGGCAGACAGAGAAAGAAGAGACGTGGGAAGTATTAGCCCAGTGGTTTTGAGAAATAAATAATGGTCCATTTTCAAGACAAAATAAGGACATTTATAATCATAGAACAGGTAGACGGAGACCAGGTTGATGATAAATATTGGACCCATCTTTCAGGTTAGTAACAGGAACAGCCCTGTTCTCTGTCTCCATGGCACAAAATCAGTGAACTTAATCTCGCAAGCCTAACATAAACTTCCAGACCACACAAATTTGTGACAGTCATGTGATACAACATATTTCCTCTTAAAGTTCTACCAAAAACCGACAGTCTTCAATATAAGCTAGTCAGCTGACTATAATTGTTATTGTAGGCAGAGGCACTAGCTTGATCTGACGTTAGCAGGCTAATGTGTTAGCTAGTTAACTCAAGCTACCTCCCTGCGCTCATCCTGAGATAGACAGTTCGGCACACTGCTCTAATTGAAAGGCTATTCTGCTGAACAGTACAATAAAGATAACTTATTTAAACACATGAAAATACTCACAGAAGCCGCTATTCCCGCAGAATGAATCAGGTACTTCTCCTTCACTCCACGCTGCTCAAACTGAAGGAAAGCACAAGCAGCGGGCACGCCTACGACAGCCTCCAACTGGTCCGGCTACACAGAAAAGTCAAGAATTCTGGATTCTTATTGGACAAATCTACTGTCCTTCTTAACCGAGCCCGCCACGGCAGCGACACGAACCTCTCTGCTTTGGCTGATGCAACTTAAACGGTGTCAGCTCAGATTTTTGTTGTCGTTTTTAAATATGTTAGTTGATGTAGAGAAATGTGAGAAAAGTCCGCAAGCCCAATGTATGCCAGCTTTTGTTTTAAGTACTCTAACTTTTTAAACTAATGTTGTTATTTATCTATTTACATTTTTTTTAAAAGAAATGATTTTATTCTGTCCTTGATTAATAACATGTATCACTTTTTTGTGACTGTTATTTTATGGCATACGAACTGACTAGTAATAATGATGAAATATTGATGCATCCGTACGTACTCGATATTTCGCATTTCTGATGTAATATCCTTCAGTGTACGTATATTAGCGGAAGAATTTCTCCAGCATGCTATGTTTCTAGGGGAAGAGATTTCGTGCGGGACCGGTTGCTTGGTTCATTTACTTCAACATGCCGACTGACACCAAACGTGTTCGTGGTCCAGAAGTGTCTCAGAGCCCGTCTCTCTTTTCGTGCGATCCGGCGGCGGTTCTGCCCTCGAAGGGGCCCAGAGCGGACGGTCGGCGACGGGATCAGGTCGACGTGCGGCCCGTTTTCGTCCGCTGTGGCCTGGTGAGCCAAGCTAAAGGCTCCGCGTACTTGGAGGCTGGAAACACCAAGCTGATGTGCTGCGTTTACGGCCCCAGAGAAACAGACCGGAAGGATGAGACGAATATGAAATGTGGAAGGTATGGAGTTTGTTTGTTTAAATCTTTAAGCATATTGACTGTTCTAACAACACAACAAACAAAGAAATCGTTTTCTGCTGATTAAACTGTGAAGTCATAATAAAAATACAGCCTGCTGTGTCTTACATGGATAGCAGAATTTTTGGATTTTTTTATTATTTCCCCCACTGTTCTGAACTACACATGCGTGAAAACTAGTCTAAACTTTAATAAACCACATAAACAATTGAAATGCAACAGAATTTTAACTTTTGCCCAAAACAATTGCTGGAGACATTATTGACTTAATCCAAATGCAGCACTTTTTTGTTGTTGTTGGGGGGGTTTTTTTGGGTTTTTTTTTAAAGGGATTAAAACGCTTTTTGACATATCCATCCATTCGCTTCCGCTTATTCTTTTCAGGGTCGCGGGGGGCGCTGGAGCCTATCCCAGCTGTCATAGGGCGAGAGGCGGGGTACACCCTGGACAGGTCGCCAGTCTGTCGCAGGGCTAACACATAGGGACAGACAACCCTTCGCGCTCACATTCACTCGCACATTCACACCTAATGGCAATTTGGATTTTCCAATTAACCTATCCCCTCAAGCTGCATGTCTTTGGACGGTGGGAGGAAGCCGGAGTACCCGGAGGGAACCCACGCAAACACGGGGAGAACATGCAAACTCCACACAGAAAGACCCCGGCCTGATGTTGGAATTGAACTCAGGACCTTCTTGCTGTGCGGCAACAGTGCTAACCACCGTGCTGCCTTTTTGACATATCCATAAGTCATAAATGTGCACAAAGAGGCAACTCCTTGTGTTTGAAAAGAGTTTTTGTATTACTTCTCACTGTGAACTATTATTTAGTACCATAGTTAGTTTGAAAACTGAGCTTATGTGGGTATACCAATAAAGCATTCAGTTTGAAGTGGACACTGATATCTGTGACAGTTTAGAAAAAAAAAAGACTCAACCACAACTGTTTTTCTCTGTGTCCAGATTGACTACCGACATGCGCTTTGCTCCATTTTCCTGCCCGGAGAGGGGCTCCTGGATTCAGGGGAGTCAGGACAAGGACTTTTCCCTGATGTTACATGAGAGCCTGCAGCCTGCCATATGTCTCCACAAATACCCTCGCTCTCAGATCGAGGTCAACGTGATGGTTCTTGAGAACAGCGGTTCAGTTCTGGCCCATGCCGTCACATGCGCCTCTCTTGCGCTTGCAGATGCGGGGATCGAAATGTATGATCTGGTCCTCGGTTGCTCCATGCGCCAGGATGGCACCTCCTATGTGGTTGACCCCTCCTACATGGAGGAAAACTGCTGGAACTCGGTAAGCTGTGAGAACCAGGGTGGTCTGACTGTCGCATTCCTCCCAAGCCTGAACCAGATTTCTGGACTACAGTCTGATGGAGAAATTACTGAAGAGACTCTAACCGCTGGAGTGAGGACCTGCATTGAGGGATGCTATAAACTGTACCCAGTTATCCAGCATGCCCTGACAAAGGCTGTGCGCAAAGCTGCGCCATCACAATCAGAGAGCTGAGTGAACCACGAACTCCTCCGTTTATAGTCTTTCCTGTAGATCATTTCCAATCGTTACTAAAGAACTTGATCTATTTTTCCATGTGTGGTATTAGTTCATATATTAAAAGAAAAAATGAACTGAGACTCGCCTCTTTGCATTTCCTCATTAAATTATTTAACGGACTATATTTAATGTATATTCTTCCCAGGATTTGAAACTAAATGCTTCCCACAACACTGGAGAGAAATTGTTCAACTGGTATATTTTTAGTAGGTGCACTCTGGCAGTGCAAATAGCCTCATAAAAGCAATATATGCAATATAATTACAGATGGATTTGGTCACAAAAAGTTTGTCAACACCTTCTGTCACAAACAGAATTACACAACCATTAATTACACAATTATACAACCCTCTTTTATTTTGGTTTTCATTGATGAACCCTAAATCATGTCCACGGGTCATACCCAGGGCCACAATCCCGAGTACCAAACTTTGTGTTATTTTTTTGGCACCAAGAGAGCGTTTGCCAAAAAGAGCTTAGTTATTGCAGGGCATCATAGAGACCTATCTCTGCCTTCTACATGCAGAAGTTGTCACATGTTGCTGGCTTAAAATGTAAGAAACAAAGTTACGTTTGGTGACACAGATATGGTAATCATCTACAATACAGAATAAAAATAGAAAACACTTTATTGAAAAAGCTAGAGCCTCATAGATTTACATTAGATTATTCCCTGCCTGTCAAACTGTAATCAATTGTTAAATATGCATGTTATTTTAGACCACCTCTTTCATGCACTGTATTGCCAAAAGTATTAGCTTGTCTGCCTTCACATGCATGAACTTTGGTGACATCCCATTCATAACAGACTGAAACAATGTAAAGCATGTTTCTCCTTTCTCCTCGCAAAATTCTTACTTTAACTTTGGAAAATTCTGGTCAACATTATCGACCCTTTGATTCATATTTGATAACTAGTGTCCACCCTTAAACTGGTGTGTTATATTCATTATTTATTCAGAATTATTCTTAGTCACTGCAACAGGTCATTCCACTAGTTAAGCTGCTTTGGAAGTTAAAATTGTTATGTGTACCCAACTGTTAAATGTGAAGAGAGTTGCTTACCATTAATATTAATATTATGCATGATATTGTGACTGGGGCTGAGGCCCCCAAAACATCAAATCTAGATGAATCCCTGTCTCTTTTCCTATAACCTCTCAGAAAAACAGACATTTACACTCTTTAGAGGCACCAAATTAAAAGGAATAATCATGCCCATTTCCTAAACGTGAGCCATTTTTTAAAACTTCCTGTAAATATAATGTTTCTGTTGTACTCTCAGAAACTCCAAAGTAAAACACGGCACAACACAGGGAAATCTCTTTATTTATTTCTTCTCAGACGCCCCAAAGTCTGAGACAGCAATAAACAGTCCAGTATCTTCCCAGAATAACGCAACTTTTAAACAAACATACATTAATTCACACAAATAAAAACAGAATTTTTCAATCCAAACAGACTCGGCATTCAACCCAAACGCAGTCCTGCTCTCACTCCTCTGCTGCAGATAGCTAAAAGGTGTGAGTCATGTGACAGTCTAAAGCAGTCTCTTCCTTGCTCCACAGCTGTCAATCACTGTTCCCTCAGCCAATAGCACAGCTTGCAGCCGTTGCGGCTTGGGTTGGGAAGGGAGTGTAGGGGGGGCAGGATGTCATCAGGGTAGGCAGTGCGGGATTGGTTGCTCGGCTTAAACTGCGTGACATGCAATTGAGGGAAGGAAGGGTGGAGGCGTCATGTTTGGGTGCCACAATTGCAAAACAACACAAATAGATACACAGATTTAGCTCATAATAGAGTTTAAAGTTGGTTTATTAGGGTTGTATCACTGGGCTGAACTTTGATGACGAAGAGCAACAGTTAAACTCACAGCTGTGAAAACAACAGGAATTCATAAAATGTTTGCTTGCTGTGTGTTGCAGGTGTACGACTTACTTGACAATAACTCCTGTTACCTGCAGATACGCCTCTATAAATGACTTTAATCAGTTTGTGTGTGCATGTGTTATGTGAGGTCACCTTTTCTAATTGCTGCCAACATGCGTCAGTTTGTGTGTGGATGCTGCTGTATGTCTATCTGTAGGCCCTGTTGTGCCGTGGGTACGGCGACATAATTGCGTCCACGCTACCTTCGCTGTCCGAGCTGCTGTCAGAGTCGCTGCTGCCGGAATAAACGCAGAGTCCTGGTAAAACACCGACACACACGGCCGCCGACGGCAAGTGTAGTACGCCTTGGCCGGAGCTCAAGGCGGCTGAGGGCGGCTTTGCAGTGACGCCAGGGACGGTCTGTTGATCTTTGGCTCCTGCTCCGCCCCCCTCTTCTGGAAAGCATAACTTAAGTGTAAGACCTTGTGCCAACATACAACAGTCACAGTGATTTGAACTGTAGGAAAGAGAGTAAGAGTGGTCCACTGAATCTGCATCCATTTCCACTTTTTAACAGGCTCACAGGGAACAAACTCCACTGTATATTATATGAGCTGCATATTAATGTGTTTTTCTGGCTGCTGCCCACCTGTGTGTTTTTCTCCATTTCCTGTCGTTGCTGTTGTTGCCGTGATTTCCACTTTCTGTTTCTTACTGCTGTCTGATTGTGAGGAACTTGGAGAGAGAACAAAGAGATTAGAAAAACAAGACTTAAAGCTGATCCAATTAATATTTTTATATCAGCAATTTTGTGAAATTCCTGAGTGTGGCAATTATCAACAAACTCTGTCGGTGCTGTTGAAACTGTTAGTCTCTTTGAGCTCTGTACTTTGAACAAAAACAAGTCTGAGCCAGACAATAAAGAAAAGGAGACAAAGTTAGGGCCTAGATGGTGAAAACACTGGAGTATTTAAAAAACTAATTTTCCTTTATTTAACGAGAAAGCTGAAGTCATTTTCAATAGTGTGTCCTGAGCAAAGATAGCATTAAGTCAGCATGTTTATAAAGAATCTCCACTTTGAGACCCAAGAGCCTCTGGCTACAAAGTAATATTAAAGGAGAGTCAAATTTGGATTTTGGCAGGTGGAGGGCAGAGGCTAATGGCAGCTAAAAAACAAGGCAAGGCAAGTTTATTTATATAGCACAATTCAACAGCAAGGTGATTCAAAGTGCTTTACAGAGACAATAAAAAACAGAAACAAATAAAAAGCATGATTTAAAATGGAAAAAAAGAGTAAGTTTTAAAATTTAAGCTTAAAAGTAAAACGGTGGATTTGGCGTTTTATTCAAATGCAGCTGAGAACAGGTGAAAACAACAAGAACACGTTTTAAGGATGGTGCATGTTCATGTGCATACTTGCGTCTCTTTACAGCTCCAACTAATAAATGGGCCTGTGACAGGTGGCTGGTCCTGTGCTCCACCCCTTTAGGTGCCACCTTCTTTTCAGGCTCTTTGCGGCTCTCTGCAGATGCTTGCTTCACTAGAGCGCTGTGAAGCTACACAGTTAAGGTGAAAAAAAAAAAAAAAACTCCTTATGGGGTCCTAGCGTGGAAAAGTGGGGGATTAAAAACTGAAGGGAGACACCAGAGAGCAGACTGGAAAGCTTTACTCAAACTAGTAAGAATATGAATGTAAAACTCAACCTCAGAAGTAGAAATCTTGCTGTGGAGGCAGTTCGTATTTGAATGAGAGTTCGAATTGCTATTGATTTTAATATAACGCAAACTTAAATGCAACTCTCATTCTGGTTTTATGTTTGCATGCTGGCTTCTACAACTCCAATCTCAACCGTGCAAGTGCCCTGTTTGAATATGAAGGATATTCTGTATTCCAACAGCTCCTTTTTCTCCTCGTCCCTGCGTTGTTTCTCCACCAGACACTGTTGCCGGGAGACCTCGTCCAAGAAACTGCTCTCATCCTCATCCAATCCCCTCACCATGTTCTCTGTTACCATAGAAACATACTCTCAAACACATGACAAGAGAGTGACTGCATTTCCCCGAAAACAAACCAGAGACAATCTGCCATAAAAACTGCACAAACACACAAAGTAGCGTCATCTGAGGAAGCACTGAAAACAAAAATCTAACATCACTTGCAAAAATGTTGAATATGGAATTATAAATGAAAAAACTGAAGAGTGCTTTTCCAAATAAGCTCTACGTAAAAACTGGGGGTAAGTTGTCTGATACTCGAAGCAGGAGAATAAATTTCAATGTTTCCCTTAATATAATCATTGCTTCCAAGTTGTGAAGACATTTTTGAAATCTTGAATTTCATCAGAATTAAAAGCACCAAATTATGGGAGTAGTTATTCCCATTATTTTGTTGGGAGAAGAACCTCAATTCCCAACCTGACATACAGTGGTGTGAAAGAGTTTTCCTGAATTTCCTTGGATCACAGTGTGATGTCTGGCTTTTAAGGATCCTTTGATCTACTCCACTTTAATCTCCTTTTCCACACAGGTCAATGTAGGTTTGGATTTTTGCCCCCCTAATAATAAACACCTTCATTTAAAAACTGCATTTTGTGTTTACTTGTGTTATCTTTGTCTAATATTTCAATTTGTTTAATGATCTGAAACATTTACGAGTGACAAACGTACAAGAAAATCAGGAAGGGGCACAAAGTTTCACACCACTGGAACTCTGATAAACTCTTCAAGATTAAATCTACAGACTTTACAAAGTTTCCTCAAGAGCCAAAGACAATTTTAAGGCTGATTCGGACTTGGATTAATAAGTGGACCTTAATGATGTCTAAAAATGGTGGCTTGTGCTCTAAAAAGCTTAAGTTACATTTGCTATGAAGCTGTTCAAAAACAACCTTTAGAAACTGAATATTAAAGTGTACTGACACATACTGCTGATAATACATTATTCATTATCTCTTACATCACAGAATTACAGAAGAAAAGTGTTCATTCAAACCCTAATGAAAAGTGGAGCAACACCCACAAAGACCTACTGAATTTAAACTGCTCCTCATATTCTTCTTGTTTCTTGTCTTTCTGTTCCTGCAGCCGCTCAAAGAGGGAGCGTGGGTCATACTCCTCCTCTGGGACCTCTGAGAAGTACAAAGGACAAATATAAAGGGGTTACATGCACAGTGGGACATCCTTTAGAGGTTTTGTATAGTTTTGGATATGTGTTCTTACCCTCTGGGTCGTCAGGTTTTCTGATTTTCTCCCATTCCTCCTGTCTCTTTTTCCTCCTCTCATCAAGCTCTGCTTCAGACACAAACTTCCTGCTGAGGTCGACACCTGTTCCTTCTGCTCCTTCCATTACAACTGCGCAACATAAAACACAGAAATTGGCTGACTCTTATATTGCGCTTTTCTACTCTGAGCAATCAAAGTGCTTTCTGTGTAACATTCACACTCCAATGGACATGCGTCCAAACTCTAGGGCAAGACACTAACCGAGAATTGCTCTCCAATGCTGGAGAGCAATTCTCGGTTAGTGTCTTGCCCTAGAGTTTTGGCATGCAGACTGGAGCAGTCGGGGATTGAACCACCAACCTTCAGATTAGACTACCTGCTCTACAGCCACACAGAAGCTCTGAATACCATTCTAAAATGTGTTGTCCCATCTCTGCACTGGACACAGACCATTTACAAGTGACTGCTCAATCAGTACCTCTGGGTTTTCCTCAAAGAACACAGAATATTAATTGATTCTTGACATAGCTCAGCAAAAAATAAGTCTATTCCATTAAAATAAGCAAAACCCTTAAAAGACTTTGTAGCTGACTACTGCGTATTCCCAATACTTACAAGTGTTAATTGTTTACAACCACCTGAGGTTACAGTCTGCTGAATAAATGTGACATGGTACTGTACAACACAATGGCATCACTAGAACAGGTTTCTGATGAAATGTCCATCTCTACATTAAAAAAATAAAACAAAAACAATTACTACTTGTTCCAGCTGTGCCCTTTAGGGGTCGCCACATCAGATCATATGCCTCCCACTCACCCTATGCTTTGCAACCTCTTCTGTCACACTAACCCTGTGCATGTTCTCCTTCATGAAATCCATGAATCTTCTCTGTGCCCTTCCTCTTTCCCTCCTGCCTGGCAGCTCTATCGTCAACATCTTTTGAAAATATGCACTTTCCCTCCTCTGCATATGTAAAAACCATCCAAGTCTTGTTTGCCCAGCTAACTTAGTCTCCAAACCGCTCAGCCTGATCGATCCCTCGGACATACTCATTTCTAATCCTGTCCCTCGTGGTCACTCCCAGTAAAAATATTAACATCTTCAACTCTGCCACATCCAGCACTGCCTCCTGTGTTTTTGTTGTCGACATCTCCAAACCACGTGTCATAACAGGTCTCACGATAGTTTATTTTGCCACGTTTCCTGACAAATCAATTTACTGGCTTGCACACTTCCTGCAAAATATTTTGGTGACTTTAAAAATAAGGTACAAAAGATGAAAACGGCCATCACGTGACAGCTTTCATTGGTTGGCATTACAGCAGATAGTATTAAGCCTGTTATTTTTATCAGTTCATCACATACAAAGCAATAATAACAAGTGCAACAGCTGGACAACACCACTGCACAATATTTCGACTAAGCTGTACCGATCTGCGTGGTTTTATTTAGCCCTCTGATGAATATGAAGATTGAAGCCATTTTAAAACTTTAACTGACGTGAAATAAGGTGACGAGTGAATTAAGTGAGAGATCTGCTTAACTGACCGAAGCATTTGGTTTATAATGGGCCCTGATGATTCACTCACTGTTACACACAACAGCGAGAACAACGCCAGCCGCTACACAAAGTTAGTCCCTTAAAGCTGTGGACACACAAAGATGAAAGGAAACACTCACACACCTGACCTCTTGCCTATATAGCAGAGCAGCAAACTCTGAACTCGCAGATGCCTTGTGCGTTGCAAAGCCGCGGCTAACGTTAGCTTCGTTAGCGTTAAAAATAATCTTTAAGAGCAACAGAACATCATGTCAAGTCTGAAAAGAAACATTTTCAGATGCATGACCAAGAAGTCTTTAGTTTAGGACTGCCTCGTATCAAGATTAAAGACCTGTATGTGGATAAACCTTACCAAGATCCAGGCTTCTCGCTAAATTAGCGCTCCAGTTTAATGATCTTTGTGTCACGCTGAAGACGGCTCGTCGCGAAATACGGCGTTCGAATTAAGTTCCGACTCACTTTTTTGTTGTTAAACGCACGCTGCTCTGTTTTCAATATATGTTAATAGATTATTTCTATTTATTTTTTAACAGAAAATGCCTACCGAATATTACCGATGACCTAGATTTATTAGTAGACACAGTTGTTGTCAATTATTAATTATATCTACATCGTGTGCTTCTTGCGCGTATAATTAAAGAGTCCCTTAATTATACGCACCATTTGTAGTTCCATTTTCCAGAAAAAATAAACAAACCAAAACCTCAAATAAATAGAGGTCTAAACAAACAATACTCAAAACAAGACGGAATAAACATGAAAATAACAAAAGACTAAAGCTTTTCAAATAAATTACATTTGCAGATAAAACCGTGAATATACAGTACAAAGTTGTATATATTCGACCTTCCCTGTAAGTTTGCCTTCTCAGATTAACTAATGAGTATAAGTAAACCCATAAAAATAAGATTGTAAGCAGTTACTAAATTGATCACAAGATGGCGCCTAAAATCCATTAATGAGGTCCAAAGGTATCTCTGGAGGACTGTTCAGCTACATTTTAAGGGTAGATGGTAATTTATTTTACTCGTTCGTCTTGTTCACGATGACCTCTTGAAGTGCCTTTTCGATTTAAGTGACAGATTCCAGATGATGGAATGTGTACGTTTAGCAAGCGGCGCCCACAGGCTACAGCCTCCTGTGTTGCTAAAGCAAAGTCCAGTTTAAAGAAAAATGATCCTCCACTCACTTAATTCTTTCCCTCTGCAAACACTTTCTTGGCTAGTTTAAAGTTTCACGGATAGTTTCAAGTGTTGCTGGACAAATGTAGGAAACATGTAGTTTCATTTGTAATAAATGGTTCCCATTTTTGTCCAGAAGCATGTTATGCTTTACGGATTGGCAAGTTGCTATCACATGACTGTACAGTGCCATGAAGTAACCTTCAGTTTCACAGTCAGATCCAACCCGTTCTTGTGACATCTGCTTTCAAAAAGCAAAAAGGATGATAAGTATAACACGAGGTTTGCAGCTTCTTACACGTGACTTCAAAAGCCAGTGGATGACATCACTGGCCTCACATCATACAAACACAATTTTTCAAGCATAACTTATTTTTAGAATCACTTTTATATTTTGAAAATTTGTTCCGGTTTAATAGTCCAACCTCTGACAGCCTAACCTGCTGCAGTAAGTGTTTGCCCGTCGCTGAGCCTGGTTTTCCTA
This sequence comes from Mchenga conophoros, assembly GCF_057382185.1. Taxonomy (NCBI): domain Eukaryota; kingdom Metazoa; phylum Chordata; class Actinopteri; order Cichliformes; family Cichlidae; genus Mchenga; species Mchenga conophoros. The sequence continues at coordinate 59,991,961 of NC_140532.1, read as the reverse complement.
GAAGTCAGTTGCTTTTAAAAGGAAGTTCTTCCTTCCAGCCATATCAAGTGCTTAATCAGGGGGATCATGCGATTGTTGGAGTTTTATCTCTAATAAAGTAGGGCATTTACTTTAAGATCTCTAAGCTCCTTAAGGGCACTGATGTTGTATATTGGTGCTATATAAATAAAACCTAAAGAAAGAAAAGAAAACCATTCCAATGGTTTTATTCAGCTGAGGGTTACATTATATCGAAGTTAAGTCAGATATTATAAATGATTCCTCATTTAATGATGCACTACGACCAAAATAGTAACTATTGATGATTGCTAAGCTGAAAAACTGAAATTACAAGACAATATATTCTGTCCCAGTCCAATGAAAGTAATGGCCTCAGCCATAGTGTCTCTAAAATAACTGTTGTTTGTTCAAAACGCATGCACATAACTGAAACCCAAATGTTCTTGTGGGTTGATTAGTCAGTCTGATGTGCTGTTTTTACCAATCAGCTGGGGAGTGAGTCTTTCAGTGCCTTTTAGTAATTATACATGCTTCCACAAATGCAGCGAGGTTATTATTTATTTATATTATCAACATGTTGTCAGGTCCTGTGATAAAATGCATTGCACCATGGAGATTAATGCTAAAAGCTCAGTCATATTTTAAAGGAACAGTTCACCACTTATGGGTGTTGGGATTTGTATCAGTTTTGATGTTTCGACTGCAACGATAAGGCAGCAGCTAGTAAACGTATGCAAGCATGAAAAAAAAGAAAAAGATTTTGTACAGGCTAAATAAAAGTAGGGCTGCCCAATTATTTGTATTTTAATTTGGCCTTCCGCTATTTAACGAGCATCGCTCCGACTGTTAAAACTCAAAACAACAGGCAATCAGACGCTCCCTAAAATCAATGTAGCACCACGTGTGTACATGTACCGATCGCCGCTGTTCCCTGCAGCACGGAGCTTCAAGTTTCTTAGATGCAGTCTGGACACAAATATACAACGAAATTTAAATGCCACTACAGAAAGTCACTGCAGAGGATGAAGAGCTTGCCCCTCAAAGCGGATCAACATCTAAATTACGGAAAGTAATAAAGAAGAAATCAAATGCAACGAGTGCCGTGTGTTTGCAACACAAAGCAACACAATGTATTCAAACTGCACAAATTACAGCAGAATTAATTCATGAATGCGAAGAAAAACAATGAAATGCTAACGTGAATCATCCAGCATCAACTCAGGCGTCCATAATAGCGAGCCTGTAGGCTACAGCGCGCGTCTGTGTATCCGTCCACATCACAAAGACGCACTGAAATCACCAATGCAATTGCATTTCATTCGGTGTCCAGTGAGCACGGCGAGTAACGAATCTTTTGAGAAAATGGTCCGCCTGCTAGACAACAGATATGTTATCATTCCACCAAAGTGGCAATACCTGTGTGTATTTTCCCAGCTGGAGCAAAAGACTTTATGTTATTTATCTGCCACTTTTAATTTATTAAATGTATTGAAAGATTTTTACAGATGTAAAAGTAAAATTCTGTTTACATTACAGTAGATTTGGCATCAGATCAATATTGATATTAATACTTGTATGCATAATAATCTGTGTAGGCTTTAAAAAAATCCAGTAGTTCTAAATACAGTAAAAGGAATTAAAGGAAAAAGAAGAACATCTGACCCCTGCAGTGAGGGCATGTGGTGGCCCTGTTATGCTGTGGTTTGGATCCACTTGTGTTTGGGAAGGGTCACTGCAGGTCAATACACAGCTGTAGGGAGAGATAACCTTTTCCCTAAGATGAAACATTCATATCTTGTTGAGAGTGGTTTGATGAGTATCCAAATGATGTGAATCACACGCTGTGGTCTTGATAGTCACCTGAATCCAACCCAACAAAATATCTGTATTTTGAAGTCTCCATCACCAGGTGAAAGAATATGTGTTGCATGATTGTTGTTTATCTCTCCAGTAGAGTTCTAGAGAATGCCAAATTCCAGTGAAGCCACCAACAGCTATGACACTTTCTGTTGTTTTCTTTTACTCATTCCCCATCTGCATCTGTGAATAATTTCATTTTTTATTTTACATAAACAAATAACATAATACAAACTTGACTCTGATCCTTCAGATTTGCAGAGACAACAACATAACCACGCTGTTTCCCATCCACATCCAGGGCCAATCAGTTACTGATCAGCCTGACTTTCAAATAAATAAATAAATGAATAAATAAATAAATAAATAAAATACAAACACACTCACTGGGAGAACATGCAGACTCCGAACAGAAAGGCCCCAGCTGACCAGAAGCAACAGTGCCAATCTCTGCATCATGCCCTTGTTGGCTGTCTGTTTCTGTACAAATGTTAGACATTAGTTTAGATTTATAACTCAAGAGCCAGATCCTACGCCACCAGAGCTCGGCGGTGTGCGTACACCTGAAATAGCTTTAGAAATGTTTACTTTCCCGATGTGGCTGGTCTCTGAGCATTGCAGCCTCACTGTCACCCTCTCTCTTCGTCTTTGGAGACACACATGTTTCTAACCGAAAGGTTCTCTGCAGATGAAGAAGAGGATGGGTTGTCGTGGAAACTGAATCATAGGCTGGTAGCTACGGTGACAATTGCATACAGTCATTTGCTGCTGTGAACACAAAGTGCACACAGAAACAGAGGTGCAGACCTAAACTAATGCTGTGGAAAATCAGGAAGATTCTATAGTTTGCATATACACACTGGCCAACTGTGTGTCCACTGCTCAACCTTTGTGCACCTCTGTCTCCATGTTCTTCTGTCTCTGCATCGTGACCCTATTTCACGTCTCCTGAGCTCTGTCCATCTCCTGTTCTTGTTTTAGTCTCTTTATCTATGTCACCCTCTCTCCCTCGCTCTGCCTCTCTGCCTGAGTGCTTTTCTTAGCCCATCAGAATTGTGTCACTTTCTCCAGCACGGTAATGTAGAGATGTAATGGCTGCCCCTAAAGGGAGCACAGAACCTGTTGAATATTCTGCCTTTCTACCTGCACCTGAGCCCTGCTCTTTGCTCCCTCTCCAGGGCTCCATTATGGATTATTCACCTTAAAATTGGATTTTTGCCATTGCAGCTAACATTCTCAGAAAGTGTTGCTGAAAGCTGGAGCTTCATGGAAAAGGAAAACCTGTAATTACACTTTTTGTTCATATTGTACCCACTGGAGGAGCAATACAGTTTTCTCCACACTGGTAACCCGAAAGGCTGAAAATTAAGCAGAAAAAGTGGAAAAGTCAGAAACTGAAGTTCATCTGATGAACATATTTAGAGCCTTGTACAAAAAAGGGTTTAAGTATTTTTACTTAAGGTTAATAACAACCGTCTTGGGGTGAATCTTACTTATAACTCACTTATTTGGATTGTATTAAAGTTTTTTGGAATGGTTCCTGTAGCCTTCAGTTGTCTTCTGGGACTCGTTTTGTGGTGTTCTTACCTTTTAGTGCATTTATAATGGAGGTATTTAAAAAATAATATGGCCTGCTGTGAAGTACAAATGGTCCAAGAAGTCTAGTATTTTTTAAAATCTGTTGCTTAACAATAATTAGCTCTCTGTGTGTGTTGGAAAGGTTGGAAATTGAAAACAACAATCCTGGTTCTGTCCAGAAGTAACAAAATCTACCTAGCAGTGATTGTAAAATGTAAAAGTACATGCAGAATTCTTGTGACTCTCTTGTCAAGCGCACAGAAGACAAAGAAAATGCCTTTGCATTTCATCAGCAAATCTCACTCTTCAAGACGTTTCAGTTAAAGGGTCAGATAAAAGTCATTAAAAAAGGAAGTAGTGTAGGCTTCCACTCTCAGGTGCTCAGATGGGCAAGAAAATATGTAAGCGTGCACAAGAAACAATAATAACAGGTAGACTACAGATTGTAGTCATCTGATTTTACCCCTCCCAGTTCAAGCGCATAATCCAACAGCTCTGGCTCCCATTAATCGATATTGACTGTATACATCACTCGAGCCTAACAATAAGTAATTTTACATGTTTTTTTGTTTTTTGTTTTAAAGCCCCGTATTCATTCAGGTAGATGAGGCTTGAAGTGAGGAGGATGAGGGTTCATTTGTGTTTTCACGTCTTTGTTGAAGGTAACCCTTATAAAATGGTACGATCCTTCACATCTCAAGTCAGTAAGTGCAGACAAAAGTTAAAATTTGCCTCCATGACACACGAACATACGAGTTCTCTACTCATTCATCTTTGTCCTACCACAGATTAAGTGGCTGGTCTCTACCCACACACATTAAATATGATTTGGCAGAATGACAATATCCATCTCAGCCACTGTATTCAAGATAGTGGGATAACATGGTAGCTTCCACAAACTCTCACCCACTCCTGTCTATTTTAAATTGATTAATTCCAAGTTTGTTTGTTTTTTGAGAAAATCAGTTTGTTGGAAGATGTAATTACACTCTCAATGTACCTTTAAGGGTACTTCAAGTTAACAAGTGATGGTTAAGAAGAAAATTAATTACAAAATGAAGATCTAGAACTAAACTAGAGAAATCATTTTCACTACACACCTTCTGTTATATTTCTAACAATGCAGTTTGGTGACAGTTCCGACAGCTTTGAGATGTTTTGTGTTACCACTCTGACTTTAAAAAAAAAAGCGAAAAAGTCCCTGTTGTTCTAGGTAGACTTTGTGCACAGTTTTCCAAGAATCTTAGCAGGTTGCTTCTTCCAAGTATCTTGTCGCACGAGTCTTTTGTGGATTCAAGCTGTTTCCGTGTCTTCAGTATCTTCCTTGAAATCCGGACTGACTTCAGGAAGTTGACATCAGTGCTCTGTGGGGATCAAAACCCTCTGTTGTCGGACTTCTTGTTCTTCTTGTCACCGCAGGTGGTTCTTTATGACTGTATATGAAAGGGCCTGTTATCTGTCTGCACAATACTGTGGCTCAGAATCAGACTAACATGGGCGTTGAATTTAATGCGCAAAATTGGACTAGATCAAAATTAATTTGGTTAATTGGATTGTGGGATGTGTATTCAGTTCTCATTAAGATCTTGGCAGGAGAACTGTACATCTGGAGCTGAGCTCAGCTGGCTGACTTGAGATTGAAAAACAGGGTGACAGTCAAGGTGTGAAGATAACATTTAAATTCTCCCAGTGTGTTAATAAGCTAAACATTTAACATAGAATTTTTCAATTCTCTTTAATGGATTAAATCTTTGCTGCTCAAATAAGAGACTCAATCTCAAAGCCTTTAGAAACATAGTTTGTCAAATGGGACTAGAAGGTGATTTGATCTTGTGATGATGGTCAGAAACAAGTGTTTCAGTCCATCTGAGCTCAGTTCACTGGCATCATTAAGGATGGCATGGGTGTCTTAGTTTAGTGTGGTGCCGCTGTAAAAAGCGTTGCTATGACAACCTGACAGACAAATAATATACGAAAATGTCAATAAGTAATTTGCATTTTGAGGCAAACCACACACACCCGGGAGCAACATTGTTTTTTAATCTGGCAATTATTACATACAGTGTGTCCAAGGTAGTTTGTCAGAGGTGTTAAACCACAGGACTATAAAATCCACAGTCTGTCCACAGAGGTTCAAGAAGTTTCTTTTCCTCTCTGTAGTATTTCATGTTTCTAAGCTGCCAAATTTTATGTAAGCTGAAATTAGTCTCCTTAGTCTGTTTAATAGCGGCAAGCTGTAATTCATGATCTCTTGAGTCTAAGCAAAACCAATGGGAAAAATCAGAGGTGAGTCATGTGGAGTTAAAGTATATAAGTGTCCACCACCCACATCTCTGTGTCTGTAAAATTTGCTCTTATGTATAGAGGCAGGTGTAGAAGCTTGGGGTGAGTGAACATCTATTTGTATTTATTTGTTTCTATGTGGTTGCTTTAAAGGTTGCATTTCCTCTTCTGTAGTAATTTTGTAACTCTTCATAGTCACCCTGCATCACTGGTGTTAAACGTCTTATTGTGGTCCCTTTACATTGCGTTGTAGCTGTTTCTATGTTGCATAGCTTCAGATAATTTTGTATCTCTTTGTGGGTGTTTGTTTTTAGTTTTGTTGCATCATTTTGTGGCTACTTTTTTGTGGTTATTTTGAGAATATTCATACAGCGTTATTTCCAAAAGCTGTAGATAAAAACACAATGCCATCCAGCTTTCCTCTTATCCAGTCATGTGGGTCATGTGAGTTTATCTCTGCTGTTATTGGGCAAGAAGCAGGGTACACCCTGGAAAAGTTGCCAAACTGCTGCAGGGCTAACACATGGAGACAGACAACCCAGGACCTTTGCTGTGAGCCAAACGTGCTAATCAATGCACCACCTGCAAAAACGACTACCACTGCTGCCCCAAAATTTACTGTGATTTTTGCACATTAAAGTTGATGAAATTTTATTACTAAAAAAAAACATTTCAACAACACTGGAAACAAGGCCCTGCGACAAACTGGCGACCTGTCCAGGGTGTACCCTAGCTCTCGCCCTATAACAGCTGGGATAGGCTCCAGCGCCCCCCGCGACCCTGAAAAGGATAAGCGGAAGTGAATGGATGGATGGATACAATTCTGAAAAACACACCGGATCGAGCATTTTACATCTAATTTGGTTAACGGACAAAAGTCAGCAACATGAGTATAAAAAGAGCAACTCCGAGAGGCAGGGGTATCAGTGGGCAGGGTTCACTTCTCTGTTAAAACCACATTGTTAAAGACCACAGGTCACATTTGCATTCAGAGAATCTGGAGAATTTTCAATATATAAGTCAGAAGGATCCAGATAAATGCTGAATGGCTGTGATCTTTAGGTTCTTAGATGGTAGTGCTTTAAAAAAAAATTCAGAGACTTATAAGTGCACAGCCTAGACTAGTGCACAGATCTTTGGTAACTTGCAATGTTTGAAGACATCGTTAATTCTGTACCAAGTGTTATAGCAACATGTGCTGCTGTCCCGACATCATTTTCAGGGAAGTCAATGTTCTCCACATTATCAGAGTGTGGCTCGGTCCTACAGTTCAGAGCCGCCATTCAATGAAAAATTTAATGGACTATAAAACAAAGAGAATGCAACTAAAATCATAGATCAACCAGGATAACACGTGGTTTCAAAGTTACAGCATCATACTGCTAGTCTCATAAGTACTCAATGGAAGTTGTGCAATAGGCATTGCACAGAGGCCAAGAGACTTTTCCTTTACTTTATTATCCTGAGTGTGGACATAGACACAACTTTATAAAATTAATAGCAACACATTTAGTACAAAGATGCACAGCAATACACATTTCAGTTTAATTACACGATTCAGCACTGCATAAAAAGTACATTAAAAACATGGCATAAACATTGGCTTCTTATAACATAAACAGTGTCATAGAAATATACATTCGATATATGCATATCAGAACCTTCTCTGCTCTCTCTGCCCTCTCCAGTTGTTAAGGCTGTGACAGCTGCAGCCTCTGTCTTTATCACGTAATACTTTCTTTGCAACAGAATCTCATAAAATATTTACAAAATCTGGTAAGTACATAATTTGAGGAAAAAAACCCATCATGCATTTGTGATCATCAGTTTGTAAACAGTGAGTAGATACTGGCAACATGCAGGATGAACTTAAGTCATAAGTAAAATACACGGATTTTTTAAAAGCTAGCAAAACGGCCTACTGAATACACTCAGTGTCCAACATCTGTCCTGTGGTAGTGCTACAGCTGCCAGTATGCCTCATTCTTCTCTGGTTATGTCCTCTTTACTTCACCAAGGATAGTGGAGCATTAAATCTGCCTCCCAGATAACTGCTGATCAAAACTTTTAAACAGAACCCTTCCCCCTGGAGGGTTAAATAAATGCTGCTCTGTTGAGACTCAGTGTATGAGTCCATCACACATGAGCACAAAAGCAAACAGCTTTCATCTGATATGCTACCTGAAAAGGTACAAGAATAAAGAGGAATCAACCACTGATACAGTTCAGCTTAAAGAGGACTTCACACAAAGGAGTTGTATGTATCACATGGTATCAATCACAAGACACATACACATGCAAAAAGCAAAAGAAAAAAAATACATCCTGATAAGTTAATTTATTTTCCCCTAAACAGGCCAGTGTTTCACCTGCATTTTATCTGCACATTTTGGACATGCAAGGTACTCTACACATTATCATCACTGATCTGTGTGCTGGAAAGACTGAAGAAAGAAAGAGTATCACTTCAGATGGGTTTACACTGAAAACTGACCAAACATTCTTTAATCAGTGAAAACTTAGAGATGTCTTCAACGTTGGATTTTTTTTTCCACAACTAATTTTTGTCTACTGCTGACATATACTGTACAGTTTCGTTCTGTTTTGTTTGCCATTAACAAAAAGGAGGGGTTTCGTCAAGCTCTTGTATCTCATGTGGGCTCTCGTCTTCGGGGCGTCTCACTCTGGTGCTGGGTTAATGGGCGGTAGATTCCGCTGTTTAAAGTACTGGGTGACCTGCTGAGGCAGCTCAGCCAGAACTGACTTTGCAAGGGTTTCCTTGGGCGCCTGAGAGGAAGAGAAAAAAACAACACATTGCGTTTTAGATTGAATAAAGTGAAAGATTTAAAATGAGACATTTTCACTCTCGTACAGAAACCTTGGCCTTTTTAATACACTCACTGTGAAATTGTGTGTGGAGTGTGTTCAAAACAGTCGGCTTGTGCATTAGCCATTTACCCTGTCACTTACCAAGTGCAATATGTGTACAGCGTCCATATGAGTGAAGACAGAATTCTTAAATTAACCATAAATGCATAATAACTACTCTTACGTTTTATACTACTAAGTGTTGAGGTATTGTAGACAAGTTACCACTAAGCACATTAACTTGTTCACCAGTGTGTGACAATCGTGATGACAATGTAGGATCAAGTGAATAATGCCCCAGTCTCAAAGGCTTAGAGACCAGTCTATGACCATCTGACGACCACTGGTTGTGAGAGGATAAATGAATATTCCCTGAGTGACTGCAAGTGGTCGCTAGAGGTTGATGGCATTCGCTGGGAAAAATAACAATTTGATAAATAAAACTGAGCTAAACTGAATTCAGTGTGTCAATGATGTCATGTGGTAAAGCTCAGTATTTTAAAGCTAATGCTTTGACTGCTTTCACCTTACTTATAAATGTTTAATCCTTTTCCTTATTTCCTGTCATCTCTAAACAGGTACAGTGACAGATGCTCTTAAGTAAAAAGGTTGCTAAGTAATATCTTTATACCAAAAGCTGTACAGCAGCCTTCATAAAGCTCTAAACACTCTGTTTCATAGATTTTCTACTGTTAATATGGTCATCTCTGCCCAAACCCCTGAGGTACAGCTAATCAAACTGGGAAACAACACTACCTTAGTGGAGCCCAGGACCCATCATACTTAGCTTGAACCGAGCATCAAGTCCCATTTTAACTTGTTAAAAAAAACTGTTAACTTTCAAAGTAGCACTATACAACCCTAATGATAATAATTAGTACAAAAGAATCTACCCTCCCAGCACAGCTTATCAATCAGGTCACTCTAATTTCCACATTTCCTCTCTGTCTTAGGCTTCATTTCTCTCTCTTCCTCTCTGTTCAGTCAGTTGCTGTCTCTTAACCTCCCACCAACAATCTGGAATGAAGCCAGTAAACACTGTCTGTTCCTCCCACTACAGAGGAAATCAACTCGCCCACCATCAGCCCACACACACACACACACACACACACACACACACACACACACACACACACACACACAGACAAAAAATAAACACATAAAAAGACGATGACAAAACCCAAAATGCCCTAATGAGCCCTCCTGTGCACAGCCTGAAAATGTGCACACACTAATTAACCAGTGTGCTGACCTGCAGCAAGCATGTATGAAGCCTCATTAAAATGAACACATTTCAGCCTTGTGTATTATGTGAAATCTGCAACATTATGAGAAGAAACTGAATTCTTTTTATGTAAACAGAAAGAATTTCGTGTTACATGTATTCGAGGGCAGCATCAGCCAATTTGGAGAATAAGAACATATCAGACTGGGTGTTTATACATATTTGTGTGTATCTACTGAAACCAATACTTACGTTGCGGAAATCCCTGAAAGGGACAAACTGCACAATATCCCGAACAGCCTCCTCTCCTGTGCTGGACCTCAAAACGCTGGCGTCCCCATCCAGGAACTCCATGGCGGCAAAGTCGGCATTGCCCACGCCAATGATGATGATGGACATGGGTAGCTTCGATGCCTGCACAATAGCGTCGCGCGTCTCATCCATATCGCTGATGACACCGTCTGTTATAATGAGCAGTGTAAAGTACTGCTGCAGAGGGGAAGAAGGATGGTGCGAGAAAAAATGAGAAGAATTAGCAAACAACAAAAAGTTCTTTTTAGTTGAGCTCTTGAAGATGAATCTACAACTACAAAAAGACTTGAAACACAAATTCAGTAATGATCATTATGCTGTGAATAATGGTAAACAGAGTCGCATATTGCGGATGAAGAGGAAAAAGAGTGCTAGAAAAACAAAACAAAACAGATATTATTACGAGTGATGGTGAAGAAGAGTCAAATACAACGCAGAAATAAAGCCTTTCTGCATTTCATCAAGCTGAACTCCATCTGAACTCCATTTGTGCCAATGAAAAGAAAAAATCATGACAAAATAATGGAAGTGAAAGATAAATGGCTGGATTTATTGTAACTTAGTTTCGGCGTTAAAGTAAATTCAGATCACTTCAAGATTATTTCTATAGCATCACAAACACAGTTGCCTTAAGGCACTCCAAGATAAAGACTACCGTATTATTGAGACCCCAATAAGCAAACACCTGGCAACAGTGAAAAGAAAAAACTGAGTTCTAAAAGAGTAAGAAAACTACAAAACAAGAAAAAAGTAGTCAAACAGATGAGAACAAGACTTGTGGATGAGCATAAAATTATTTGCATTGTAGTTGCCTCCCAGGATGCTCCCAGGAGACCTTCATGCTAACTTCTAGTCAACTTTAACAAAATTCATAATTCAAATGTTCACCCTCTATCAAAATATAGATATGAATGTAGCTGAGGACCCCTGGCTGACCAAAGCACCTTTGAAAAATGGTGGGGGGTGGTGTTACGAGTCCAGCATGTATGGGTGCAAATGTGTCTTTGCTGACAGAAGAAAAACAATAAGGATGCAGCAAAACTCAGTGGACGACGTTTCCTCACTGAGCAGGATGCAGAATGTGTTTAAAAAGCTACATCTCCAATAGTTCTTTCTGTGTTCTGATGCAAATGTATTTAAAAAGAAGAAGAAGCTAAGACTACATGCTTTAATGTGGGATTATTTTATAACAAAAAACCCAAATAAAACTGTCCAAATACATAACTGCTGGACTATATCTCTCTCTGGCACAAAATAGCATGCATCAATTCTGCATAATGAAATGCAAATGGTTGTCCTACGATAAGAACAGACAAAGTGACGATGCACACTGACTTTTCTTGGAAGAAAATCGCACTTCCACGTGACACGCAAACAGTCACACACGCGAGGATGACTCTGAAGCCTGTCTCTTTAATGTGCTAACAGCAGCGCTCATTAGAGAATCATTATCACACAGACAGACAGGGTCGCTCACACACTGAGGCACGCACAGACTGCGCTGGCCTGCAGCCTGGGTGTGTACGCGTGTCACTGGCAGGAGCGTGATCATACACACTCGCACAGTCTGCAGTCGCAGGTTCTCTCATTATCTGAGAAACAGAAACGCCAAGGCTGAGGAGTAGCTGATTTGTGAAGCCTACCCACTGACTTTCTCCAACACACACCAGTCTAACCAGTAACTCAGCGTGTAGCCTGTGCGCACGCACGCGCATTTGTGCTGCAGCTGTTACATCCTCATTGTCTGTCATTCCTTCCTAATTTCAACCCGTGTTTGAACTCGCTGTAATATAAGACAAGAAAAGGGTCTGCAATCATTTCCTTACAGAAACAAAAGGATTCTGGCGCACAACACACAGACGAGTACAAGCCTTTGTGTATTCTGCTCATGTATTTTTTCTCCACAGGGTGACAGGGTACAATTAGGGACAAAAAGCACCGTGGGAGCATAATGATACCCAGCCACTACACTCTCGTCACATATAGGCAGTAGAAATGCCAGTGGATATGTACAGGAGAAGGACATGTATATGTTTAAAGTTTGTAGATCCCAAACTTCAGCGAGTGCTGCACATCTATATACTCATACCAATGACAACATCACGTGGAGCCTTATGCATGAGAACACTGTCTCTGCTCCGGTGCTTTTTGTTTGTTTTTGTACACTCTATAGTGTTTATAAAGCAGCAGAAGAGCAACGTGGCATAATTCTGTTTTTGACACAAAGATAAATATCATAAAAGGAAGTTACGATAAATCATAAGAATCTGTCGGCCCCGGTGTTCGAGGAACACTACCAAGAAACGCTGCCAAAATAGAACGTCTTTTTTGGATGTGTCATAGAGCCTTAGGGTTGCTCTTATTTTGGGTTTTAGGTGTTAGCTTCACTGACATATAATAAGCCACTGGAAGTACAGCATGTTGCAGTTCAGTCGTTTTTTTGCATGAAAGCCAATTCAGATCAGGCAAGCTCAGCTGAAATATGCTATTCATGACTTTTTCTGCTGCTAAAGGTGTTTGGGATGTATATGTGTCTCGAAAGTACCCAGCATTACAGTAGAACTGCTGCAAGCACAACTGCGCTTATGATAAGATCACTCAGGCTATCTAAAATGAACTAAAAATAAAAGATAAATAAAATAAATAATAAATAAAATTTTATTTATATAGCACCTTTCTAGACAGAAATCACAAAGTGCTGCACATAGGATAACAAATAATAAAAGGGTAAAACAGACAATATAAAACAGGCAGAAATTGAACCAAAAACAGTTTTAAAAAGGTGAGTTTTGAGTTGTTTTTTGAAAACAACTACCGAGTCCGGAAATGTAGGGAGGTGCCAGTCCATGCAAGGCTCTAAATGTCAAGACCAGGATCTTAAAATGTACTCTAAATTCAACAGGAAGCCAGTATAGCTGAAATAGCAATGGTGTCACATGTGACTACTTGGAGGATTTTGTCAACAGTCTACCTGCAGCGTTTTGCACAACCTGCAGACGATCCAGAGAACCTTTGCTTAGACACATAAACAAAGAGCTACAATAGTCCAAGCGTGAGGAAATAAATGCATGTATAGCAATCTCCAGTTCAGGGCGAGATAAAATAGGGCTTAACTTAGCCACATTTCTTAAATGATAAAAACAAGACTGAACCAGAGATTTCACATGCCCATCCAATGTAAGAGTCGAGTCAAAAGTGACACCTAAATTCCTGATAGAGGATTTAACATACACAGAAAGAGAACCAAGGGCTTTCACTATCTGGGATACAAATCTGTCCGGAGCACATATGAGGACTTCAGTTTTCCCCTCGTTGAGTTGGAGGAAATTTACAGCCATCCAATGTTTGATACAATCTAAGCAGTCATTTAAAAGCTGAAGCTTAGATAAATCCTGGGGCTTAAAAGAGATGTACAACTGAATATCATCAGAATAACAGTGATAAGAGATGTCCTCAAAAGAGCCCATTAAATGCTGGAATGGGAGAAGATATATTAAGAACATTAAAGGCCCCAAAACCGAACCCTGAGGGACATCACAAGTAAGGGAGGTAGAAGATGACCTAAAATCGGGGACCACCACAGAAAAAGATCGGTTATGTAGATATGAGGAGAACCACTCCAAGGCAGTACCCGATACACCAACCCAATGTTTAAGCCTTTCGAGGAGGATGTGGTGGTCAACAGTGTCAAAAGCCGATGATCACAGACAAACTTTAAACAAGTCCATCCAGCAGCGACTGATTGAGTCCTACCCAGAACCGAGCCACTGGCACGAGAATGAAAAAACAAGAAGCCTCCCTGGTCAGTGTCTCAGCTGCAATGAGGTGTAAGATAGAAGAAGCTAGGACAGACGTCGTCACTCCAGTCTGCCACCTTCCTTCCTGACACGCTGATCTACATACCAGGAGACCGAGCCAACAGATGCACACACTTGTTAGCTCCGTCAGCCATCAGTGTAGATAAATTGTGAGTATCAACTTCCCTGACAGGCATTCCCTGTCGACTATTACTGGTTAGTAAATAAATATTAGTGTAATGTTTGCATTTCTCTGGTGTGAGATATGACATATGTATACATATGGCTACTAAATTGAATGAAGGGAAACTTACTAACTGCACGCCATAAAGGGCAGAGCACCATCGAACAGCAAAAGCAGAAAAATGACAAAAACTGAGATTGAATCAAAAAAGAGCCTAAATACCTGTGACACAGAATCACAATAAAACATAAGGTGAAAGAAGGCATCAGTCAGTCAACGCCCACAGACTCCCATGTTTGGCCTATATAGATAGTTTACAGACTTTCTAAGGTGAATGTTTATTTTTTTATAACTCAGTGTGTCCTTAAAAAATGTGAGGAAACTGGGTAAATGGAGGCCCAAATAAGAAGTGGCAGGCCTACAAACTATCTATGGCAGATTAACTGTATTTAAGAGTCATGTACAAGAAACAGGAAAAATCCAGTAAGCCAGATCTGACACAGTACCTGAGAGATTCATCTGGCCCTTCGACTAATCCGTCTACTGCTCATTAGGTTTAGAGGGCGATTAATAGGACCAGGTAGATTTGGGTTTTTTAACTCTCAAGATATTTCAGTGCAAACCAAATGAGTTTGTAATCACTAAAAGTAAATAAATAAATTCAACTTTTCCATAAAGTATGAAGCTATAAAATATCAAAGTGAATGAGCGCCTTCCAGCACAGTCCTAATTTGATTCTTGGCATCCAATCAGAAATGTCTCTTTTTTTACATTTACTTTTAAAAACTATCAAAATTAACTTTGATTTAACTTTAATTTCATCGGTGTCTTGGGCATAAAAACCTGCATATAAAGAATCGCTGATCAAATCTAAATTGTAAAATGAAGTTTTAAGAAGTTTTTGCTTTTTTTTGTTGAAGTAGAATTTTTATTGAGTAAAATAATTGTCTGTTTCCAGGAATATACAGTAACATAACGTGCTTCATCCTATGGTTCTGCTTACACTTTAGCTTTTATGTTTTAATCCACAACTACTACTAATCAGACTGCAATGGACTTGAATGGGAATAAAGAAAATACTCAAACAATTGATCAAAGAAATCACAACACACATACATATAACATGCAATCTGTTGGGTATATGGTCTCTCTGGATTAGCAGAGAATCACGCAAGCAAAAATAATTTCCATCCCAAGTCAAAGGATTACCTAATACCTGGATCCTCTATTATAATCTTTCAAAATATGAATTAATTCACAGGTAGAGAGGGGACCTTTTGACACTCATGAATAATACAGACTTGATGTATTTTGTACTTTGCATGAACAACAACTGAAACTGACATTCTAATTTCAAGCATACAAATGCAAAACATGAACAAAAACCCACAAACATCACGCTAACATGAGATTCAAAATAATTCATTGAATAATTTCACATTAAATCAAAGTTTTATTTTATATTTTGATAATCCCTTGCAACGTTATCATAGGTTTGGAGACAAATGACTGGAGGGAGCTCTTTAGAGTGCTTGGGAAACGTTCAGTTTTAAAGAGAAAGAAAATTATTTAAATGGAATGTCACAAAAATTGCATTTATAAGTTTTTAAAATGGAAATGACAAGATTGAAATTTATACAATATTACATTTCATTATAATTAAAGACAAAAAAGGCAACCAGCCCCCTCAAAAAAAAGGTACAAACTCAAGCTAAAATAATACTTCTAATGTCCTTAATCAAAATCAATTAAATTAGGTACCACTTCCATTAGAGGGAACCCTGCTTGACCTTTGCCTTCATTAAAAAAGCTTAACAATCAGAAAGAAATCGAATTAGGTTTCCGAGTAGCCTGAAATTTTCAGTCAGTGTTTAATTTCCCCAGACGACGACATGTATTGATTTAACTGTTTATGTGACCTTTCCTCTCTTTGTTCCTTAATTTCCTTTATAAACTAAACTGGGTAGCATCACAGAGAGTACATGTGTATTTCTGCAGCTGTTAAGGGCAGCACAGGTGTAGACATTCCCTCTGTGCTTTGGGCAATGTCAGCTCTAAGCTGTGCTAGCTGCACTAACTCAGGGTTCGTTCACATTTGAAGGAAAATTAAAACCTTTAATTGTCACACCTGAGCTGATTTTAACAGATTTGATCTCCTTCTGGTGTAGTTACACAATGCTATAAACACGACAGTGTTGGAATTTCCACGTTCTTGAGAATGCAAGGGTCTGCTTAGATCCAAGGGAAGTAAGGGCTCTGCGTGCCTGCCCATGTGGCAGCAATTTTTTCATGACAGGCACTACACGGGAACTGACTAACTGAATAGCCCCCAAGAAAAAGTAAAAAGTATAATAGAGCAGCAGCAGCGTCTGCGTCCACGTCCGCAAGCAAGTATAATCCTGGCCTCAGAAAATCATTGTCAACACTTCCTATTTCTTTTTCTGTCGTGAGCTGTCCTATGTTGTTGTCACTCTGTGCAGCCACAGCTGTAGCGAAGTCGCTGTCCATCACTACAGATGCTCCCCTCTCAAGGTCGAGGCACATCGGTCCTTGTTGGATGACGTAAAACATCACTACCTGTGGTCCTGCATAGAAATGTCACTCCAGATCCCTAATGTAAAACTCTGGTATACCGTGAAATAGGGACAATACCTGGGACTAGCGGGCTAATTCAGCACTGTATGCGGTCCTTCATAAAGGGCTTGAATGATTCAATGTAGGAATCCAGTTTAGGAATTTATCTGCTGTGTGTGGTGGCTGAAAATTCAAATATAGAAAAGAGTAGTTGTTTTTTTTTAGAATGATTTCTTTGTTTCCTTAGGTTGTGAGAGATACCATCCATCCAACCACTGTCTTCCACTTATCCCATTCAGGGTTGCAGGGGGGCTGGAGCCTATCTCAGCTACTATAGGTAACATAGATAACAACAGAAAAAAACAGCTGCAAGATATTGAGATATTCTAAAGCTAAATCTTTCAACATTTTTACTTTAGATTTTTAATGTAACACTCATACACTCCAGCTTTAAAATGTGCTGTCTTTACTTAAAGTAGAATTGGTAATAATAACGGATTGCATTTATATAGCGCTTTACAATTCCACTATTCTTTCACACACTGATGGAGGCGAGCTACAGTTGTAGCCACAGCTGCCCTGGCTACAACAGAAGCGAGGCTACCATATCGCGCCATCGTCCCTCTGGCCAACACCGGTAAGTGGCACGGTCACCCGTGGTTCAGGGGGGAGAGGCTATATACAACAAAATTGACATAAATGGTACTTCTGTTTTATAACTGTTGTATATAATGACAGCTGGGATAGGTGAAAGCATGCCTCTACCCCCCTCCCCTGTATAGAAAAAGGCCAGAAAAATAGACAATAGTGAGCAGCAGTTCTCTGGGCAAAAATGGCTTGTTTATGCCAGAGGTCTTTGAATGGCCAGACTATTAAGAGCTGATAGGAAGGCAGCGGGAACTTAAATAACCACGTGTTACAATGAAGTGCAGAAGAGCATCTCTGAATGCACAACACTGGAGACCAAAACAAGTGTCCCTCCTGTCAGCTAAGAGCAGGAAACTGAGGCTCACCAGAACTGAACAGACTCAGAATCCTGCATAAGCATTCGCTCCTCATGACGAAGGGGATATTTCCTTGGCACATTACGCAGAACCTCAGTATCAACTGTATGATAAACACCGCAGCATACCTCCATTCCTCGTCTTAATACAATGAGTTCACTGTAATCAGATGCCCTCCACCAGATCTCAACCCATTAGAGCCCCTCTGGGATGCTGAACCGGAGATTCAGATCATCAATGTGCAGCAGCTGCAAATTCAATCATGTCAATATGGACCAAAAGCTCTGAGGAATGTTTCCAGCACATTGTTAAATCTATGACTAGGAGAACTAAGGCCGTTCTGAAGGTAAAAGAGGATCCTGCCCGGTATAATAAGATGTAACTAAGTGAGCAGTGATATATATAAAGTTACCAAACTCAGTATGTATATGTAACCTACAGCCTTGATGGACAGGTGCGCCAAAAGAAGAGAGCGTTCTGACAGATTGCAGTGAAAGTCTGGTTGTGTTTAAGCTTGGATTTGCAGTGGTTACAGTTAGAATCAGCATCTGCGTTTGGGAATACACAAACTCCTCTCTGGCAACACAGTCAACCTCTCAAACAAGATAGAAAAGTCAAGCTGATTGTGGACTACAGCCTGCTTTTATATATAAATAGTTTTATCTGTGGAGTACAGTGTCTTGAGAGGTTTAACTAAAGAACAACTAAGAGTGTAAAAAGCAGGTAAATAGGTAAGTTGTAGCCACCCACCGCTGCTTTCTCCTGTTGAAGGGCCTGAGAAGCAAAACGTGCTACATGGTTGATGATTGGAGCAAAGTTTGTCGGACCGTAGAAACGAATGTGAGGGAGACACGCAGAGTAGGCCTGGGCAATGCCCTCCACACCTAAAGATGCAGAAAGGCAGAGAGAAACAATTTAGACTCAAATACACTTTAAATGTGAAGATGAGCTGGAAATAGTGAGGGCAGGAAAGAAACAGAGAGAAAAGCAAGAGGGAGAGAGGTTTGTAAAGTCCTGGGAGAGATGGGAAAAAGTTTATATAGAGTATTTCAAGGTCAAAATTGAAAACTAGACATAAGTCTAGACACAAGTCCTACATCATTAGTGCTTATTCATATATATATATATATATATATATATATATATATATACACCCAGCACGCCCCTGCGGGCGGTTTATCCTTCAAGCTCGGGTCCTCTACCAGAGGCCTGGGAGCTTGAGGGTCCTGCGCAGTATCTTAGCTGTTCCCAGGACTGCGCTCTTCTGGACAGAGATCTCCGATGTTGTTCCCGGGATCTGCTGGAGCCACTCGCCTAGCTTGGGAGTCACCGCACCTAGTGCTCCGATTACCACGGGGACCACCGTTACCTTCACCCTCCACATCCTCTCGAGCTCTTCTCTGAGCCCTTGGTATTTCTCCAGCTTCTCATGTTCCTTCTTCCTGATATTGCTGTCATTCGGAACCGCTACATCGATCACTACGGCCGTCTTCTTCTGTTTGTCTACCACCACTATGTCCGGTTGGTTAGCCACCACCATTTTGTCCGTCTGTATCTGGAAGTCCCACAGGATCTTAGCTCGGTCATTCTCCACCACCCTTGGGGGCATCTCCCATTTTGACCTCGGGAGTTCCAGGTTATACTCGGCACAGATGTTCCTGTACACTATGCCGGCCACTTGGTTATGGCGTTCCATGTATGCCTTGCCTGCTAGCATCTTGCACCCTGCTGTTATGTGCTGGATTGTCTCTGGGGCATCTTTACACAGCCTGCACCTGGGGTCTTGCCTGGTGTGATAGACCCCAGCCTCTATGGATCTTGTACTCAGAGCTTGTTCTTGTGCTGCCATGATTAGTGCCTCTGTGCTGTCTTTCAGTCCAGCTTTGTCCAGCCACTGGTAGGATTTCTGGATATCAGCCACCTCCTCTATCTGCCGGTGGTACATACCGTGCAGGGGCCTGTCCTTCCATGATGGTTCCTCGTCTCCCTCCTCTTTCTTGGGTTTCTGCTGCCTGAGGTATTCACTGAGCACTCGGTCAGTTGGGGCCATCTTCCCAATGTATTCTTGGATGTTCGTTGTCTCATCCTGGACTGTGGTGCTGACACTCACCAGTCCCCGGCCCCCTTCCTTCCGCTTAGCGTACAGCCTCAGGGTGCTGGACTTGGGGTGAAACCCTCCATGCATGGTAAGGAGCTTTCTTGTCTTTATGTCAGTGGCTTCTATCTCCTCCTTTGGCCAGCCTATTACCCCAGCAGGGTACCTGATCACGGGCAGGGCGTACATGTTGATGGCCCGGATCTTGTTCTTACCATTCAGCTGACTCCTCAGGACTTGCCTGACCCTCTGCAGGTACTTGGTGGTTGCAGCCTTTCTAGCGGCCTCTTCATGGTTCCCATTTGCCTGCGGGATCCCCAGGTACAAAATGGGAACCATGAAGAGGCCGCTAGAAAGAAGAGAAGAGCTCTCTGTGTATATATATATGTATGTGTATACACATATATATACATATATATATGTATGTATATATATATATATATGTATGTGTATATATACACACACACATATATATATATATATATGTATGTATGTATGTATAATTCATATATTCATATATATATATATGAATATATGAATTATACATACATATAAAAACTTGTGTTCCCTTCACTCGCATCTTCATAAAGATATACACATTCAGAGAAAAACATGCCGCACAAATGTGCACTTATTCAAAACATTGCACACCGATAGTTGAGAACATAAAACCATTCTGTTATCAGGACAGCTGCATATTGCAGTTTCAAGAATAAAGTTTTGCATAACAGCTGAAGTCTTTTTTTCCCTTTGGCCTAGAATTTTTCATTTCAGAGTGCACTGGAGGCTGTATTGGCCCAGAAAATAAGCTAACCCTAAAAAGAAAAGGGCATTTGCAGAGGCAGTTTTTTTTTTTAAATAAACACAAGCTGAACTTCATGTTCTGACGCGGGCCTTTTTCAGCACAGGGGTGAGTATAAATGGAGTTATTTAACATAACCTCTTTGCCTCAGTCAGGCTAAAACGTGTGTTACACAATCACAATTTTTTTTTCTGGGTCTCACAGATGTGCTTTTAGCAGTTGGCACTCAATTGATTTGCAATTGTCAATAAATACGTTTGCATCCTACACATTTCAAACGTGTTAGCAGATGCAAGCTCAGTGTAGTAAAAGGAGAGCTTACTATGAGGTTATTACAGCGAGGTGCTGACAATTTATGAATCTTTTCAAGTCATCTTTGTGCGATGAAGGTGAGGGTATGCACTTACTCTTACTCAGAAACAAGGATCTGCAGCCATGCAAGCAGCTCTGTAAGGCTTTGCTCGGGTATGGTGCTTTATACTCAATAAACACACTCAAGTTGAAGTCCAGTGTTTAAAGCGTAAGTGTAGCCACGGCTAATAGTAAAAACTACTCTTTTTTATGGTATTTTTTTTGTTCAGAAGCCTGAGTGTTGTAACATTTAATCAATCTGTGTAAAGATTCCCAGAGTCAGAGTTGTTAGACACTGTTACTTTAATATTTAAATGTGAAGGAATGGACTGTTTTCACTGCTCTGAACTGTTTGGTGTCATAATGTGCATTAGCGTTCATACTTCTAATTTAGACGAGCATCCAAAGTAGCAAGTGTAGGTGATGTGTTAAGGAGTTATTTACTCAGCAAGGCACTTAGAGAGGAGTGCACCACCTGCTGCGGTCACATGATCTGGAGTTGGCATGTTTTTTTTTATTAGTGGTTTCTTTTAATCACACAGTGTTTTTTCTGCCATAACCTTAATTATATAGCTATCTGTAAATGACAGGTTTTACACCTATTAACTAGTTAGTGGCTTTATTTTTTGCATCCAAAAACATGACAACATCCTATAAGTGTAAACATATCAAAGTATGTTTTTATGGTATGGGTTTATGTTGAAAAATAACTAATATCATGTATGAAAGGCCAAAAATGTAAATGGGGTATCTAGACTTCTAGACTAGACAGAACTCAGATGGGGTAAATAAAAAAATGAATGAAAATGAGAACTATTTGTAAATACTTATAAGGTTGCCGCAAAGGTCTAGATGACATCATAACCTCCTGTGTGGTAACTCACCTGAACAGAAAGGGTTTGTTGGGTTAAAGTTGATGGCAAATTCATGTGACACCTGAGGAGAAAAGAAATGAATGAATCGAATGATAATCCTTCACTACGCTGTACAATATTGTTAAGAAATTGCGTCCATTTCTCCCACCTTCTCCCTCCCACCCTCTCTCCATCCCTCTGTGTGCTGCTCTCTCTTCTTTGTCCTTTTCATCAGCTCAGTGCCATGGCAACACAGATGGGTTGACAGTTGCGTAATCATGTGAATATGCATCTATAATGCTTATAGTTTTATTTGTGTGTCTCCCTGTGTGTCTGTGTGTAAAATAATACATCTCGGCTTTAACTGTAAGTCCGCTGATGACAACCCACCCTCCTCTCTCTTTGCCACATGCATATACATGTATCACCTACGTTTGTGTTTGGAACACACACACATACGCGCACAACAACAACAACAACAACACCATCAACACACACATACCTTCCAGTCTGGTGGGAGTTGGGCTCCAAATCCCAGAGCTGGAAACATTTTGTCACTGAGGAGGAAACCATGACAACAGATTGGAACATTAGTTAAACCTTCTTTTTTTTTTTTTCCTTTTTTTTTGCATACAAATTCAAAAAGCTGGATTTAGATAGCAGGAAAAATCCTGTTACCTTGTTCACATAGAAACACATTCAAAGACATTTACAGAAAAGCAAGAAGAGAACTGGTGGTAAAATGATGCAGTGAGGAAAAATGTCTTCTCACAAAGAAAAACATTAAAGACAGGACAGGACAGAAAATCAGACATACTGATGTACAATTATTTACTGAAAGAGGAGGAATAGCAGTCGATAGATGCTATTGGTGTTTATACTGTCTTATTTTTAACACAAAATGTAAAAGAACAAATAGATGTTTGTGTGTTTAAAGTCCAAAAGCGATGCCCCTGCTACAGCTCTGTGCAGTGGCGCTTGTGTAGATGATGGGATTAAGATGGGTATTAGGGAACTGATAAACCTGTTTAGTTCTTTCCACAAAGCCTCAACTGCTCGAAGCTCAAACTTCAAAACTGGAATATGTAAATGTCTTCGTCAAAATGCTCTGAAACCAATGCATCATTGTTGTTCTTTTAAGGACCCCAGTCACTCTCTTTGTGGTTCACAAGTTAATATGATTAGCATAGTCTGTATATAAACATGGCATAGTCTGAAAAGTCAATGCGCAGCTACTCTAAACTCTTATTTTTTTGATGAACCGCTGGGAGCAGAGTTTGAATGCTCCATGATAAAATGACATCACTGCTTACTTTAATTTTGACTTCGTAATGAGTTTGTGGTCTTAATCAGCAGTTTCAAGTTTTTCTTCAGTGCAACATGATAATTAGTTTATAAATTCTGGGGCTGTTTAGAGTAAAATATATGATAAAGCAGGGTATAATTTTGGGTAGGCCTGCCTTTTTATTGAGAGATTCCTATAAAGGCTCAACGCTTCAGCAAGGCAGTAAAAATATATAAAAATGAGGATACAGAGACTAAGTCCATCTTATCTGTACAGTTTATGGATCTCAGCAGTGAAACGATAAACCTTTACATCAACTAGCCTCACTCATCTCTTACTGCGACCTTTCTTTGCAAGAAACGTATGCAAAATGTAAATGTTTGCACTAAACTGACTAAAAACATTGCACCACCCCACAGGATTTGATTTAAATACTCACGTATCATAGTCCTGTATGATTTGTCCAACAGCTAAAATGGCAGCGAGGTACTCGTTGCTGCCCAGTGGGTTGATGTAGTGGAGGGAGGACGGTTCTCGGGGGTTCCCATTGGATGCCGTGAAGTCTATACC
Source organism: Mchenga conophoros (assembly GCF_057382185.1). Taxonomy (NCBI): domain Eukaryota; kingdom Metazoa; phylum Chordata; class Actinopteri; order Cichliformes; family Cichlidae; genus Mchenga; species Mchenga conophoros. Next base: position 59,968,322 of record NC_140532.1, on the reverse strand, counting down.
GACCTATTAAAATACAAAGAGGTGACAGATCAGTAGTTATCACATTGCATTCGTTTCCAAATCATGTGCAGGGAGGAGGACAATGGTGGAGGGTCTGAAACTTCTGAGGAATGGCGATTACTTTGGCATTACTTTTATTTTTCTTTCATTAACGAACAAGAAGGAAATAGTGAAATGCAACATGTGTCCAGGACAGAATTACCTGCATCATACTGCTAACATAACATCAGCTCTTTGCAAGCACCTGCAGACAGCATGCACGCACACAGCTAGCCAGAGTGATGTTTTAGCTGTGTGAATGGCGAATCCCAACCCTGCAACCACTGGACAAAACCAGTGAACAGCAGCTAGGCTTGTAGCATTGTAGCCTTCATTTCCACCTGTACATGTTCCTAAAGTAAAATCACTGTGGTGTTCGTTTCGAAGTCTCTCTGGGCTGGATTTTAACTTTACTTTGTGTTGTTGGATTTGTGTTCAAACTTAAACACTAAAAGAAACATTGTGCGTGTTTCCTTATTAGACAGGAATTTGTGTTAGCGTGTGAGACTGTAACCCCAGGTTTATACAGCTAACTGATATTTATGTAATTTGTAATAGAGACGTGAAAGTACATTTGGAGCCTCGAGGATATGTACAGTGAATTCTAGTCAGTAAAACTGAAGGTAAATGCAGTTCCACAGTATATGTTTTGGGGTAAATAGAGACAAATAAAAATCATGCGATGACCCCGAAATCATATGGAGATTTTTTTTCTTTTAACACAGATTACCACAGGGTGACGTACAGGAGACACATATATGAGCACACACAGACACTTTCCACATGCAGCAAACACACACACACACACTGGAAAACACAAACGCAGGGAAGTGCAGCCAAACCCAATATGAGATTAAGAGTGACAGGCTTTTCCTCAGGCAGTGAATAGTGGTTTGTGTGCTGACAAGAACCCGACCCACAATCTCCGCCTCCCTCCTATCAGCTTAAACATAGTCTAAAACGATCTTCTTCTTCTGTCTTTCGTTTGGTGTATTATAAGACAACAATGTTCTAGTTCAGTAAGGACAAGGACCGAGAAAAGATATAACGGAGAAGGGAGCAAAGGTGGGGGGTGAGTGAGTACAAGGGAGAAAATTGGGAAAATGAGGTAAGGAGTGGTAGGGCAAGGAGAGGAAAGAGTTTAAAGAGCAACAGGAGAAGCAGGAGTGACGGGTACAGAAATGCAGGGTGACAGAATTAGGGTGCTGCTGTGTTTTGTATTGTGGGCATGTGACAACAACATACAGAATTGTGCAGAAGTTTTAGGCACAGATTTTTTCGTTCTTATCCATCGCACTCAAATCAGTGAGGCCTCTGATCATATTGGTTTCGTTCTGCAGCAGAAAAACAAGCCTAAACACCCACAAGCATTTGGTCTACTATCCATTTACGTTGTTTCTTTTCATTACTTTTTCTCAATTAGATGAAATCCACTAATTCAACTGTTTTTGAAAGCATCCTTCCTTTACTTTTAGCTGTTAAAATTGTTCCTCGGCACTCTGTGTAAAAACCGCACTTCAGGGTGTTAAGCGAACAAATACGTTTTATGAGGCCATTATCTGTAAACCCATAGCTAACACGGAAACCAAGCAACAGGACACAAGAACATCCATTCATCTTTTGGCTCAGAAACACACTTTTGCATCAGCAACATTACCGAGTGAAGGAGTTTCATTTCAGCAGAGTTGAGTCAGTCATTGGATTTGCTTCCAGAGGGAAAGTAAAATTTACCTGAAGCGTTATTATCTTCCAATTCTGACCGCTACACCTGAATTTTCACAGCTTACTAAATCCTCGTAGAGATTGCCCTGATTAAGCCTGAATTTAGCCTTGAACTGTTGCCCCTGGTTAATTTTAGAATAATTTCTTCCAGATGACACATATACTTTCAGATCAACCAATCGATGCCTCACCATACAAAAATCTGCCCCCAAAAGCTGGTGCCAGCTGGAATTTTAGCAGGTCAAATTTATTATTGAGATTTATTATTTATTATTGAAGCTGCAATATAAAACTGACTGTCACCGGAGAACAGTCAGACGAGAGCAGTCTCCACATAATACTGGCTTTCTCCTTCGTCTCCGAGAAGGAAAAAAAAAGATATTTTTTCTACTTCTTGCAAAATCATTATTAGAATTCTAAATAGGCAATTCAGCCTGGAGATCTGTTCATTATGAGTTACTCATTACAGCCATTCGAGTTATCTGCACTGTGTACAAATCTAAATAGTGCAGGTCCAGGCCATTACAAAAGACAGATTAAAACAAAGTGACAACCTCTGGGTCTGAAAATGAAGAGTGAACGGTGCCAAAAGCTGCAGTTCCTCTGAAGGCCACTTGAGGCTGCCCCCAGAACAGCACGTCCAAAAAGTGTGTGCTTCAGTTTTAGTAAGTGAAAGCTGAGTATTTTATTTTTCTGTGACTTGATGCTAAATAGGTGTCTGAGCATTGCAAACAGAGAGTATATATATGGATGCAGCTTGGCATTCATCTTTACATGTGATGTGTCTAAAATGTAGAAAAGAGAAGACAGTTGATCAGGTTAACGAAAAAATAAAAAAGAACGTGCTGGTGTCTCTTTCCCAGTCTCTCGTGTGTCTCGACAGTCAAACTCAGTAGGAGCTCTGAAGTCTCCCAGCAGGACTTCCAAGAAGCCTCATCTTCACTTCTCCCACATTCTCCTATAGGCCTCTAAACTGACACAATGTGTTGGTTTTTCACTCCTTTCATCAACACAATACACATATGGAAAAAGGAAAAAAAGATTATATATTCTTTTGTCTTTAACAGTACATGTTTATTTTTTCATGCAAGTCTCACAAGACTACGATTTACTCATCATCAAAGTGGACTCTTTTGCATTCTTCTCAAATATATAATGTTTACTTGAGTCACACTTAATCCTTATAATTATGTTGCATGAGGGGCAGCATGGTGGTATAGTGATTAGCACTGTTGACTCACAGCAAAAGGAGTTGGCCGGGGCCTTTTTGTGTGAAGTAATGGTTTGCATAGGATTCCGCTCTAGCTTCCTCCCACAGTCTAAAGACATGCATGTTAGGTTAATTGGGGAGTGTAAATCGGCTGTGTGTGTGGATGTGAAAGCGTGTGGTTGTCTGTCTTACTAGATGTGAAAGTGGCAAGTTTCATGAATAATCTATGAGACATACAGCACGTGCAAAAATAAAGTTCTGCTTCTTTTTCATATGGATATAGCTGAGAATACAGGGAGTGCAGAATTATTAGGCAAATGAGTATTTTGTCCACATCATCCTCTTCATGCATGTTGTCTTACTCCAAGCTGTATAGGCTCGAAAGCCTACTACCAATTAAGCATATTAGGTGATGTGCATCTCTGTAATGAGAATGGGTGTGGTCTAATGACATCAACACCCTATATCAGGTGTGCATAATTATTAGGCAACGTCCTTTCCTTTGGCAAAATGGGTCAAAAGAAGGACTTGACAGGCTCAGAAAAGTCAAAAATAGTGAGATATCTTGCAGAGGGATGCAGCAGTCTCAAAATTGCAAAGCTTCTGAAGCGTGATCATCGAACAATCAAGCGTTTCATTCAAAATAGTCAACAGGGTCGCAAGAAGCGTGTGGAAAAACCAAGGTGCAAAATAACTGCCCATGAACTGAGAAAAGTCAAGCGTGCAGCTGCCAAGATGCCACTTGCCACCAGTTTGGCCATATTTCAGAGCTGCAACATCACTGGAGTGCCCAAAAGCACAAGGTGTGCAATACTCAGAGACATGGCCAAGGTAAGAAAGGCTGAAAGACGACCACCACTGAACAAGACACACAAGCTGAAACGTCAAGACTGGGCCAAGAAATATCTCAAGACTGGTTTTTCTAAGGTTTTATGGACTGATGAAATGAGAGTGAGTCTTGATGGGCCAGATGGATGGGCCCGTGGCTGGATTGGTAAAGGGCAGAGAGCTCCAGTCCGACTCAGACGCCAGCAAGGTGGAGGTGGAGTACTGGTTTGGGCTGGTATCATCAAAGATGAGCTTGTGGGGCCTTTTTGGGTTGAGGATGGAGTCAAGCTCAACTCCCAGTCCTACTGCCAGTTTCTGGAAGACATCTTCTTCAAGCAGTGGTACAGGAAGAAGTCTGCGTCCTTCAAGAAAAACATGATTTTCATGCAGGACAATGCTCCATCACACACGTCCAAGTACTCCACAGCGTGGCTGGCAAGAAAGGGTATAAAAGAAGAAAAACTAATGACATGGCCACCTTGTTCACCTGATCTGAACCCCATTGAGAACCTGTGGTCCATCATCAAATGTGAGATTTACAAGGAGGGAAAACAGTACACCTCTCTGAACAGTGTCTGGGAGGCTGTGGTTGCTGCTGCACAAAATGTTGATGGTGAACAGATCAAAACACTGACAGAATCCATGGATGGCAGGCTTTTGAGTGTCCTTGCAAAGAAAGGTGGCTATATTGGTCGCTGATTTGTTTTTGTTTTTGAATGTCAGAAATGTATATTTGTGAATGTGGAGATGTTATATTGGTTTTACTGGTAAAAATAAATAATTGAAATGGGTATATATTTGTTTTTTGTTAAGTTGCCTAATAATTATGCACAGTAATAGTCACCTGCACACACAGATATCCCCCTAAAATAGCTAAAACTAAAAACAAACTAAAAACTACTTCCAAAAACATTCAGCTTTGATATTAATGAGTTTTTTGGGTTCATTGAGAACATGGTTGTTGTTCAAGAATAAAATTAGGGTTAAATACAACTTGCCTAATAATTCTGCACTCCCTGTATGTTCCTGAAGGTCTCGCAGCTTCAAAAAGCCTGGCTCAGGGCTGCCCAGGTCAAGTGTTTTAGAATCTCTCACTGCTGGTATCATAGCCAAGATCAGATTTCTGCTAACATATTAGTTTTTCTATTTGGTCTGCTTACGATTTGTGATAGCACGGATGACTGCATCACTGTGCAAAGCCTCTCCACATTTCTTAATGTTTTGCTAGGAAGATGGAAAACAGGTGGAGTACTTTATTGAAACATAAATTCATGTAAGTACATTATATAAGGGAAAATAGAGTTTGTACAATTCCAATGAGGTTCAAAGTCAACATTTTTTATGACCACCTTCATACTTCAACAAAGCCTGAACTCTTTCAAGCAAGCTTTCCTTTGGAATTTCTTTAAGTAGTTATCAGGAATAGTTCTCCAGGTTTCTTTAAGACATTCAAACCTCTTCTTTGGATCCTGGCTGCCTTTTGTTCAGTTCTCTGTTACTATGAACCCTCAAGGCTTCAGCAATGTTGTTTTGCCTGGGAGGCCAATCCATGACTGACCATTGTGTGTTTTTCTATCCAAGTATGCTTTTACTGAATTATCAGAGTATTTGGGATCATTGTCATGCTAAAGAATGAAGCTGTTCCCATTCAGATGCCATCTCAATGCTATTGCATGGCAGATCAAAATATGACGGTACTTTTCTGCACTCATAATTCCACTGATTTTCAGTTCAGTTCATGTGTAATTTGGCGTACATCAGCCTTTTGTCCACTTTCCCCTTCATTAAGAATGACTTCAACAAAAAGAAGACGTACCAATTGAAGGGCCAGATGGATCTTAAGTCTTGTGGGACTTTTTTATTCATATTTCTTAAGGACATGACTTAAATACACTGTTGATCTGCTGTAGATATTTTCTTTTTCCAAGATACACCAAGGTTTCAGCTAATAGCTCAGGGAATCACCTTGTTGGTGGAAAACGACTATTTTATGCCTATGAAACTGTTATTTTTGGCATTTTTGTAAGTAAAGAAATGGGAGAAAAGTGCTAGTAACAAAACATTTTCTGTTATGTGAGTTACGTACTTTGAAAGACCTTCAGAAAATCTATTAAATAAATTACAGAATAGCTCATTGGAAGCAAAGAAATAACAAAATTAGAGGCAGCCTAAGACTTAAGCACAGTACTGCAGGTACACCACTAAGCAGAAAAAGAAAAGGTTTATTGTATAGTAGGCTTTTTGTTTCCCTCATGTAGTACATATTTTCCCCCTCTGGTGTCATTTATTTTGTCTTACTATGAAGCTGAAAATATGTACGCCAAATTGATGGCATAAGATCATCCCTAAACTGTTACAGCATCTTTCCTCCAGTGGCCTCTCCCGTGACAGATGCTATTAGTTTGATGGCTGTGTATTTGATGACAGTAGGAGATGACACCATTCTGTTTCCAACTTATTCCTCGCCTCAAGCTATTGGTAATTGCGAACACACAAGCAGACTAAACACACCATGACAAACACACAGTTTTAACAAGCAAGTACAAGAATTAAAATGATCATGGGGTGACGGAGGAGCATTTCATTACTGGATATTTTAGCGCAGCAATGTGGCAGAAAACGTCTGTGACCGCATTACATAGATGGATTCGACTACTGCCAAATTACTGTCAAATAACAGACATGCTGACAATCACGCTGGAGTTTTCTCAGCTGCACCCTGTCGAGTACTGATGAGCCAGTTCTCGTGCCAGAACCTCTCAGGCTCATTTGCAGTTAAACAGTCACATAGATGGATGGAGGGATGGATGAATGTGTTAGAGCCTGTGTGAACATCTTCTGGAGTTGTTCTCTGTCTCACTCTGAGGTGATAAAGAGACAGTGACAAGCAGAAGCTGCAGCCCACTGTGGGAAAGCCTGCTCTTGGTTCATATTTGTCTTGTTGGTTGTGGTTGTATATTTTTGCTTTTGTGAGGTACACAGGAGCCACTGGATGCTTTTTAAAGAAAACAATAAAAATCACAGCAGTGCCAAGTATCTAATGATGAATGACTCAGTGCTTGTAGGCAAACTGCTATGATATGTACAACAATGTGGGGTTTTTTAAAACTACTTTTTGTGTCTTTAGTGGAGTGAATCAATTACAATCAATTACCACTTGCCCGTAACTTGGTAGCTGACACATAGACAGCATATAAAAGAAAGGTTTAACCACTGTGATGTCACACATTGGTTTGTGAAGACTGTGAATTAAGCATTTTGGCCATCACCATTATCACAGTCAGTTTATGAGCAAAGGTTGTAACTGAATGAGAAGTTAAGGAATCCTGCACGCTCATACGGCAGTGACTTGGCCACAAAGTAGGTCTGCCTGAAGCACAACTTGTGTTATCGATTTCGCTTTATTTTTCCTTTATTTTAGAATAATTTTGAAAATAAATATCAAATTGCATTCAACAAGAAAGTGATTTCTATACAATCTGACTTTTTTCTACCAGGAGTCATCTTGTGCTGACAAGATGGCAACAAGAAGCGCAGCTAGAAGTGGCAGAGTTGAAAATGTTAAGATTTTCTCTGAGAGTGACCAGGATGGACAGGATTAGGAATGAGTATATCAGAGGGACAGCTCGGGTTGAGCGATTTGGAGTCAAAGCAGGAGAGGCAAGGCTGAAATGCTTTGGACACGTGCCGAGGAGGGATAGTGGATGTACTGGACAAAGGATGATGAAGCCGAAGCTGCCAGGCAGGAGGAAAAGATAAAGACCAAAGAAGATTCATGGATGTGTGAAGGAGCACATGCAGATGGCTTGAGTAACACAAAAGGATGCAAGGCACTGTGGCAACCTCTAAATGTGTGTGTGTGTGTGTGTGGTGGTGGGGGGGGAGAAACGACGACACCCCTGCAGCACAGCACAAAGACCCAAAAGCTATGTCAGTCTTTTATAAACAGTATTTTCGAGTTATCTTTCCTATCAAGCTGCCGACTTTACTGACATTTTAGTGTCCACATTGCTGCTAGTCACACACACTGTTTGTGTTTCTTATATGTCATGATTTGTTCACCAGTTCTGTTCTATTTTGTTTTTATCGACACACTAATTATTCCACCTCGGCAGAGACTAAAAACTTTGAAATAAAATTACATGCTATCCACGCTGATGCTTTTTTAGATAAACAAAATAAAAGCATGGATAAAAAAAGAGGAGAGGAAAAAAAATGACTAGCTCTAAAGACATAATCGCCCTTTTACATGTGAAATGTGATGCAACTGCAGGAAATCACTTTCACCGACTTTGGACTAGCCCAAAAAAGGTATAGTAGAACAGATTGTAGCATCCGACTTTCTCTTTGATTCGGTGTCATTCTGCAGCAGCACAGCAGCTGTTATTAACATGACATTCTGTTCATTTTTTCAGCCGAGGTAGTCACGATAAGAAAATGATGAAAATATATTTGTGAGAATAACTATGTTGTAAATTCTGTAAATTCTGAAAGGCAGAATGTGTAACTGAATGGAGGTTGACTCCTTCCATCGTCTACGTCTCTCTATCATTTTTTTTTTAAATTTTGAAATGTTTGATCAAAAGGGGTTATGAGTCACCTGTCAAAATAAAATGAGTTTAAATGAATTCACGAGACAATTTCAGCTTAAGAGATGTGAACCAGTTAAAAATAATCAAAAATAGATCCACTGCAAAAAGATAACCGTGATAAGAGGATTTAAATTTGGGAGCCTACTTACTTGAGTCGAGTAATCATCGTTATTATTGCTGGCAATCTGAATATCAGCAGGGAAAGGAAAGTGGCGATCGATCATCTTTATTTTAATCATCACAGTAGATTTGATTGCTACACTTGCATTTAACAACATAAAGCTGACAAAATCTTGAAAAGAGAAGCTGCGTAAGATGCTGTTGGCATTAGGATTTGTGAAAAGTTTGAATCCAAAAGAAAAATGAGTAAACTGTATTTTTTAAATTACGTTTACTAAGAGTAATTCCACTAATGCTGCTTTAGTTAGTTTAGTGGGGCGACTAAACTAACTAAGTGGTTGGGAAGCGTATCTGTAACCGGAAGGTCACTGGTTCGATCCCTGGGCTCTCTGTCCTGGTCGTTGCGTCCTTGGGCAAGACACTTTACCCTACTGGTGTTGGCCAGAGGGGCCGATGGCGCGATATGGCAGCCTCGCTTCTGTCAGTCTGCCCCAGGGCAGCTGTGGCTACAATCGTAGCTTGCCTCCACCAGTGTATGAATGTGAGAGTGAATGAATAGTGGCATTGTAAAGCGCTTTGGGTGCCTTGAAAAGCACTATATAAATCCAATCCATTATTATTAGTTCTGATGAACATTAATGTCTCAATCGTGTTTTTCCCTTCTAAGAAAAAAAAGACAAGTGATTGACCAGAACAAACAATCAGATCTCCATAAAAGGTAAAGAAACAACAAGCAAAACCTACTACCATCCTTGAAAGCTCTTCACTTCCTTACAGATGCAAAACAGGCCGGCGTGGCATTAGATCCCTAATGCTGCTAGTGGCTGCAATGCATTTGCACTCTGAATCGCTATGATTAAGATGAAGAGTGCAAATGTTTAAGACCACCTGCTTGATCATGTTCAAAGCGAGTATCAGAATGGGGGAAAAAGGCGACTGAACGTGGTGTGCTTGTTGGTGCTAGACAGGCTGGTCTGAGTATTTCAGAAACTGCTGATCTACTGAGATCTTCCCACACAAGCATCTCTAGGGTTTACAGAGAATGGTCTGAAAAAGAGAAAACAGCCAGCGAGCGGCAGTTCTCTGGCCAGATTAGCTCTGAGAAGAACGGCCAGACTGCTGGTAACAGGAACTCAAATAAGCCAAGCCATGTCGATGCACAACGTGCCAACCCTTGAAGCAGATGAGCTACAGCAGTAGAGGACCACACTGGGTGCCACCACTCTCAACTAAAAACAGCAAACTGAGGCTACGATTTGCACTAGCTCAGTCACGATTTCTGCTGTTTGGTGTAAACAACATGAAAGCATTGATCCATTGTATCATTGGTTCGGGCTGCTGGTGTAATAGTGTGGGTGATGTTTTTTTGGCACACTTTTTTTAAAACGATGGTGAATCCACTATACCCAGATGGCCTCCACAGTCACCAGATCTCAATCCAATAGGTGGAACGGGACATGATGCATGACGGATGTGCAGTGGACAAATCTGCTGCAACTATGCGATGGTGTCATATGGACCAAACTCCCTGAGGAATGTTTCCATCACCTTGTTGAATCTATGCCACAAATCATCATAAATAAAGGCAGTTCTGAAAGCAAAGGGGAGTTCAACCTACTACTGGCAATAGATACCTAATAAAATGGTCTTTAAGGTAGAAAAGAACACATTGAAATGAACTGGAATTTTCCTTAACACGGAAGCTAAGCAATGACTCTCCTCATGAACACTAATGGATTTGACCATTACAGCGGTTACTAATATGAGTTTCAGCTTATACTGCAGGAAGTGGTTTCTTTCACTGTGGTATAATATACAGACAATATACACAAGCTACAGATACTCTCTAAGAGTCTGCTTTTGATTCTTGAAAATCCATTAGGTTAATTGTTCTCTATATGGCCCCTGAATGATATCAAACATATGATATTAATAATATCTTAATTTAGTAAAAATGTTTCATAAACAGCCTATCAGCAGTAGCAGGCTGTCTCTTTGTGTTGGAGTGTGTAACCGAAATGCGGCTCTCTCCTCAACCTCCTGCAGCCCAGAGGAGAGACTTCCCCTTCGCGGAGATTAGGATTATAGCCATACTAAGTCTGATTGAACACCGGAGAACAGCTCTTTCTGCATGTGTGTGTGACTGTGAGGATGGGCTTTTTTGTACACGACCGCTTCCCCGCGTACGTGAGAACACAGAAAGAGAGCGAGGTCCTAAAATCCGAGCATATAAATGCCAGTGTGTACGTGAGGAGAACTCTTTGGTAATTGAGAATCTGCGCGAGATTATACATGTCTGAACCAGTCAGCGTGCATAAAAAGGTGAGGTGTAATGTTTGTGTACGTGTGCATGTACACCTACGCCACGGTTGTTCAGAGCGCAGTAGGAAAACGTCTGTATGAACACAGATAGTGAGTTTTGAACTTGTGCTTTGTGTGTGTGTGTCATGACTTACCCATGGAATCTGCATTTAAAATCAATTTTAGTGTTTAGTGTGAAGTATGGAGTGTGGAGGATATACGTTTGTGCTCACGTGTGTGAAGTAAATGCGCCTGTAAGCAGGAGAAGGTAAAATATCTCTGCGTATGTGTGTGTGTAACTCAGTGAAAGAGCTGCAGGTTTGTGACAAACGCCAAAAGATTAGGAGGGAGCAGGGAGGATTTAAGTTACCAACCACTATTGCAGGAAAATGTTCCCATTGCACTGAAATTCAACACATTCCAGAAGAGCAGAGCCTTGAGTGAGGAACTGATTAAAAAGTATTTAAGCAATTCTGTGAGTCAGAACCTGTTTGCAAATTCCAGTAATTATTATATTTCAACACATTGTGTTGGATGTTTGCATTTTCAGTAACGCTGAAACATTGCCATGGCTGAGAGCTGTCCAACCTTTTGTTGGGGCACTTGACTGCTGGCTGATTACCTGGGGATGAGTGTTTCACCTTCACGGTAGCCATTGAAAAGAGAGAAGGCTGGACATAGAGCGTCCTAATGGCCCTAAACCTCAAGGCCTATCACAGCTGGACGACTCAGAAATCCAACTTCTAGTTTTAACAGGTTGTCAATTGCCGAGTAGAGTATATACAAGAGGAATTATGTGCTACTGAGGCCCATTTAGCATTCAATAAATACTAGAATTATCAAAAATTCAGCAATGAAATAGGATCTGCATTGCATCCTTTGGAGGCTACAGCATGATTATATAATGCCTCTGTTTTAACGGCTTCATCGGCTGTAATTTTTGTTCAGTGATTACAAACAAAGTGGGTAAAATCAGCTTCTCTTTCTACAGTAAGTAGCTACTTATGTAACCACTTGTTCCATTATACTCTAGTTAGCTGGACAAACTAAAATCTAGCAAGTCTAAAAACATCTTAGTTACTGAGAAAAATTAAAAACAAAATTCTTTAAAATCTGTGTTTTGCTCTCATCACAGCACCACATACTGTTGAGCATGTAGCAGCATGTAATGGACACTGTTTGAAAAGTTGGACATTTTAGACCAAAAATAATGACAAATTAAATGAAACTGAGAAACATATGTTCACTTAAATTGTACATCATATTGTAAATATGTAGTCAAGTGTCTAACTATTTGTTTTTCTTTTAAAGCCTCATTTCCACCAATAAGCTCAGGTGTAAATAGCAGGTTGACACTGGAGGTTATCATTGTTATTAGCAGCTTTAGCAGCTAACTGCTTCAGACAAAATGTAGTCCTCAACAGCTCAGTGCACAACAACAGCTTTCTTGAGACCAGAAAAATAGTCAACACTGCCTTCTATCACAGAAGGAAGCTACTCTGAAACTCCGAAACTACTCTGCAGTGTCAACATGTTGCAAATAATGAAAACAGATTCCTGGGTGGATAATGATGACATTTCCATATCTATTTAACATTTAAGTAGTAATTTACAGGTATTCACGCATCACATTGTTCCGATGGTTTATTACTGTGTGTGTATGTAGCTTGTGAAAGTGCATTATTGTGAGGGGCTATGCAGATATTTTGTGCTGTGAGCTTTGGGTGCTCTAATTGTATGAACTTTCGTACGATCCCTTGCACCATGCACACACATGCCTTCTTGCTAAATAGATACTAGGTATAGTAGATAAAACAGGATACTTCTATGTATGTGTCCACTTGGGAAACATTAGAGCCTTGAGGCAAAACTGCTTCTTGTCCTCCTAAATACACAGAGTTTATGTCAAAAAGGTAATCAGCATATATATAAACTCGTTGACTGAGCACAAACTCCTACGCATTTCAATTTCAACTGATAAATTCAGCATACTGCCCATTCCCACAACACTAATTTTCTCACAACATGTGTTCACATGTGGGTTTTCCCTGAAAGATGTTAGGATTTCATTAATTTGGTTATGAATAGCACTAACCTCCAGTGACTGCAAATGAAAATTAGCCTATATGGCTAAATCTAGCAAATTTACATGATGGACCTAAGTGCACGTGTTAATATTTAAACCTTTTCCTTCTTAAATAGAATAAACATAATGGAAATCAACTGTTATGCCAGATGCTTTGCATTAAAAATGTAATATCGCCTTTCCTGTCTTGGCTGGTTTAATATGTAGAGCTACATCGATTTAATTAAATACTTCTTTTCCTGACTTCACATTGTATGAGTTATTGTTGTGAGTACAGGTTATATCTCTCCAGCACTAGTGGTTATGTATTTTCTCTCTGCCGTTTTTTTGAATACCAACATTTGCAATCATGTAACAGCGACTTTTTCAAAAACTCATCCACCCCATGATTCAGTAGGTTGTAGAGCCACTTTCAGTAATAACTTGGAGAAACTGTTTTCTGATTTTCTGTATCAGTCTCTCAGATCATTGTGGAGGAATTGTAGCCCCCTCTTATTTACAGTGTTGCTTCAGTTCATTAAGGTTTGCAGGCGTTGATTTTAACGCACAGCTATCTTAAGGTCCGACCACAGCACTTCATGCTGAAGCCTGGGTCAATGAAACACCATGATTTTTTTCTTTATCAGACATTCTGCTGTAGTGTTGCTGGGATCATCGTCCTGTGGCATCAACTAATCTGAGTCAAATTTTAGATATCGGCCTCACATTTGACTCTGCAATACTTTGTTGTTCAAAGGAGTTCACGGTTTACTTAGTGGCTAAACATCTCCACTTTGGTCTTGTCTGTCCATTGTTGTCAGATACAACTTTGCAAACTTAACCCATGCTGACATGTGGGTGGGGGTTTTTGGGATTATTGTGTTTTCTTTCTTCCAGGCAACCCTTCCTAAACAAGTCATTCTTATTCAGTGTCTTTTCTAATTGTACCATCATAAACTTTAACATTTACTGAGATTTTTTTGCAGATTTTCTGAGCATCGCACAACACGAGATTAAAGTGAATTTGGCTGGCATTGTGTTAACATACACATGAATGCTCCAGGCTAGCAAAATGACAAAACATATACTTTTACAGAGGTGCTCAGACTGTAAGGGTGTACTTTTTTTTTTTTTACATTACTCTGTATGAGTACTCAAAGTATTTTTTTCCAGCATTAGAGAATAAAACCAAAGTGCATGGAGGATATTTAAACTATCCATTATATTTTATATAATCAGAAACGATCAACTCTCCTGCAGTACATCTGTAGAGAAAACATGAATCTTGACAAATATAGCTGTACAATGTGGAGCACAGATGTCCAATCTGAGAACACACTTTACAAGAAATACCACAAAATGTAAGGAACTATGTTATCTTCATTCTGCTACATCTGGAGCCTGGTTCTAGCTCACAAAGCTGGAAAATTGTTGGAGAGATAGAGAAGGAGGGGGAAAGGGTTGTTGTGTACATGCAGTGAAGTGCATGTGTGTATATGTGTGTACTCTCTCATTGCATGAGTGCTATAGGAAATATATTAATAAAACAACTCAATGTGTGGCAGCGATTGCGCCTGGCTACTATAAAAGAGGACTCTTTCTCTCTCATTCACTGAGTTGCACAAAAAGGTGTGACATCATCGGGGACACACAAGAGTTTCTACTAACAAGAGACTAAAATAGACCATGACGCCTCTCTGTCTCTCCCCCTCCCTCTGGTAAAATATCTTCTTGTTGTTTATCTTTCTCCCTTTCTTTCCTCATTTGTCTCATTCATTTTCCATTTCAACCATTTCAACATTTCACGATACCCAATTTCTCCTCTTTACAACAATCAGTACCACCTTTCTGTTTTTAACCCTTTTTCTTTTGGTTTATAAAAGACAGGGTTAGAGTTGGATCGATATCCCATTATAACATTACTGCAGAGATATAAACATGCAAGCTAATATTGTACTTACTGTAAACATGAGCTGGCATCCTCCCAGTATGTAATCCAGAAAAGTGTAGTCCCTTGTAATCTAGAGACACGGGAAAAAAGCAAGAAATCAGGAAAATAAGTGTGCAAGTGAGAACTGATCTGCTGAAGATCAGATCTATAGATGAAATTATATTTTCTATCATTCACCATTAAGTTTGCTGCAAACATAAACACAGACATTATTCTTTTTAAATTTTTTAAACAAACCTGACATATGTTTTTCGTGACATAATGTGCAACCAGAAGAGCACCACTTATCTTGTTTGAGCACTCCAATTACAATGAATATTTAGCATGGATTTTACCGTCATTAGTCTAATCCCTGCTGCCAGCCAACAAATATAATTACTAAATTAGCCATTTTCTTCATGCGCTGTGCCCTATGTGTGTCTCTGTACAAAGGCTTGTTCATGATTGTGTGTAAGAAAAAAAAAGATGGAAAGAAGGAAAGGAATCAATTATGAAAGCTTGTCATTGCACGCACACAGCTTTAATGTTATTCCAACAGGCATCTAAAGACTCCATGGTTCAGCTTAATGTGTCCTCTGTGGGGCTCTGAGCCATCGTACTAATTAGCTATTCAAGTGGAGTTATGAACGCCCAGTTAGAAGTGCGTCAGTTGATCAAAACTGAAATTCACTGAGTCGAGTGTTAAGATGGATCATTAAGACGTGATGAGAGGCCGGATAATTTATTTGATTTGCTACTGTAGGTGAGTTATTTTTGTTGCTCCTGCTTAGACTGCTAATGGATCAAACTTCTTGAGCTAATATTTAACCCTTGTGTGGTGTTCGTATTTTTGTTACTCAGCCAGTGTTCATGGGTCTGGTGAACCCGCTAGAGTTTTGGCTTTCCAAATTAACACTATCAAACAATTTTATGTTAAATTACTCAACAGATGTTTACTTCATCCCAATTACAAGACATATGAACAGCAAACATGGTTAATTTTTTCCCTTTACCTTTGTTAGATCACATTTATGAATTAATGTGCTTCTCGTTTTTCTTTTATATAAAATGTTATAAATAAATCAGTTATAATCAAGTGGAGTGAGTGGAAAGACACAACACATTTACACGTGAAAAAATAATTAATTGTTTAATTTTTCTTTTGAAAAAAACTGAACACGGGTCTCACAGACCCGAACACCATACAAGGGTTAAAACAAAAGTTTGATATACCAGTGGTATTATCAAACTTTACTCAATTGTGCTGCTGAATTCATTGTGAAATATCTGTGTTGCTCTGTGTGGACGGGTTTAGTTCAATACTGCAGGAATTACTGCAGAACTTTCCGGTGAAGCCTCATGGTTCACTTATAAATCCTGGCGCAAAGATATGCAAGGTGGTTCGCACAAAATATCAGAAAGTTAAAGTATACAAGCGGCTGGTAAAGATGTAGCAGCTAAATGGAGAGCATTTCCTTCCGAAGCTGGAGCAACTAAAACACAAATAAGTGGAACTGTAGAAAAACATCACTGCTCTGTTTCTTCTGCCCCCTTCCTAAAAACTTTTCAGGGGACTTTAACTGTTTGTTAACACAAATTTCAATCATCAACACGGTAGCGATCTAGTGCATGTGGCCATGCAGAAGTTCAAAGTGAGCATCGATGTGCAGCTGACAAAGATTCAGCAGCTGTGTGAAGCCATCATGTCACCATGGACCAGCATCTCTGAGCAATGTTCCCAGCAGCTTGTATGCTATGAAGAATTAAGGCAGTTATAAAGGCAACAAGGGGCTCCGAACCACGACTAGCAAAATTTACTTAATAACAGTAACAATCACAGTGTTTTATTTTATTAAAGTTTTTTTTATCTACTATAAACTTAGCACCTGTATAAGAGCTATAAGCGTTCAGTTAAAACCAACATTAAACCATATGGAAACATCAGAACATGACAACTAATAATGATGAATGCTTGAGCATGTAAAACCAAAACATTGCTTTCATTCTTTTAAAATATCACTCAATTTCCTGACTGAGTACAGATTCCCCAGTTTACAGCAAAGCTGTATATGCCAGGTAATCTAAAAATATTGATCTGATTTTAGATTTGGAAACACGTTTGATATGTGAAGCCACAAGTTGAATGTGTCGGTGACAGCAGTAAGAAAAAGAATACATCTACTGCAATTCTACTAAATTTATATGCAACCGAAGATTAAGATTGCTAAGAAACCTCCATCCGTCCTCACCTTGCAGGACTTGACAATGATAACTCCAGAATTTTTATAATTCTTCTTCTTTTTCTGTTTCTTGGGATTAATGCAGTCAAACTCCACCTGCAGATACAGGAACGGGTAAGAGGAATGTGTCACTATCAGTAACAGAGGAGTGGGTTTAGCAGGGACAATACAAGGAGAGGAAAAGCTGAGATGACAGCAGAGTTGAAAAGAGTTGGTGTGAAATGGGAAAATGATCAGAGAGGCAGACGATCGAAAGACTGCGACTTGGATTCACAGCTTCCCCATAATGATGAGAGCAGGTTCACCTTGACTGTCAAACTATAGTGATATAGTACCATTAATATAGTGAAAATGAAAACAATACAGTGTTAAAAAACAGAAAGATTTAATTTTATGTGATGCTGTTGAAAGAAAAGTGAAGGACAGGATGGCTGCTAATACTGTAAGTCACACAGACACACTCTTAGGTGGCAATGTCTGATCAAAACAGACATTTTAGTCAGTCAGCGATTCATATGACAGGTAACTCTAAATGCCTTGTCATGTTACTAAGGCTCGGCTAAGGGATATTTTACATCTCAAAAGCACTTCTCTTTTTATCCATTCCATTCTCGCTCTCGCTCTGCTTACACCCCCCCACCTCTCCATCCTGCCTCTTATCTTTATTTCCTTGCTATTTCCCCCACCCAACATCATTACCACACATGATGAGACTCAGTGGGAGAACAAGTCATGAGGCCGCTTTGGCACATGCATGCATGCAGTTTCACTAGCAACACACGCGCGCGCACACACAGACCTGCTAATGAATGACCTACGTTCTTATCAGTGCATCATACATCTTTGACAGATCAGGAACTCACATGCGAAAAGAATAAATCTCAATAAAATTAGAAACAATACCAATGTATAAATGAATGCTTCTCAACTATAAATCAAGCCACAACAGGCAGAAATACAGACATGTGGTAAGAAATGAATTATAGCACTTCACATTACAAGTTAACCCTTGGGCTCATAAGTTGATATCAGTTGATAAATATCATGAAATTACCAAAGTAAAACCCAATCACAAGTTTGTTACTGTGTCGCATAAGACAAAGTCTAACCTAAGATATACCCATGTGTACTCTTACTACCAAGCAATTGCACAGTTATAAGTCTAGTAATTACATTGTATTTACTTAAATAATGTCTCTTTATTATTATCTAATTACCCTACTACTAAACTCTGTACACACTGGAAACGATTCACTAGTTGCACACTGCTGTACGATGCCTGGTTGCTTGTAGACATTCCAAGTTCTGGTTGCTTAGATGACCCTCTAATGTGTTCACATCCAGGTCATATGTCATATATACAGGTCCTGTCTAGAAATTGCGTCAAGTTTATCTTGGGCCCTGCCCACTTTTGATCACCAGCTTTTATTTCGCCCGTATTGGCTCAAAGTCGCTGAATGTGATTCACTTTCTTTAGTTTCTTGTTGCAATGTTGGCCCAATTGCTTCCAGTGTGTACACAGCTTGACACTGCATTACAAAAGGATTCAAATGCTTAAACTCATTAGCTTTAATTTTATGTATGCTGCACGTACTGCCTTCCTGGCTTGCACACCTATTTGTTAGCATTTCTGCGGCCCACCCTGCATCCCCCTACTCTCGCCTCTTTCATATGTGTAACAGCGATATCCTAAACCTGGGAGGCACCGCTTATCCTGAATAAGCTCTTTCTCGAGCCGCAACCTCTGACCTAGATCATTTTCTTCTCATGAGCCTGTCACCTTTATTATCAATAAACAGTGTTAAATCATGTTTGAGTTGTGTTATCTGCTAGCGAATAGCATGCTAACATGCCACCTGCTAAAATGGAGCCACAAGCACAATCATGTCAGTGTTTTACCTCCACTGAGTTCTGGGCTTCACTCATCTTTGCAACTGTGGTCTGAAACTCTCCAATGAAGTCATGTCCTCCATCATTATCGTAGTCATAACACAGCACCTGTAATTGTGCAGAATGCATCACATCATGCTAGTCTTTTCTTTCACATGGGCAGCTTATAAATAAAAGTGGAAACTCAAGCGGTTATGTGGTTTCTGGTATCTGTGTCCTACTTTCACTTCTGTACTGACTCTTCACTTCCTTTTTAATTTTTTTCAAGTTTGACATTCTAGCCAAAGGACACGATAAAATTATTTTTTATTTTTTTCACAGTGGATCTCACCTGTTAGATTCAGTGAAGATTACATTAGATACTAAACATGTCTTCTAATAGAGAAAGTAAAAATTCTTACTACTAACCTTGATGCTTCTGTCCACGTCTCCATTGCACAAAGAAATGAGAGGCACGGTAAAAGGTTTCCACACTGGATCTAAAGTGTTCTTTATGACCTGAAGTCACAGACACAAAAATAGGCAGCGGAGCAGATGTATGATGCAATTACCTGAACTTATGTCTGTAATTAAAGTTGTACCACTTTGTGTGAGGCCAAGTTTAGCTGAAAATGACAGTGAACGATAATAACAGTCAGATGAAGGTAAGTTTAACCTCTGCCAATGACTCACCTCTGTCCTGTGCACAAGCATCCATTTACCATCTTCTCCCTGTTTGTGAAACTCCAGGTAAGGGTCTGACTTCCCAAAGAAGTCCTGCACAAACAAACACACGGTGAATTTGCCCTCATGTCTTTTTTTGTCTGTTTACATCTCTTATCTCTTTCACAAAACTGCAACCACTAACCACTGTATGACAACTGCAAAACTACAGGTGATTTCTAAAAAAAAAGTTTCTTCGAACACTTAAAAGATCAGATTGATTAATTAATTCACTGGAGTTTTAACTACAGCATACAGCAGGTACACAGCTTGAGCTTGAATCCTACTCACAGTTATGATGTTTCTGAGTTGCAGTATATCAAAGCTGCTTAAACGGCAATATTTAATATGTAACAATTTTATAATATCAACAATTTTTAAAATTGTCCTTCAATCGGAAATAACACCACATGATAGTGTTTAAAAGGTACATATGTGTACTGTAGTACACAGTGCATTGTACCATAGGCCAAAACACCTTGTAATGTTACATAAAGGTAGCACCTATTATGGCAGCTGAGTCATTGTGCGCACTTACTTTTTAATATTTCAGGGTTTAGAAACATGTTGCTGTTACAAACCCACCGGATACTTCAAACCCCTTTCCATACCTGTTTTAACATCCCAGAATCACTAGCATCATACACAATACACACAATACACTTTCAGTTCAATCATGCCCGCAGTACATATGGCCCAAATGTGCGTTTCCTGTAAATGTTGTTTGTCCTGGTTCCTGGTTTCACCCAGTGATTTTAGTCTGATATAAACAGGCTTTGGGAATGTAATTTTTCCTTAATGTGGTTTCAAACAAAGTGTTGTTAGGGACAATTTTATTGAATAAATTTCTTTGAAAAATTATTTTTGTTATAGTCTTTGTTATCAGCGACCTTATGCAGTAAGGTTTAATTGACACTGGGAGATTATACAGTGGTTTTTTTGTTTTTTATTTTACTATAATCTTATGATATTTATACTAAACTAAAACTAAACTGAAATCAAAAGAATTTAAATGTCGAAATTATGACTGAAGCCATTTTATGCTTTAGTCAAAAGGCTACGACTAGAACTAAATCAAAATTATCTGCCAATACTAAATGCTGCAGGAATGACTGTTGGAGGTTGCAGTTGTTTCAGCAAACATCCCAAAATACATATTTAATGTGTCAAAACAACAGTTTTAATTCCAGCTACCCCAGCACCTGATAGCCTGTTGTTTGGCAGACAAAGGTGAAGACTATGAAAGCATTTAAATCTCGTCTGTGTGGGCTGTATTTGTGTGACCTAAAGTGGTATGCATGCTCAAATATATCTGAGTGTGTGTGTATGTGTGTGTTTGGATTTGCACCCTGAGTGTGTGTACGTGTGTGAGCATGCGGGGGTCTGCCTACCTTCTTATCCAGTTTACGCCCACTCAGGGTCAAAGTGATGATTCTGTTGTCAGACAACTCCTGCGCTGTTATCTAAAATAAGAGCACCGCACAACATTAGCGGCAGCAGAAGCACTCACAAATATTAACATTTACATCAACAACAGCAACAGGAACCGTTGGCAAACACGGTAACGGCAGCAGCCTCGATGACATCAAGATCAGCGACTGTAGCCATACCGTTCACGTAAACATCACAGACAACAGCAAGTTTAGGTGACACAGCACAGTGTGCATTTTTTACATTTGTCTTGTAACTCATTAAGTGCATTGAGACATTGACACCTTTCAATCAGGTGCATGGCCAGGTCACCAGGTTAGTGACTTCCATATATTCCTTATACAGCACTATTAGATTGCTGACTACCCTTTAAACAGATCCTCAGAGGGTCTGAGGGCTGTTTATGATGGCGGTCATGCTCTGAGTCTCTTACTTCTAATTAGATCTGGGGGCAACATGGCGACCTGTCACACCCCAGTTTAAGGAAAATACTAACGCTAATAAGCTTGGGGTGTCTTTACTTAATTTATTTAAACCAACATAACTGACGATCCAACGGGAACTTACCCTTAAATAATCTGGTCTCTTCTCGGGACCATTCCTATTTTATTTTTGTAAATAAAGTTTTTAAAAAACAAATAAGTTCATAATATTCATAATATTCAGTTCATAGTTCATAATATTTTCTTTTAAGAGACAGTAGACATTCTTACTGTAATGGATCCTTTGCCAGCTTGCTTCCCATTGGCTAAGATCAGGGGTCTGTGAAGTTTCTTATTGGACACAATCTATTGGATCAGGACAACAATTATTTATTTTTGAAATTGAGCAAAAATCCACTTTAAAATACAGTCTGCATCTAATTGTAAGAATAAATTCCATCTAGTTCAGTTTATCCTATCCCTTCTTCTCTAGACTATACCTGTAGTTATAAAGAATATACTTCAAACCAAAGAAGAAGAAATCATTCAGTACCACTCCCAGTGTGCAAACAAATGCTCCCAGGAAGTCGTGCTCGTCGAGCTGTGTGGCACACTTGTCTTCATCGAACATGGCAAAGCGAAGTTTCTGGATTTCTTCAAAGTGGTAGTCCACCTGGAACTTCACCCCAAACACTGGATTCAAGTTGTTCACAGCTGTTTCAGTGCGTCCCAGCTAAAGGTCAAGAAACAAGGAGAGAAAAATGCTGTAAAAATTAAATAATTCCACTATTGTCCCTTTTAACGATTCACAAGCGTGTCATAGTCCTGGTCCTGAACTATCGAGCTCTGTCCAGCGCTTGTTTTTAATTGATCATGACCTAGGTTATTCCTTCCTCAACAGAATGCTCTTGTGTCCTGTTGTCAGGTCTTCATCTCTCTGCTAAGTTGGTTTCTATTTTATTTTGGCAGTCCTCTGTGTTTTATCCTTAGTTTTACTTCCTTTGTTTTGTTATACCTCATTAGCCTCACCTCTTGTACCCAGTTGTTCCCTGTTATCCTGATTAGTCTTAGTGTGTCAGTTTGTAGAAAGAGCTTTGGTTGTCCTTTGTTGTGATATCTGTTATGATTTCCTGTGTGTCCTCTACCAGTTCGAGTCTTGAGTTTGGACCTTTTTTCCTTGTTCCTGTGTTTTGGATTGCTTTCTACCACCATTAACAAAGAGCTTTTTTTAATCCTGCCTGTAGAGTCTGGTTTTGTGTAGACACTACATTACCAAAATAGCTGCTCACCTGCATCTAACAGTCTCAAAGTCACCACAAAATCTAAGCTCCGTCCCTTCCAGCAAAACACAAGTGGCTAGTTTTTCCCTTGGTTTTCTGTCCATGTTCCTTAAACAAGACTTGAATGCCAAAATAATAGGTTAAAGTAACTGTGACTCTTCTGTTGTGGAAAACTGCAAGACTGGGTAGAATCTGCAATCTTGCAACATGTGGCAATTTATACGGAAGGTTTGTAAATTCTTAATGAAAGCTTAAAAGACTAAAAATAAATGACTAGAAACATAATAATGAATTGAATTATTAGTATGAATACATGTAAATACTATCATACATAATCATCAATTTAACTTTTGAGTATTTAGTTGCAAAAGTTTAAATTATTAAAATTAAAATTAAAATTGGATTTTATTTTGGAATTTTACAAAGCTGCAAAAAACAAACAAGTTTTTATATAGTATAAAAATATTACTGTTTGTGTTTACAAAAAGCAAAGCATGTACATGCATACAGTATGCAATTTAATAAAGTGATACTGATATGTATCTGGCAACTGTAACGCACCAAACGACTGTAAAATAGTTTGAGTCGCTACATATGCGTGTCTGTGTTTCTCCAATCTTTTTTACTCTAGAAATTCCAAGAGAATGATGTGTAGTCTTAACATTAGTTTTGACACACACTTCTCTAAAAACATTTAATACTGAATGCATTAAACAAGAATCAGCCTCGGGCAACTCTTCAGCATCCCTGATTGTGACACCAGCATGTCGTAAAGTCTGTGGCGCCCACTCGAAGCCAGGATTCCCCCCGATAACAAGATGCAGCTAAAAAAACAAAACAAACTTGGCCAGTGATGATCAAATCTGTGGGAGTGTGTTAGACAGAGACCCAACAATGTGCCTCCTACCTGCCATCCCCAGAATTACTATAGATTCCTATAAATATTAAACCTTTGTCTGACGTTGGGTTGATAAAGAACAGCAGATTTATCTGAACTTTTAAAGTAGCCTGCTGCGGTGGTTTGTAGTAAATGTATCCTTAAACCAAAACAAAGTCCTAAAAAGCTGCAGCCGTCTGACAGCACTTTATCCAATTTAAGGGCCCTTTCCCCTAAAGCCATTGTTTTTGATGTTTCTCAATGCGCTGTGTTCTCATGGCCCAGAGAGCAGTCCAGACAGCAGACAGATAAGATGGTGTGGGTGCCTGAAAAGAGTGCTGTGAGAGTCATGTTCTTTGCTCTGACTCTTCTAAACCAGGTAGTTGACTGGCTCATCCCACTACTCTCCAGCCTGACTCACCCACGACACGTACAATCATTAAACGAGGTCACATATACTCAGCCTGTCACCACTGAATATAAAAGGCCTTAAAAAAGTTCAGCTCATTCCTATAACGGAGACGGGAGGGATGAAATGCAAACCACTGGATGTCTAGAATTTCAATCTGGAGAATTTAAATTAAACTAACTGAACTTTGATACACACCAAAAAAGTGAAATTCTTTTTGAAAGGAAAACTCTTATTGATGATCTCCAAACCTATGGGACCTTTGGTGTCAAACACAAAGCCCAGGGGCCAAAATCAGCCTCCAATAACTCCAATCTGTCTCACTGAACGGATTTTGAAAATGTGAAGGAGGGCGTAAATTTTACACTTGTACAGTAGACGTATTTTCATAGGCTAATCTGTTCAATAATTGTATGCTGTTGTAATGCTGCTCCTTTGACATAAAGAGTCAGATACCATCACATATTTGATTTGGCAGTTTTAAACCAGATACCCCTCCTGATACAACCCAAAAGGGGATTTGTGTCTCTAGCTGGAACTCAAACAGTGACCTTTAGTTTGCCAAGCAAATATGTCAACCATCAAACTATGGAGCCATCACTATTGCCCTATAGTGTCTAAGACCAGCCAAACATCGAACAGTTTTTTTCTTGAGCCCATTTCCCAACATCTAACACTTTTATTCATAGTAACATTTACTGAAGGCACATCTAGACAGTTTATTAACCTTAAACGAATCTCCAATTCTGCAGAATCCTGGTATATTTTCTATTCACCAGTCTTTACTCAAAAACCCCTGCAGCAAACAGCAGTACCGCCATCTATTACTTAGCTGTTCTTATGCAAGTGGTTGCATACGATCTTCCAATGTTCATATATATTGTATATACTCCTTTCACTCTTCTTGTTTGCTATTTATTCCTGATGTCTTTACTATTTACATTTTATTTATATTTATATTTTATTTTAATTCTGTCCAGTACATGTACAATAACAATAAAGGGCTATTCTATTCTATTCTATTCTATTCTATAAAATGTACCTTTCTCGTGCCTCTGTGAATGCTTTTATCTAAGATACATTTCTCTCTGACTGTAGGTAATGATATTAGTACAGAACTGAGATACTCCAGCAGGAAAAAGGTTTTAACTTCACCCTGCTACCGGTGCTTGCAGCACTTATCCATCTGTCTGACTCATGGGAAGGGAGCAGTGGAGAATGGCTGCACTTCGTAGCTTAAAAACTCAAATTATTGGGACATCACAGCACGCCAGCAGGCTAAAATCTCATAGCAGTGCCTCTGTGGATTTGATCCTGGTTCACTGAGCTTTAGAAATGAATCAGATCCCTCTGGCGCTTCATGCCTCCTTTCGTTTCTTATCTGTTTATGTTTACTACTAGATAAAAAAGAAAAACAACAATACAGGTCACTGAGATTACTTCAGATAGAGGCACTGCCCGCTGCAGGAAAAATTAAGCTGTAGAACTGCAGCTGGAGGAAACAGGTACAGGAAGAAAAGTACAGGTACTGATAGGGTTATGATAGATAAATAAATAGACTTTTAACAAAACAAATGCAATGGATGTGCATCCCACAGCTTAATTTATAGTGAGTTAAAGGAATTTAGAAGCAATCTGTTATAAGTGTTCGTGCCTTAGATTTGAGCGGACACTTTTATTTTTTTCATTCAGCAGACAGGGAGAACCTCCCCCAACAACCCGCACCCCATAACATAACAAGGACACTTCAGCCCAACAGCTCAATACCAAGATGTTGAATCAATGAAACAAACCAAAGCGGCTCTAAAGACATCGGTGATGATGTTGCTAATAAATGATCACTAGGACCAGCCTACAGCACCAAAACAATCTCTGCTAAACACTGACAACTGGCAGGTGCAAAAATGTACCAGTGAAAGTGTGCTTTGGCTTTACAGTTTAAATTTAATGTGTTATAACCATAAAAAATGCAACACAGTGGCTGTCAGCAAAAGTTACTTATTTAGTCATCAGCTACAACAATTTTAATATAATTTGTGTCTTCTTTGTGTCCCGAATCATGTCCAAAGTTCACTTTCCTTTAAGCTTCAGTCTATTTACCACCATTTACTGAGGCTTCTAAATATCCCGTGTTTATTGTGCACTCACTAACTTTGTTGTATGTTATGGGTTACTGAGCTGAAAGTCTGAGTTTTCAGTGTCTCTTTGAACATGGATTGATCACCATGGTAACTTGTGCTTACTGCATAACCCGATCTGGAGCAGATTATGTTCAGCTTCAGTTTAAAATAGTCTGGCGCACAACATTTTCAGTCATTCAGTCTATTTACAGATGATACGAAGGAGCCTTTACCGCCACTGAAATAATATTCTAGCAATGAGTGTTTTCATGTTATGCAAAAGAGAAAAAAAAAGAAAAAAATCTAATTTTCTGCTCTTACTTTTGATATGTGTAATTACAT